>NC_086454.1:240308260-240617760 GCF_028390025.1 Pseudophryne corroboree
CCAACAAATGGGGTGCACATTTAGTTGATGATACATGGAGGGGGAACATATGTGAGTGCTAGTATATGTGGATATCACCTGTAGACTATGTGTGCCATTAACTGGAGGTTGAAGAGATGAAGATAAGACACATATATACAAATACATTCACATAAACATTTTGGGTAGGGCTGACATCTTTTCCGGTTGGATGTATCTGGACAGAGGGGGAGACAAAGAAAAATGGGTGAAAGAAACAGGCCATGAAATTCATTTGCAATCCTTATCATAATGCTGTCTCTATGGATGGATCATATATTAAATCTGCTGCTATAACAGAGCCCTCACACCTTAGACTCATCAAATTTGTGCTGTGCTTGCGCCGCGTTAGAATTTGAACACACCTAAATATCAAACCAATAATTATGATGACTCCCAGGATACAAAGGAGAAACTTCCCCACACTCATAATGACATTTTTAGCACACTCTCCTAAACCTGAGAACCATTTGCGTGGGTTCAACCATGAGACCCAGCCGGTCAGTTCATTACTCACAGATGCTAAGGTAAGGTTGTGTTTCCTCCTGAACTCCCACTTCAACTGCAAGATCTCGTCCATCTTCTGATCGATGATCTCCGTGGGATCATCAGTGCTGTTTGTAATATACGTACAGCACTTCACACCATATTGAGTTACCAGAGTACCACAGTACCCACCTGTCACGGCTGTGACATAATTAAGGACCATCCTGTGCTGAATCAGTTCCTTCTTGTAGGCTTGTAACTCCCTTCCCGTATACCTGAAGGTGTCCTCATACATCTCAGTGATATTATCTATCAAGTTCGCTAGCGCATGGATATACTTATAATTTATAGTTCCTCTGGCAGTACGGGTGATGTCTAATGCGAGAAGGAACTGAATCCTGGTGGATTCGTGGATCAAATCAGAGGCTGCGTGCTCTGCCCTATCTATGAGGTGTCTCTTGATGATGTGTTCATAGTGAGTATGAGTATAAGGAGCCTGAGCACTGCGGTGTACATCTTTCATTTTATCATGGGTTATGGCCATAACCTCCAGTAGTACTCTCCCAATATAACACAATCCCTCTGAGCTCGGGGCAAGCCACTTGTACGCTTTCCTCCCACATATGAAATAGGCATCATCTGGGAGAACATAGGGAACAAAATATAACATCACCATATTACAAATTTTCCAAGTAAAGAAACCAATCCCTAGTTCTCCCATCTGCTCAGTACAAGTATTGGGCTTCCCAATTTCCCGGTTTTCGGTAATTGGAAATATTAAAACACAATAAGGACCTGTCTACATGATACTGGTGGAGCTTCAAACTAGGGGGCCTAGAGATATTGATTTTCTTGTTCACCGGTCTCCCACCCCATAATTCGAGTACCTCATCTATTGCTAAAGGGTATGGTACTAATCCTGACTTACTCTGACCTTGAGGTACCTGTGAGCACACCCAGCATTCTGTCTGGTTTAAGACCTTACCCACTAGTGAGTGGTAATCACTCAACGGATGGTGGTCCATGTCGATATTAAGGCTGGACTGACATCTCTGGATGCACCCATCCTCTACTATATTCTCACAATTCCTACAAATACAATATTCATCAGACAATAACCCTTCACAGTGCCTCCGAGATCCATGACTACCAGAGCACTTACTGATACCAGCCTTTACTCGAGTGATGTGCTGCTCCTGAGATCCTACAAATTCGTACTCGCCATCAGAACCCATTCCAGATCCCTGCTCGACCTCTCTGGGACCCTCACCAAAACAAATTGTCCTGATCAAAAACAGAATTACTAGTAGAACCCGAAACGCAGTCTCTTGTGATCGATCCATTTCATTAGGGGAAAGAAGGAAAATACGAAGGAGAAAAGAAAGGAAAATGCAGGGGGAGGTGAAAAAAGAAAATGGTGCGACAACCGTCCTAGATCTTGTTGCTCTCCATGCACAGGTGCCTTTCGACAGTCCTGCCTCTCAATTTTCCCGGAACAAACACTCCACTGATACGAGGTTCTCTACACTCTGCTCTTTGTCACGAGTTCTCTCTGGGTCAGCGACCTTCTTGCAGTGGGACAAGTGGACCCAAGTCTCTCTTTCGGCGACCTTCATTGCTGTCGTGCTGGTTAACAAGACTTGATATGGTCCTTCCCACCTGTCTATGAGGCAACCTGAGCGTAAGAAATTTAGAATCATCACATAATTCCCAGGCTCAATGTCATGACAATTACTGTTCGGTAGGTCAGGAATCACCAGCTTTAGATTTCTTTGTTGATTTCTCAGCTGCTGGCTCATCCCAACAAAATATTTCACAGTCACTTCATTATTGCATTTCAAATCATCCTGGGGGTCTATCATTACATGAGGTTGTCGACCAAAAAGAATTTCAAAGGGTGATAAGTTAAGTGGAGACCTGGGAGTGGTTCTGATGCTGTACAACACTAGTGGCAAAGCTTATGGCCACAACAATCCAGTTTCAGCCATTAATTTGCTCACCTTGTTCTTATCAGTTTGCTCATGACCTGAAAGACTTCACCTGTAAAGTGGGTACGCCTATCACTTTCAATTACTCTATGGATACCATATCTACACACAAATTCCTGCACAATTTTCTTTGCAGTGAACGTAGCAGTATTTGTGGCAGCAGGGATCGCTTCTACCCAATTGGAAATTACATCACTACAAACTAACACATATTTCAAATTCCTACAGGGTGGTAACTGTATGAAGTCGATTTCTATTACCTGAAAAGGTCCGTCTGTCGGAGGGATATGGGATGGCTCTGTTGGTATTGTCTTTACAATATTCTTCCTCAAGCAAGTAAAACATGTCTCTCTTACCTGCATGAGAAAAGAATCCTGGCGCACACCAGTAGGCTCTCACCAGCGTGCACATACCCTCTTTGCCTAGATGAGTCAGACCGTGTGCCACCTCAGCTAGACTTGGAAGATATACTCTGGGGGCTACTGGCTAACCATGTCCACCTGTCCAAAGTCCTGAGGACTCCTGGCCATACTCCTTTGCCCTCCAGACTGCCCTTTCCTGTGGGTAACACAAATTTTGCATTTTTTTAACTGTTGTGTGTTATCCGTTGTGTGAAGTAAACCGTCTCTGGATGAGAGAAGAGAGGGGAAAAATAGTAAATAAAAAAAAGAAAATGTCAGGAAAATGTCAGATTTGGAAATGTCAGGTTTGGCATTCACCACAGGCTGTCACACCATCATGCATATCGGTGTCTGTACACAGTCTCCCTTCACCAGTATTCTCATTCTCCACCCTTTGTGCATGACCAGGCACACTGCATAAATACTGGTGTCCTTGTGCTCGTGATATATACTGGATTTGGGCTGAACTCTGAAAGACAGAGTAGGCATGTGGCATTTGAACTGTAATCGGGTCCATGTATTGTACCCTCCTGTCGGTGAACATAAGAGATGAGGAGGAAACTTTGAAGAAAAATCACATAGAGGTTAGTAACAGATAAGTTTGTAGTGGCAAAGAGGATTTTATAAAGTTTGGCAACTGGGTTGGGCACTATGGGGAAGTGATTCTTTACTGTCTATGCCCCCCCAAAAAATTATATGTGTCATATCTCTACTGGGACTATCCCAGCCATCAATCCAGTGTCCTGTCCATCCTAAGCTCGTAGGGAACTCGGTATCTGTGAGATAATTTCCTCTACCTGTGATGGACATGAATTTAGAACCGTGAAATGCAACATTAGTCTTCGTGGGTATCCAACATACTTTGTGCTTCCTGGGCTGGAGCACGCTATATGTATACCATCTCTAACAAAACTCCTGTTAAGTTAATCAGGGGCCATTTCTGCTAGAGAAAGAAGCAAAAGTTTAGAGGCCTCATCTTAACCCCAGCAAGTTTTGTCAAAAGGGGAAAGTTGCATTTATTCCGTTCTTCCCATTAACCGAATCTGTGTTTTCTATACGGCTCGTGATTCCTTACTGTATGTCCCTTGATCCCGCGTATGTGTTTAATAATGTGGCTTGTTTTCTCTGTCTAGGGGTCTATATTGACTATGTGTTCTACTATACCTACAATCTCTGGCAAAATGTCCTTCCTTTTTACAAATGTAACATATTCTCGGTCTTTTCCAACTACCAGGGTTTTGGTGTTTAGGCTGATGAGGCTTTGCTGCAAGAGCCTGTAGACTTATTGTCAACAGCTTCTCCTCCTGTTGTTCTCTGCGCCTAGCAATATTCTTGTGGTGCTCCGTTATACACTCTCTAAGACAAGCTACTGTGGCCCTTCTCCAATTAGGCAAAGATGTTTGTACCCTGTCCCTTACTGTCTTATTGAGTCCGTCCATTAGCACAGAGACAGCCACCTCCCTCTAATTCGCATCGTTCCCTGTATCTGATATCCCAATGTATCTATCCATTATTTGCAGGGCCCGATGGAAATATTCAGACGCCATTTCATTTTCTCTCTGTTTTATGGAGAAAATTCTTCTCCACTTAACAGTAGTGGGAAAATACAACTCTAGTTGCCTGTTAATTTGCTCCACATTCTCCTGATTGTGTCCATCAGTCATAGGACTATCCAACTCTAATCTACAATCAGTGATACATTTTTGGATGTCAATATTAGGGGGTAGGCATGCTTTCAAAACTATCCACCAATCTTTGTTAGCTGGTTCATGAGCATTACCCAGATCTCTGATAAACTTCTGACATCTGGCTAAATGCTTCCAGGGATCGGGGAATTCTGAAATGATTGACTGCAGCTCAGCTCTGGACCACGGGCAATACATTGCATTATTCCTGGTGAGGATTTCTCCCTGACTATCGGTTCCAAGACAGGATGTAATCATACCATTCCGTTCCTTATCTGTTTGCTGTAAGGTGTTGTTGTCTCTGTGCAATGACCCGTCTCACACTTACCGGTAGCTGTGACCTCACCAGTTCTTTCTGTGGGGAATACTGTTATTGCTCTAACTGTATGGAAAGGCCCCACCTGAGTTTCCTGCAAGGCGACTGCCTGAATGAGAGCTGTGATTTTGCTGGGTCCTTTATCTTCCTGTGACCTATAACCTTGAAAAGACTTCAAAACAGGATACATCTTGCAAAAATAAGGGTTAATACATTTCTCTTGGATTATACTATCATTCATAGATAGACTGTAGCCATCTCTTCCCTCTCGACCTGTGCCGATAATGGTGTGTTTGTGTCCTCATTCCTGCTAGGTTTGGAACCTGCTTTGCGGGTTTGTTCCCTTTGCATTTCCCCCTCTTGTTGCCATAATTTTAAACAATCGTTATGTCTAATCCTTTGTTTTCTGGATTTAAGCAGATATATTTCGCTGCCTACATTCTGCAATACCTCTGGTTCAAAGCTGCCCACCCTAGGGAATGGTACCCTATCTTTGTCAGTCATACGTACCCATTCAGACAAAAAGTCTTCAGCGTGTGGACCATATTTTCCACATATAACAAACCTCGCTGACCCCTTGGGCCGCGGCTCTTCAACCTGAACCCTGGCTACCATACGTCCACCGCTTGTGCAATTGGATCCCATCGCGGACTTTTTCCTTTTACGCAATCCCCAATGCACGACACGAATATACGGTGAAAGTTCTTAGAGCACTTTCACCCACTCCTTCTCCGCTGAGTACCACGACTCACTCCAATAGTGACCACCGCGTACCAAGTGAGGTCCCTATTGGTTTCTATTTACTGGAAGTGTTAGGAGTGACTTACCTTTTCCAGCAAATATCCACCACTGGAGATTTTCCTGAGAGAGACCAGCGAAAACTCCCTATGCACTTATACACAAATCACGCTTGCGTATGCTCTACACGACGCTAATGATACCGCGATTTTACGCAAAAGCTCGTAAAAGGGGTATCAAGTTGCGCTATGTATCGCACCCACAAACATGCGGTCCAATCGCATGATGTATAGGTACTTGTTACCTAGCTGCCGTACGACCATACGTCGATGTACAAACTGCGACCCTCAGCCGGAGCGTAACAAAAAACCTTTTTACTTCAATACTACACAATGCACAATTCCCTATTATGCTCCTTTGCAAATCTCCTCACGATTTGCGTATTTCAATCTATACTAACGTGAGTCAGCCGCCTCACGCCACCAAGCCTCCACTTACTTGGTGTACCAAACGACGGGATCCCGAATTCCACGGGGTTCAACTCACTTGCTCTTGCTTTCACTCATCCAAATATACTTTTCTTTTTCTGTACAGAAAATTTTTCACTCGTTCTGATCGGCAGCTTTACCCCCAGAGGCAATATAGTTTAAACAAAAGTTTTATACTAATCTGCTTTAGAAACCGGATAGTTATGTGCTATTGTAGCATAGCTACTGTCCCACCTTTTAACTGAACAAAAACTATTGTGTAATTTGTACTTATTGTCTGCACTCTTACGCACTTTGCGTAAACACGCGACCGTGCGCGTCTTTTACACTGCATGCGCATGTGACAGAATATACTGTCCAAGGTCCATTCTGACTATGTTGTAGTAGCTATTGTTCTTAAACAGGTCCAGGTGTGATGTGTTATGCTGGACCAGTCACTAGACACCAATAGCAGGAAGCTGGGAGCAGTTGGAGCCTCTGAGGTCACATATGACTATAAAAGGATAAAACAGGGAGTGACTGGCTATCTTCCCCCATCACCAAGGGATTAATTGCATCAAGATCCCATTGTCCTCCCCTAGGACTGAGTCAGACACTGGGGCATGCGAACAGCAGGGGGGATCTCCTCATGACTCATCTCTTTTACAGACCCTCATTGAGCTCTTCCAATCAGGAGGGACTTTGGTGGTGGAAATTGGAATGTTGTTTAAAAGGGGAAGGCAAGAGATCTCCAGGGTGTGTGTGAGTTTGGCTTCTAAAAGCTACTAGTCCTGGAGACACAGCTCCTGCTAGTGTGCTGAGGATTTTGCCTGGGAGCATTGTGGCTACTGGATTACCCACTTTTCTCTGGATTTGCAGACTTGTTGGCTCTGCTGTAGGAACACTGCTTGAAACCCCTGTGATCCTACACAATTATACTGCATCCGGACAAGAGCATGTGGGAAAGTGCTGGGAAGTCTGTTGGTAAACTGCTGTTTATTGGGACCTGTTGTTCTGGGGTTAATTTCAACTGTGTTTATCTTATAGTTGATTTAGAGAGCTTGTACTAAGTAAATCCCTTATAAATATATTGTTATATCTTTATCTGTCTCCTGTCTGCGTGACCTGACCCAGAAGTCCTGGAGTACACTCTGAGTTTATGCTCTAATACTCCTGGTCTTCACAATTGGTGGCAGACAGTGGGGTCACGCAGTCCCGTCCAGTGGGAAGAGCATAAGGTGCTGTATAGAGATACACCAAGCTCTACAGGAACAGATTTCAGTAAAAAGTAGCCAAGTAACATCAGTCCCATCAGATAACCCAAGAGACATCTCAGGAAGAATGGCTAGTGAAGCTGCAATAGGCGATTTGAGGGAAGCAGAGAAATATTACAGGAGGACTAGGAAACAGCAGTTGTTTGAGTTCTGCAAGCTAAAGAAGATCCCCTGTAATGGAACTGAACAAAAGGATGTGTTAATCAATCTACTATTGGAGTTTGACAGAGCTCACCCAGGGGAGATTGCTCTAAGTGATGAGGAGGAGCAAATCCCAGCAGTGGGCACAAGAATTGGGAGAATGCAGAGACCAGAGGCAACTCCTGAAACATTGGAGCGGTGGATGAAAGCCCTAGGGGACAGAGCTACCTCTAGGGAGATGGCAGGAGTAATACGAACTGTGCAGGGGGTAAATATCTACCCGGAGGGACCAGCTAGACAGGCTGTGCAAGAAGAAGAAAGCAGAAAGCCACGTCTAAGATATGAAGATGTGCCCAGATTTAAGAAAGAAGTGACGGACATTGATACTCATCTGCAGGTTTTTGAGAAACTGATGACCGTGCACCAGATTGATGAGGAGGAGTGGGCTTGTTATGTGGGACCCAGTTTAACAGGCAAAGCTCAGCAAGCCTATCAATCTCTAGCAAATGAGGATGTGGGAAACTACCAACTGGTGAAGAAAGCCCTGCTGGCAAAATTCCAAGTCACCCCCGAATCCTATCGGGCAAAATTCCTTACTCTATGCTGAATTTGCCAGACAACTGAAGAGAGTGTGCCAGCAGTGGTGGGAGGGACGACATGTGTATTCCCCTGAACAAATCCTGAATGAAGTGGTGCTGGAACAATTATTAAATAAAATGGCACCAGAGGTTCGAGAGTGGGTGGCTGACCGTAAACCTCCAAACCCAGAGTCAGCAGCCCGAATGGCAGATGAGTATCTTGCAAACCGGGTCAGATGGAAGGCACCCAGTGTACAGCAACAAGGAACACAGAGAATGGGAATGAGAGAGACCCAGAAAACCAGACCAGACCATTATCTGCCCCAGCTTACCAGAGGGATGCCGCACCTCGACACTCACTAGTGCAACAGTCCTATCCCTGCAGATGTTACCGATGTGATCAGCCAGGGCACATGCAGAAGGATTGCACCCGGTCTCGAGGACCTTATGTGGGAGCTTGTCCGGCCCCAGTTAATGTGGTCTACCAACCAGTGGGGGGATTTGAAAGGGAATATCCTCATCCTGATGCACCAGAGGTGATGGATGGTGTGTATGTGGTGGACCTGGTAGTGGGGGAGGGATGCCAAACTCCCAGAAACATGAAAGGTCATTTGCAGTCTGTCTGGGTGGATGACCAGGAGGTCCAGGGTTTGAGAGATTCAGGAGCCTCCCTTACCCTCATAGAACCTGACCTGGTGTCAGTAGACAAGATCCTTGAGGACCAAAGGGTTAGAATCGCCACGGCAGGGAATCAAGTTTGGGATATCCCAGTAGCCTGAGTGCATCTGGACAGGGGGGCAGACCATGGCTCTGTGGATGTAGGAGTTCTTAGCAACCTGCCAGCAAAAGTCATTCTGGGGAATGACCTAGCACAGGGACTGGTCACACATTTTGTTCAAGTGGTGACCAGGAACCAAGCCCGGAAAATGACCCCCTCAACAGAGACAAACTCTGCATCTTTGTCCACCCTGGGGCCCACTCTCACTCAGATCCAACACACTACTGCTACTGAACCCAATCCACAGGTGGTGAGTATGCCCATCGCTGAGAATGATATGTTTATAAATAGGAGTACTGCAGTTGACCTGGGGGAGGTAGATAGAAGTGAATTCAGAAAGCTACAGAAAACTGATCCCACCTTAGCCAAACTTCGAAGTGCAGCAGATAGTGGGTTTTCTGACTCTGAAGGGTATAAGGTAGAATGGGTGAACGGGCTGTTGTATAGAATTTCTCCTCATAGTGATGATCTGGACCATGGCAGTGCCTTAAAGCAATTGGTGGTTCCCCAAAGATATCGACAGCAGCTGTTGACCTTAGCCCATGACATACCAGCAGCTGGACACTTTGGGGTCAGGAAAACTCTTGCTCGAGTTTTGAGAAGTTTTATTTGGCCCAAGGTATCCCATGATGTGAAGCATTATCGAGCCTCCTGTGATACCAGTCAGAGGTTAGGAGGTGTGCCACAAAGAGCCCCTCTACATCCTTTACCTATAATTGGGGAACCCTTTCAGCGGGTAGCCGTAGATATAGTCGGGCCTCTTAAGATTCCTAGTCATTCAGGAAAAAGATATATTCTGACCCTCATAGACTTTGCAACTCGATATCCCGAGGCTGTAGCACTCTCCTCTATAGATGCAGAGCATGTAGCTCAGGCCCTGAGTGACATATTTAGTAGACTGGGGTATCCCCAAGAGATTGTAATGGATCAGGGGGCCCAATTTCAGGGGGAATTGTTACAGACATTATGGGAAAAATGGGGAATACGTCCATTAAGGACCACCCCCTATCACCCACAGACTAATGGATTATGTGAGAGATTTAATAGAACCCTCAAACACCTGTTGCAGGCTTATGTGCAATCAGAGGGGAGGGACTGGGAAAAGGCACTGCAGCAGCTCCTGTTTGCATATAGGGAAGTGCCACAAGACTCAACTGGGTTTTCCCCCTTTCAATTGTTGTATGGCCGCAGGGTCAGAGGACCACTGGATCTAGTCTGTGAAAGCTGGGAAGGAAGCTTTATTGATCATGGTCAACCCATCCTGCAGTATGTGGCACAGATGCGGGAAAGGATGGCGAGGTTAATGGCCTTAACACAAACAAATCTCCAAGGGGCACAGGCCCGCCAATCTGAATGATATAATCAGAATGCCAGACTCAGGGAATTACACGAGGGACAGAAAGTAATGGTGCTTATTCCTGTATGTAAGAATAAATTACAGGCTACCTGTGATGGCCCTTATACTGTGGTAAAACAGTCAGGCCCAGTGAATTACATTGTTGCCATGGATAAGGCTGGCCGACAAGTTAGAAATTTCCACATTAATCATCTCAAAGCTTATGTGGAAAGAAATGTAGCAGCAATGGTAGTATGTTGTCCCCCCATGGAGGCCACTGAGTTAGACCCCTTACCTGATTTGTTAGAGGAATGCAAGAAGGGCAAAGGATTGGAGGCAGTCCAATATGGGGAAAAACTTAGTGTTGCCCAGCGTCAGGACATGGGGGAGGTGTTAATGGCCCATGCTTTGCAATTTACATGTATTCCAGGGACAACAACCCTCACTCAGCATGTGGTAGATACAGGGGAGGTATAGCCCATCCGGCAAAAACCATACCGAGTAACGCCTGAGGTAGCAGGCAGCCTCAAAAGGGAGATTGATGAGATGCTGGCGTTAGGGGTTATTGTGAAGTCCAATAGTCCATGGGCAGCCGGGGTAGTCTTAGTTCCCAAGAAGGATGGGACCACCAGATTCTGTGTGGATTACCGACATTTGAATAAGGTGACTGTCACAGATGCATATCCCATGCCCCGGGTGGAAGAGTTGTTGGAGAGATTAGGGGGAGCAACCTATGTAACCACTCTAGATCTTAGTAAAGGATACTGGCAGGTCCCCTTAAGTCCTGAGGCCCAAGAAAAATCTGCGTTTACCACTCCCTTTGGGCTTTATCATTTTTTGTCGATGCCCTTTGGCATGAAGAATGCCCCGGCCACTTTTCAAAGAGCTATAGATGTAATGCTGGAAGGGTGTCAGGATTTTGCACAAGCATACCTAGATGACATAGCTATATTTAGTTCTTGCTGGGAAGACCATCTATCACATGTGGCCGAGGTCCTCAGGCGTATTCAGCAGGGTGGGTTAACCATCCGTCCTGATAATGCCAAATAGGAATGGCTGAGTTGCAATATCTGGGTCACCGAGTGGGAGGGGGTAAGATTAGACCAGAGCCAGCTAAAGTGGGAGCCATTATAAACTGGCCAAGACCTTCCAATCAGAAACAAGTAAGAGCATTTTTAGGACTAGCTGGCTACTATAGGAGGTTCGTTCCCCAATACAGCACAGTGGCCAAACCTTTGACTGACCTGACCAAAAAGAAATATGCTAGACAGGTTGCATGGTCCCCTGAGTGTGAGAGTGCATTTGTGGCCCTGAAAGAAGCCCTCTCCAGTGCCCCAGTACTAGCTGCTCCCGACTTCTCCAAGAAGTTCATTGTTCAAACTGACGCCTCTGGTTGTGGTTTGGGAGCAGTGTTATGCCAAGTGGGGGAGGATGGCCGTGACCACCCTGTGGTATATTTGTCCCGTAAACTGGTGGATTGGGAAGTGGCTTATGCCACCATTGAGAATGAATGCCTGGCCATTGTGTGGGCCTTGAAAAAGTTACAACTGTACCTTTATGGACGAGAATTTATGGTGGTGACTGACCACAATCCACTTAATTGGTTACAAAAGACAGCTGGGGACAATGGGCGATTACTACGATGGAGTCTTGCCTTGCAAAGTTTTAACTTCTCCATCTCTCACAAAAAGGGCCGTGAGCATACCAACGCTGATGGATTATCTAGGAGAGAAGAAGGAAACAGCATTGGATCTGGTAAAGGTCACATGGCTGGTCCAGGAAAAGGGTCCAACCCTGCTCCCTTGATCTAAGAAGAGGGACGTATGTGACAGAATATACTGTCCAAGGTCCATTCTGACTATGTTGTAGTAGCTATTGTTCTTAAACAGGGCCAGGTGTGATGTGTTATGCTGGACCAGTCACTAGACACCAATAGCAGGAAGCTGGGAGCAGTTGGAGCCTCTGAGGTCACATATGACTATAAAAGGATAAAACAGGGAGTGACTGGCTATCTTCCCCCATCACCAACGGATTAATTGCATCAAGATCCCATTGTTCTCCCCTAGGACTGAGTCAGACACTGGGGCATGCGAACAGCAGGGGCGATCTTCTCATGACTCATCTCTTTTACAGACCCTCATTGAGCTCTTCCAATCAGGAGGTACTTTGGTGGTGGAAATTGGAATGTTGTTTAAAAGGGGAAGGCAAGAGATCTCCAGGGTGTGTGTGAGTTTGGCTTCTAAAAGCTACTAGTCCTGGAGACACAGCTCCTGCTAGTGTGCTGAGGATTTTGCATGGGAGCATTGTGGCTACTGGATTACCCACTTTTCTCTGGATTTGCAGACTTGTTGGCTCTGCTGTATGAACACTGCTTGAAACCCCTGTGATCCTACACAATTATACTACATCCGGACAAGAGCATGTGGGAAAGTGCTGGGAAGTCTGTTGGTAAACTGCTGTTTATTGGGACCTGTTGTTCTGGGGTTAATTTCAACTGTGTTTATCTTATAGTTGATTTAGAGAGCTTGTACTAAGTAAATCCCTAATAAATATATTGTTATATCTTTATCTGTCTCCTGTCTGCGTGACCTGACTCAGAAGTCCTGGAGTACACTCTGAGTTTATGCTCTAATACTCCTGGTCTTCACACGCAGTCCTGTACTTTGTCCGAGACACGTGTACAAAACTGTGTGTCCGCAATAAAACAAATCCCACAACCTCTATAAATGTGAGCACTGCTAACTATACTCGCTCACAAGCACAACTGCTTGTTCTGTGTAATCTTTAACGATTGGGCCAGACGTGCGTGTTGTGCTTTATTCTTACTTCCTTAAACACTTTTATTTCAAATGTAACTATATAGCAACAAATATATGTATCCGATTTCACACAGATCTAAATAAATCTAGCAATCTGAGTCTTGCGGCAACAATGTGAGAGGGTATGCAAAGTATGGGTGCCCTTTGTGTACGCTTTTGGCGCCCAAAAAAAAATTCACAGATTTTTAAATAGCTTTTTTTCTGTTTTACGGGTTCTATCAGCACCTCTGCAGACCAGACAGAGTGGACGCAATTTAACAGCACACAAATAGGGTTTTCAGCATATCCATCGACCAGTAAAAGGATAAGTGTCCACCCTTTGCTGATAGATTAAGTCTGCTATGACCTGTGAGCATGTGAAAACCGGACGATGCCCCCAATTGTAAACGTCGGTTTACTTTCAGGACTAAAAGCTACACTTTAACAAGACATTCAATACACTTTAAACGGAGCCGCTGCGGCCGCCATACTTAATCCTCAACCTAAGTACTTATTACACCATTAGCGTACAGAGCCCCGTACCGTGTACGTATTTTGCGTACAAACGCTGTGCTGGCTGTACAAAGTACACTCAGTGCGTACACACCCAAAGATACTTCGTGAAACCTTAACAGCTACACATGTGATGGTAATACACTTATAACCTTAGCAGGGAAAAGAAACACAACACCAGTTTGTATTTAAAATGCCGGGTTCTGACACACCAACATATAATATCTGAAAGGGGGTTACAATAACAAAACAATACAATACAATAGAATAATGGCTACAGTCAATGGTACATACTTGTTCGATTTTGCCTGCGCTTCCCAGTTTAGTCCTCAGTCATCAGGGTAGATGACCTTTAGAGTCTGTGTGTGACCAGGCATGCAGCTGGCTCTTTTATACAATCTTCCAAAACTTAACACAATGGATACTGTAATCTCTTTGTCCATTGGACACAGGGATGGTCATTTACAGTACAGGAGAGGTCATAGGTTGGTTTGAATAGGTGGGCGATGTCTGTTCCAGATGCACTTGTGGTGGTCTCCTCTGGGTTCCCGCCGCATAACAAATGTACAGTAAATACAGTTTATATTCATATTTTGCTCCTGCGCATAACTATTCGTAGGAGCATGCGATCTTCTGCAAACCAACACCGGAATATTGCCCTTAAAATACCCTACAGCTGGATACCAAACACCACTTTATAACCTTGTTCTGTCCCCTCCTATCCTGTAAAGGTGAATCCCTTTGTTCTGATACCATTTAAACTATTATAACTTGCTGGTGTGGTGCAGGAAGACTATGTGTACATTGTGCACTATTTAGATTAAATATGTAATGTGTTTTGATGGCTTTTTCATGCGTTCACAAACTCTAACGTAAATACACATACCACGCGCTAATGCGCAGGACCGCGGGAGCGACCATACGCAAATTGCGAATATGCGCACGCACAGCAGAACAAGTACATGCACGGAGGCCATCTGTGTGTAGTTTGTACGTGATGTGTGTATTGCAATATTTTTCGACTTTGACAGTACTGTAAGCCCAAAAAGTACCAGTATCTCCAAAATATTTCCACTGTACTGTACCATATGCCATCTTGAATGGAATGTAAGTGGGTAGGACATGCACATACTGCCCCTGTAATCTGTCCTACTTAGCAAATATGTATACATAATTTTAAGAAAATGCTAAAGTTGCTGGCTTTTTCTTTATTATTCTATTAAATGCACTATCATCAAATAATGGCTTATAACCAATCAACACAAATAATAAAATGAGGCAGAAAGGGGCAGCCATCACTGTTGTGCCTAGGGGCACCCTCTCCCCTAAATTTCCTCCCGTGTATATCCTATTAATGTTATAGATTTGCAGTGTTAGGTCTGACAGCTACTGTAGACCCCACAGGATTAGTGGATAGAATCTCTGAACCCTGGGCAACTGACCGGGATAGGAGTCAGCATGGCTACTCTCCTCTGGTTATTCATGTTGGTAATGGTCACTAGATCGTGGCATCCCATCCCGGCAATAGCAATACCGTGAGACTCAGAGGAGGCGAGAAGAGAGTAGGGATGGGAGGGGAGGTCAAGAGGAGAGCTGAGAGGACCTCCTCCTCTCCTCAGACTGGACCACCTCCCCCTTAGTTACAGGCTGGCCCATTGCAGTTGCGGCATACTACAATGTGATATTCTCAAGACTCATTATAATTCTGCCAACTGAGGCCCATTTTTTTTGGGTTGGCCCTGGTGCAATACACTGGCTGCATGCAGTGATGTCACATGCCGGGTGCAGGGGGTGCGGCCCACACCAGGGTGTCACCCTCAGAAGGGGTGACACCAATGTGCCGGCTTTTCTGCAATGACAGAAGCCGATTGCTGCAGTGTGATATTCACCTGCGGCACTCGGCTCCTGTCACACATGAAGAGCCGCCACTTCATTCAGCCCAGTCTCCGGGGGCAGCCAGCATCTCTGAGGAAGCTGGACATGCCCCGAAATGAAAAAATGAAGACCACAGTGTGGCCACCCTTTTGGGCAGGAAGGATAGTACAGAGTGCGCACTGAGATGCCACCACACCTGGTGACGCCCCTGCACTGCTGGCAGTTCTGCCACTGCACTACAGTATACTGCAGTGTTTACATTCATTAAGCAGTGTTTTTTTCCCCTGTATGTGCTAAAGTCAGTGGTGCAAGTGTGTGGGTACGGGTGGGTACGGCGTACCCGTAAGAATTTAGCCGTGGGTACGCCGTACCCACACCGATGGGCCGCCGCTCCTCTTCCCTCCCTCTGCTGCTCCCCGCCGCACCGCCGCTGATGTGAGGGAAGGAGAGCGCAGCCTGCGCCTCTCCTTCCCCTCAGTCTCCGGCGGCTGTCTCAGTTTAATTCAGCGCCGATCCGTGAGCCAATCAGAGCTCGCGGGTGCGAGCTCTGATTGGTTCACGGATCGGCGCTGAATTAAACTGAGACACCCGCCGGAGACTAAGGGGAAGGAAAGGGTGCAGGCTGCGCTCTCCTTCCCTCACACAGACAGGACGGCGACGGCAGTGGCAGCGGTGAGCAGGGGAGGGGGGGGGCATGTATACCTGACACTGGGGGATATCTGGCACTGGGGGGGCATGTTATACCTGGCACTGGGATATCTGGCACTGGGGGCATATCTGGCACTGGGGGGGCATGTTATACCTGGCACTGGGGGATATCTGGCACTGGGGGGGCATGTATACCTGGCACAGGGAGCATATCTGGCACTGGGGGGGCATGTATACCTGGCACTGGGAGCATATCTGGCACTGGGGGACTTGTGTACCTGGCACTGGGGGATATCTGGCACTGGGGGGGCATGTATACCTGGCACTGGGAGCATATCTGGCACTGGGGGGGACTTGTGTACCTGGCACTGGGGGATATCTGGCACTGGGGGCATATCTGGCACTGGAAGAACATGTGTATCTGGCACTGGGGGCATATCTGGCACTGCGGGGCATATCTGGCACTGGGGGGACATGTGTATCTGGCACTGTGGCCATATCTGGCACTGCGGAGACATGTGTATCTGGCACTGGGGCATATCTGACACTGAGGGCATATCTGGCAATGGGGGCATACTTGTGTATCTGGCACTGGGGGCATTTCTGTATCTGGCACTGGGGGCATACTTGTGTATCTGGCACTGTGGGGGCATTTCTGTATCTGGCACTGGGGGGCAATGTATATTTGACACAGTGGGGGCATTTGTGTATCTGGCACTGTGGGGCAATGTGTATCTGACACTGTGAGGCAATGTATATCTGGCACTCTGGGGGCATTTGTGTATCTGGCACTGTGAGGCAATGTGTATCTGGCACTGTGAGGCAATGTGTATCTGGCACTCTGGGGACATTTGTGTATCTGGCACTCTGGGGGCATTTGTGTATCTGGCACAGTGAGGCAATGTGTATCTGGCACTGTGGGGCAATGTATATCTGGCACTGTGGGGCAATGTGTATCTGGCACTATTGGGGTCATACGTGTATCTGCCCCTCCCCCCATATGTGTACCACGCCCCCATTTTCATTGACCACGCCCCATGTGGCATGTGACCACACCCATTTTTTTGCACGCGCGCCAGTACCCGTAAGACATTTTTTCTACTTGCACCACTGGCTAAAGTGCACCAATTCTACATACGCTTTTTAAAAGTAACTTCCACTCATTTTAACTACCAACCCTGCATCAGCGCCATTGTATAAACTCCCTATTCTTTTTGCCAGTGATGCTGAAGTGCTTGATACTGTATATGGAAACACTGCAAACCTCATTTCTGAACTTATAAAAAAACAACAACATATTATTTCTACGTTTGCTTTGATTTTCTCCAAAAGAAACTTATAGTGCGCTATTCCTTTTTTAAGTTTTGCAATGCTATGAATTTTCTTTATCATCTCATTTGCTGCATTGGTTTGCAAAACAAATCCATGTAGCCTCCTTATCTCAGCTGACAGCCACTTATACAAGCATGTCATGTGAGTAATCTCTTCACCACCATTGACAAATATGGTTGAAATGAGGTAAGACATCTATGGTTTATAAGATTAAAACATTTAATAAATAAAAAATACCTACCCCACATTTAACACGCCTAACAGAAAAAAATAAGAAATAAATAAGTAAATAAGGATGATCCCTTGTTTATAGGTAAAATGCATTTAACATTAAATAAAAACTGAAAAACAAATCCATATTTTTTGGTGTCGTTCATGTTCTTAGTTTAAATGGAAGAATCGAAAGTGTGAGGAGATATGTTATCAAGAAATAGGAGGGTGTCAGAGAAGAGAATCCCAGAGGAAAGGATGTCAGGGAGAGGGGACAGAGTACAAGAGAAGAAAATACATGTCTATAACCATTAAATATCATCACTACATATTGGAACAGTGCTGCCATCAGAAATTGTGGGGTAGGGACTGACAAAATAGGCAGGGCCTCCCCACCAATATATATATATATATATATATATATATATAGTCCAGAGATAGGTCTGGCACTCCTCGTCCTCCCAGGGTATCAGCTCCGGTGCCCTCCTTGAGAGACAGCGGCTCAATGTGTAGTACCAATATAAGGCGGCACTCGGAGACTTTCGCAAAAGTAGAAACGTGTTTAATGTGAGTCAACGTTTCGGGAGCCGAACTCCCTTCTTCAGGACACAGCAAACAAGTGCAAACGTGATGTACAAACAACATTTAAATAGCTTACCTTCCCCAGGACCGCCAGCCCCCGCCGCGGCCCTCGGCGTCCCGATCCACGGCACCCGCACTTCCGGGATTGGCAAACCCCGCCCTCCGGAAGAAACGTAACTCCGTGTCCGGGCGTCGCGGCCGCTGCGGCTGTAAACACAGGGGAATGACACACGTTGCCATGGGGATAAGTAAACATAGCCACAGCATAATAAACTTGAAATAGACAAACGGTAATGACATATAAAATAAGACCACAACTGTGGAAAATAGTGTAGACAAACTAAAAACAACATATTAAAAACAATATGAATACCCATGGGGTTATTAAGACACACACAGCCGTAAGCAAGTGTGTGATTCTAAAAAAGAAAGTGAAAGGTGCATTGAATATACAGTACTGTGACATCAGAACATCGCTTAATAAAATGGCCCCAATGGGTAATCAGAAATAACTATGATTAACAACAACTTTACACTGCGGTGTTGCAGCCATGAATATCATCTTATACATTGTGTCTTTAAGGTACAGATGCCTAGACAACATGCTAGGCGACCATATACAGTGTAATAGACATTCCAACGGGATCTCCATACCCCAATGTACCCATCTACCACAAGTTAACTGTTATAATAAGCATTCTGTTGAGCGTTACACCTACGCTCATAGAAAACAGCTTAAACTTAAATTCTCATTTAGACCACGCGGGTAGATGGTATCTAGTTTGTGGATCCACCTCGCTTCCAACTGCAATAATGTTTTGCTCTATTGCCACCTCGCAGTGTGTCGGGTACCTGGTCCACTATTTTATAACGTACAGATGCCAAACTATGTCGCTTTTGGGCGAAGTGGCGTGCAACTGGTTGTTCGCTGCTGCCCGACACCAGTGCCGCCCTGATGGCGGACCTGTGTTGGGCCATCCTTTCCTTGAACAAACACTGCATTTTGCCCACGTAGTATAAACTACACGGGCAAATAAGCACGTAAATGACGAATGCTGTACTGCATGTTAATGGTCTCCGAATCCCTATCTTCTTCCCTGTATGGGGATGTGAAATTGCATCACCTGTCAGCATATAGCTGCAAGTAGTGCAGCCCAGGCATTTATGGCAGCCTGCTTTACGCGTCAAAAAATGTGTCATTGGCTGCACAAACTTGAACCCTGTCACATCATTTTTATCTACGAGGTCCTTAATGTTTGCACTGCGGGTGTAGCATGGCATAATAGCGCTGTTTTTTAACACTTGCAGATTAGGGTCAGTAGTTATCATTGGCCACATTTGTTTCACCTTTTTACAGGTCCTACTACTAGATGTATTAAATTGGTTCACCCACGTGACCTTAGTTGACTGGGCAGTGGGCTTTTTCTCTTCTAGTAGTTACTGTCTATTCCTAGATCTAGCCCTTGCTCGTGCCTGTTTCAGTAACCCAAGGGGATAGCCCCTTTGGAGAAACTTATTAGTCATGGCTTCTAGTTGATCTTCCAGCTCATCAGGGTCACTGGTGATTCTGCACACCCTGAGGAACTGGGAATAAGGTAAACCCTGTATTAAAGCTGGAGGGTGAAAACTATCATGTCTAAGGAGAGTGTTGCGGTCAGTGGGCTTACTGTACACTGATGTGTGCAACCTCCCTTCTTGCAGCCTCGTTTTAATGTCTAAGAAACAAATTTCTGACATATGGGTGGAGAGGGTGAATTTAACCGGACTGGGGGAGTTGTTGTGGATCTCCACCACCTCAGTCAAGGCACCCTGTTCCCCCGTCCAAAACAACAACAGGTCATCAATATAGCGTGAGTATAGTTTAATCTGTCCAGCTATATTTTCATCCTCAAAAAACACTTGGCGCTCCACCTCCCACATATAGGCGTTGGCCAGCGATGGGGCCACCGCCGACCCCATCGCACAGCCGGTGTTCTGTTTAAAAAACTTGCCATTAAAGAGAAAATAGTTGTGGGTTAAGGTATATTCCAGTAGACTGATGAACAAGTCTCACGCTATATTGACGACCTGTTGTTGTTTTGGACGGGGGAACTGGGTGCCTTGACTGAGGTGGTGGAGATCCACAACAACTCCCCAGTCCGGTTAAATTCACCCTCTCCACCCATATGTCAGAAATTTGTTTCTTAGACATTAAAATGAGGCTGCAAGAAGAGAGGTTGCACACATCAGTGTACAGTAAGCCCACTGACCGCAACACTCTCCTTAGACATGATAGTTTTCACCCTCCAGCTTTAATACAGGGTTTACCTTATTCCCAGTTCCTCAGGGTGTGCAGAATCACCAGTGACCCTGATGAGCTGGAAGATCAACTAGAAGCCATGACTAATAAGTTTCTCCAAAGGGGCTATCCCCTTGGGTTACTGAAACAGGCACGAGCAAGGGCTAGATCTAGGAATAGACAGGAACTACTAGAAGAGAAAAAGCCCACAGCCCAGTCAACTAAGGTCACGTGGGTGAACCAATTTAATACATCTAGTAGTAGGACCTGTAAAAAGGTGAAACAAATGTGGCCAATGATAACTACTGACCCTAATCTACAAGTGTTAAAAAACAGCGCTATTATGCCATGCTACACCCGTAGTGCAAACATTAAGGACCTCGTAGTTAAAAATGATGTGACAGGGTTCAAGTTTGTGCAGCCAATGACACATTTTTTGACGCGTAAAGCAGGCTGACATAAATGCCTGGGCTGCACTACTTGCAGCTATATGCTGACAGGTGATGCAATTTCACATCCCCCATACAGGGAAGAAGATAGGGATTCGGAGACCATTAACATGCAGTTCAGCATTCGTCATTTACGTGCTTATTTGCCCGTGTAGTTTATACTACGTGGGCAAAACGCAGTGTTTGTTCAAGGAAAGGATGGCCCAACACAGGTCCGCCATCAGGGCGGCACTGGTGTCGGGCAGCAGCGAACAACCAGTTGCACGCCACTTCGCCCAAAAGCGACATAGTTTGGCGTCTGTACGTTATAAAATAGTGGACCAGGTACCCGACACACTGCGAGGTGGCAATAGAGCAAAAAAATTATTGCAGTTGGAAGCGAGGTGGATCCACAAACTAGATACCATCTACCCGCGTGGTCTTAATGAAAATTTAAGTTTAAGCTGTTTTCTATGAGCATAGGTGTAACGCTCAACAGAATGCTTATTATAACAGTTAACTTGTGGTAGATGGGTACATTGGGGTATGGAGATCCCGTTGGAATGTCTATTACACTGTATATGGTCGCCTAGCATGTTGTCTAGGCATCTGTACCTTAAAGACACAATGTATAAGATGATATTCATGGCTGCAACACCGCAGTGTAAAGTTGTTGTTAATCATAGTTATTTCTGATTACCCATTGGGGCCATTTTATTAAGCGATGTTCTGATGTCACAGTACTGTATATTCAATGCACCTTTCACTTTCTTTTTTAGAATCACACACTTGCTTACGGCTGTGTGTCTTAATAACCCCATGGGTATTCATATTGTTTTTAATATGTTGTTTTTAGTTTGTCTACACTATTTTCCACAGTTGTGGTCTTATTTTATATGTCATTACCGTTTGTCTATTTCAAGTTTATTATGCTGTGGCTATGTTTACTTATCCCCATGGCAACGTGTGTCATTCCCCTGTGTTTACAGCCGCAGCGGCCGCGACGCCCGGACACGGAGTTACGTTTCTTCCGGAGGGCGGGGTTTGCCAATCCCGGAAGTGCGGGTGCCGTGGATCGGGACGCCGAGGGCCGCGGCGGGGGCTGGCGGTCCTGGGGAAGGTAAGCTATTTAAATGTTGTTTGTACATCACGTTTGCACTTGTTTGCTGTGTCCTGAAGAAGGGAGTTCGGCTCCCGAAACGTTGACTCACATTAAACACGTTTCTACTTTTGCGAAAGTCTCCGAGTGCCGCCTTATATTGGTACTATATATATATATATATATATATATATATATACACACTGCTCAAAAAAATAAAGGGAACACTTAAACAACACATCCTAGATCTGTAGATCTGAATGAATGAAATATTCTTAATAAATACTTTGTTCTTTTCATAGTTGAATGTGCTGACAACAAAATCACACAAAAATTATCAATGGAAATCAAATTTAAAGTGGAAAAACACACTACAGGCTGATCCAACTTTGATGTAATGTCCTTAAAACATGTCAAAATGAGGCTCAGTAGTGTGTGTGGCCTCCACGTGCCTGTATGACCTCCCTACAACGCCTGGGCATGCTCCTGATGAGGTGGCGGATGGTTTCCTGAGGGATCTCCTCCCAGACCTGGACTAAAGCATCCGCCAACTCCTGGACAGTCTAAGGTGCAACAGTCTGTTGGTGGATGGAGCGAGACAGGATGTCCCAGATGTGCTCAATTGGATTCAGGTCTGGGGAACGGACGGGCCAGTCCATAGCACCAATCCCTTCGTCTTGCAGGAACTGCTGACACACTCCAACCACATGAGGTCTAGCATTGTCTTGCATTAGGAGGAACCCAGGGCCAACCGCACCAGCATATGGTCTCACAAGGGGTCTGAGGATCTCATCTCGGTACCTAATGGCAGTCAGGCTACCTCTGGCAAGCACATGGAGGGCTTTGCGGCCCCCCAAAGAAATGCCACCCCACACCACTACTGACCCACTGCCAAACCGGTCATGCTGGAGGATGTTGCAAGCAGCAGAACGTTCTCCTTGGCGTCTCCAGAATCTGTCACGTCTGTCACATGTGCTCAATGAGAACCTGCTTTCATCTGTGAAGAGCACAGGGCGCCGGTGGCGAATTTGCCAATCTTGGTGTTCTCTGGCAAATGCCAAATGTCCTGCACGGTGTTGGGCTGTAAGCACAACCCCCACCTGTGGACGTCGGGCCCTCATACCACCCTCATGGAGTCTGTTTCTGATCGTTTGAGTAGACACATGCACATTTGTGGCTTGCTGGAGGTCATTTTGCAGGGCTCTGGCAATACTCCTGTTCCTCCTTGCACAATGGCGGAGGTAGCAGTCCTGCTGCTGGGTTGTTGCCCTCCTACGGCATCCTCCACTTCTCCTGATGTACTGGCCTGTCTCCTGGTAGCGCCTCCATGCTCTGGACACTACGCTGACAGACACAGCAAACCTTCTTGCCACAGCTCGCATTGATGTGCCATCCTGGATGAGCTGCACTACCTGAGCCACTTGTGTGGGTTGAAGACTCCGTCTCATGCTACCACTAGAGTGAAAGCACCACCAGCTTTCAAAAGTGACCAAAACATCAGCCAGAAAGCATAGGAGCTGAGAAGTGGTCTGTGGTCACCACCTGCAGAACAACGCCTTTATTGGGGGTGTCTTGCTAATTGCCTATAATTTCCACCTGTTGTCTATTCCATTTGCACAACAGCATGTGAAATTGATTGTCAATCAGTGTTGCTTCCTTAGTGGACAGTTTGATTTCACAGAAGTGTGATTGACTTGGAGTTACATTGTGTTGTTTAAGTGTTCCCTTTATTTTTTTGAGCAGTGTATATACAGATGGGTCCACGGCTATCTTGGCTAGTTTGCTGCGCCTAGGCACGACATGGTTTATTAACATAAACCCTTCATCTATTGTACTCAGCTGCAATACAATACAGAGAACAATACAGCAGGGGATTAAGTCATTACAGTAGGGGATTAAGTCCGACTGCCCAGTCTCAGTTAATCCTATTAAAGGTCAAGATAATCATAAACCCATCTGTATATATATATATATATATATATATATATACACAACTCCGGCACTCCACGAACTCTCACAAATGTAGTACGCCCGGTGCCTTCCTCATTACAGCCTGCATGGCTGCACGCAATACACTCCTTCAGGCTTGATAAAAGCGCTACACGGTGCTGAAACGTTGCCCACAAACAGCCGACTTGTGTCATTATTTATGAGAAGCCTTTGAGTGCCGCCAGTGGAGGAGTATATATATATATATATATATATAATCCAGAACAAACGACCGGCACTCTCTCATCAGAAAATTGCAGCTTTGCCGGGTGCCATACAAACACTGGTGTGCGTAATGCAGAGAAAGTCAAATTGTCGGCACTCCAGGCGAATAAAGAAAAAGGCTGACACGTAGTGTACTGGTCAACGTTTCAGAGGCTGTGACCTCTTTTATCAAGACGTGATAAAAGAGGTCACAGCCTCTGAAACGTTGACCAGTACACTATATATATATATATATATATATATATATATAATTTTTTTTAAATCATATGCATATACAGAGTAACACCAACCTCATCTAGTATCTTTAATAACTGTCTCCTCTGAGCGGTGGGCCATTTTGGGAGGGACGTTTTAATTAGAGTTGCTGCAGGTGGACGACGCCAAGCCTGGGACAGCTGTGTGCCCCCAGTACTCCCCTGATGCAGTCCTATAGTGGAATACAGTGCCACAGATGAACATGAACATATTCTTGGCGGGATGTTTCAAGCATAAAAAGTTTTGTTTTTCAAGTTAACCGCAATACCTAGAGATTATATGAATTAAAAAAGGTCCGAAGCAGAGCAGTCCCCGTAGGATTCTCCAGGGCTGCGATGTTACTTGAAAGCATAACTTTATAGGGATTGTGCCTGATAGGCAACACCATCTATAGATAATTAAGATAAAGACTACAGTTAAAGAGGCCCTTAAAAAAAAATTCTAAATCCTAAAACAGAATCATTAAGCAAAATGTGCAGATTTTTATTGTGAAAATATGTCTCTCTATTTGTAAAACAGTTAAAGCCCTCATAACAATTTCTCTGGGAGCCATTTTTTTATTTTAAAAAGTTTTTCCACCAAAATGCATTGAATATCTCTATACACTTCTTTCACTACATAAGCCTTAAAATGCATATGATAGGAAAGCATTTTGCCAGCATTTAATTTTGTCAGCCTGACGTAAAAAAACAGAGTTGACTCATCTGCATACAGAGTTAATTTAGTAACATATTACTTGTTTGCGTGAAGGCCGGAAATTGCAACATTGTAGTCACTGTTTACATGGCAACATTGGCTGATGGAAAAATATCTCACTTGAAAATCTCTTTCTGGTTTCAGCTACAGTACCTTTAATTAAACTTAAACTACATTTACTGTAAGAAATTCAGTGTCATTACTACCAAGGCAGTCTGGTAGCAACCCCTTCAGGATTTAGGAACCGATTTATGTTTGTAAGCAAAGCAAAAAAGCAAGCAACTGGGTAAAGCATGTTGCACTGCTGGTGGGGCAGATGTAACATGTGCAGAGAGGGTTAGATTTGAGTGGGGTGTGTTCAAACTGAAATCTAAATTTCAGTGTAAAAATAAAGCTGTATGACATTTGTGGGCTACATGCAAAAGCAGCTAGTACTGAAAAAATATAAATGCATTTGCTCCCCTTGCATGGCAGTATGGTTTGTTCCAGACACAAAGTTACAGTACTTGCTTTTTTTGCTTTACTTACATGAATCAGGCAGTTACTGTGATAAACACAAGAGCACCCTATGCACCAATGAGGTTAACCCACTCTTAAGCCCATGAGAGCCTATTAAAACAGTTAAGCTTTCTATACTATAGTATAAAACATTAGAAACAGGATATTTCTATTGTACTATTATATAAGTATTATTATAGTGTAAGTAGCACTTATTGTTCTGGGCGTTACATGTTCATGCCTTATACAATAAGTGTTTTAACAGAGACATTAAGGGATATTTAACTATACAGAATTGACCCATCTTCCATGCAAATATTCTACGTAAACTGCAAATTTTGATATATACGTAAATTGTTTGTTGACATTTTATTATTGCATTGCTGATGAGTTCAAAAGTGTTTTGCCTTGAAAATTATGTGAAGCTGAGTTTCTGTAAAAATAAAGTTATTACTGTAATTTTAATTGTATTTATTGAGTCTGCAAGATGTTTGGGAAATTTATATGGTGCAAATCAGATGCATGCGCAGACAAAAGACATCAGTTAACTGCATTTTACTCCAAATCAGTCCCATAATGTTGTATACTGTACTGTGTGGTCACCTTCACATAACTGGGATTCTTCCTTGGCCAGGGGGATATCCTGATCGTATTGGTATCCTAGCAGCAAATAGTGCCTCTACCCAAGCCTCAGATGAATGTGGACTCGCTGAAGTGGACTTGGAAACACATCACTAGAAGAATAACACAAGATTCCCCTTATGTCAACATGAGTTACATATAGCACCTTTACCTCATGGTATTTTGATTTTCCAGTACACATTTATTCAACATACTGTATATATAGTCAACAATTGAAACAACCAATCACATATTTATAAAGCTGGAACTCAGCTTCTCATCAGATCCTGAAATTACCTTTCTCCCAGTAAGAGGATGACAGTGTTTACAGATGTTTACAGATTACCTACACCACTTTACGTATCACACCAAAAAGGTTACTAACTTTCAATAACTGAAATAGGACAGATGTATTAAGCCTGGAGAAGTGATAAAGCAGTGATAAAGAAGTGATAAGTGGAAGGTGAAAAAACACCAGCCAATCAGCTCCTAACTGTCATTTTTCAAACCATAATGATTGCCTGGTGCATTATCACCTTACACGTAACTCTTCTTTATCACTGCCTTATCACTTCTCCAGGCTTAACACATCTTCCCCATTGTTCAAAGCAGTGACAATAGGTCTAATTCAGACCTGATCACAGCAGCAAAATTTTTCTCTAATGGGCAAAACCATGTGCACTGCAGGTAGGGCAAATATAGCATGTGCAGAGAGAGTTAGATTTGGGTGGGGTGTGTTTAAACTAAAATCTAAATTGCAGTGTAAAAATAAAGCAGACAGTATTTACCCTGCACAGAAACAAAATAACCCACCCAAATCTAAATTTCTCTGCACATGTTATATCTCTCCCTCCCCCCACCCCCTGCAGTGCACATGGTTTTGTCCATTAGAGAACATTTTTGCTGCTGCGATTAGGTCTGAATTAGGCCCAATGTTGCTAATTTGCCATAGGAAAGACTTTTTAAAAGAAGAGGAAATGTGAATATTTAGCAAATAAGCCCTTTAAATTATACTCCTTTCAACAGTTTGACAGGACCCTATTGAGGTCAGCCTTAATTATATCCTTCCCTAAAGTAGGTGATAATAATAATAATAATAATAATAATACTTTATTATCATCAATGGTTCAAGAAAGACATGAACAATCAACGAAACTAAAAGCAAGTACAGGTTGAGTATCCCTTATCCAAAATGCTTGGGACCTGAGGTATTTTGGATATTGGATTTTTTCCGTATTTTGGAATAATTGCATACCATAATGAGATATCATGGTGATGGGACCTAAATCTAAGCACAGAATGCATCTATGTTTCATATACATCTAATTCATACAGCCTGAAAGTCATTTTAGCCAATATTTTTTATAAATTTGTACATTAAACAAAGTGTGTGTACATTCACACAATTCATTTATGTTTCATATACACCTTATACACACAGCCTGAAGGTCATTTAATACATTATTTTTAATAACTTTGTGTATTAAACAAAGTTTGTGTACATTGAGCCATCAAAAAACAAAGGTTTCACTATCTCACTCTCACTCAAAAAAGTCCGTATTTCGGAATATTCCGTATTTTGGAATATTTGGATATGGGATACTCAACCTGTATATACAAAAACCATAAGAGCAGAAAGAGCACTTCTCAGACCAAAACACTTCCAATTATCTTGATTTTGTCCGGTTTAACATATTTATTGCTGTTGGGAAAAAACTACCCCTTAACCGGTTAGTCCGACAGAGAATAGAACGATAACGCCTATTAGATGGCAGCACAGAAAACATCCCCACATTTGGATGAGATAGATCTCCCAAGATACTTCTCACCTTAGTGAGGAGCCTTTTTTTCATATATATCCTGAATACAGGGCAAACTAACTCCAATAACTCTACTCGCAGTTATTACCACTCTCTGAAAGGACTTACGTTCTGCGGCAGTGCATGTACCAAACCATACCATAATTCTATATGTAAGGACACTCTCTAAAATGGCAGAATAAAAATGAACTAAAATAACCTTACATATTCCCGCCATACGCATTTTCCTCAATAGAAGCAGGCGTTGTTGGGCTTTTTTAACAACACATCGTGTATGGGTACCCCAGGACAAATCATTGGAGATGTTAATACCCAGGAATTTAAATGACTTAACCGTCTCCACTTCCTGATCATTTACAACTATAGGACAAAAGGGCTGCTTATGCAATTTCCTAAAATCTAAAATCATTTCTTTTGTTTTTTTTTACATTTAAAATTAAGTGATTAGTTTGACTCCAAGCCTCTAACCTAGTGAGCTCAGATCTATATTCTAACTCATCATTCTTACTAATTAAACCTACAACTGCAATATCGTCAGCAAATTTAATAATGTAACTGACTCCGATTTAAAAATACAATTGTAAGTAAACAGGGAGTACAGCAGGGGACTCAGTACACAACCCTGAGGCACCCCCGTACTAATTACAAGCTCGCTAGACAGAGAATTAGGCAATCTAACAGATTGGGGCCTATTTGTCAAAAATCCAAATCCATCTGCATACAAAATTATTCAATCATAACTGAGATAATTTACACACTAACGATGTTGGGATTATCCCCTTAACCTACCCCATTAGGTCACACAGTCATACTGTTACTTATGCCCCTACTTCAAATTTATCTTATAAACACTTATGTACTACTGTATGTACTGTCATTTGTTTTGTAAATAGCACAGATACTGTTAAGATAAATTTCACCTCAAAACTATAATATCAGAAGAGGTGCAATATATCACCATTAAATTGTCATGTTTTGAGAAATTGAGCACACTCAAATGAAATTACAACACCCAGGCTTAGCTCTGTTGCTTTCAATAGATAATAAATAATTGCAGTTCCAGTGTCCAATATCACTATTAAGGTTTACTGCAACTAAAGAAGGAGTAATATGACTAAGAGATTGATGGTAGACTAATTCAGCTGTGGTTAGATTTACTAATATCCTGCTGATATTGAATCAGTTATCTGTTGCTGTGCCAAATAAATCTCTAATTACTCCACTGGTGAATATAAAATTACAGGTGGTGTGCTGATTGACATGCAATTTTCACAAATGTTATATTGTGTGCTAACAACTCTTCTGGACTATTATAGATGCTTAGGGTCTAATAGTGGTCTTCCAGGTAGTAGTTAAGGAGCTACTCTGGTTCTGGGTGGTGCAGGGGTTCCTCGGGAATAATAAGTATAAAACTCACTGGCACCTCTGTCCTGTATGGTCTTTTTTCCCTCCCTTAATATACTGTAGATCTATTACATGTGGCAGGGGTAGCTGAGAAGCTAGGTAATGAAGTGCTGCAGGAAAGTGCTCTATATCTCCTTTAATTGCTCTCCTTTGTTTGCTGCTTTAAATCAAGGGATACTGATGCTGTTAATACTGTGACACGCTGTCTGTATTTCAGCCATTATGCCCTGTCCCCATGGTCAGAACCTGCTTTCCTTAGCGAGTCCCTCCTTGCTCCCTCAACTCTGGGTATCTGTTAGATGCCGCAGACCTCCATTATAATTACCTCTGTCCTGCTCCTTCTCCTCATGTCTCTACCTCAGAAACTGCTCCCCCATTTTCCTCATCAGATGTAGTGGAGCCAGCAGGACTCTTCCTGTCCAGTCAGTTACCTCAGACCCAACTGTTCCTGTCCTTGCCTCAGTGCTATTTATAGTTTCTCTTGGTTTGCTGTGGAAATCCTCAGATCACCCCACAGTTAGCTGCAGAAAAGACACTTCCACATGACCTTTTTACTGGTCATTAATACTGCATTAACTATAAAATGCATCTATACGCATATAATTATTACAACATTAAAATCTTTTTTTGTATATAACAAACATAATCACAGCCAAAAGGGTATACATATGCTATAATGGTGCTGCTTGCTATATAAAAAAAACTACAAAAGGTACATGCAAATAATGTCACTCACCTTCTATCTATTTATTGCACTCATTAGCAGAAGTGCAATAAATAGAATATAACAATTATCCCCCAAAACAAACAAACAAACAAACAAACAAATAAATTAATAAATAATACCCTTTCTGCCTGGCATTGAGATGTTAGTAGTTTGCTGATTGTGTGACTTTACGTGCTGCAGTATGTAGATACACAGTAAATATATGTATCATTTAGTTATATAGATTAAAATAGAATCAAATACATTTTCTTAATATATCCCTCAAAACCAAAAAGTATACATTCCTCTGCTATAGATAGACAGCTATACAGACAAATAGATGATGAAAAGAGTAGATAGAAAAACTTCAGTGGAAAAATGCTTGCAGTTTGCATTTTATCACTTTAGTAGGATGTGACAAACGTACGCTATAAACTGCCATTTTGATGTCACAGCTTCATTGTGTTAGCCAGTTGTTCTCAAACTGTGCGGCAGATGTATTAAGCATGGAGAAGTGATAAAGCAGTGATAAAGCAGTGATAAGTGGAAAGTGATAACATACCAGCCAAACATTATGGGTTTGAAAAATGACAGGAGCCGATTGGCTGGTGCATTATAACCTTTCACATATCACTTCTTTATCACTGCTTTATCACTTCTACAGGCTTAATACATCTGCTCCTTTGTTCCTAGGCACCCTATGGTGCTGCAGTGCACTTGCAGGGGTGCCTTGAATTGGTGCTTCAGGACCAATTCAAATTATTTATGATCCTAAGTTGTCCCCAAAACCACACAGGACGAAAGCAGTATTGTCTGACTCTATTTGCAGAGAACGTGTAGGAATTGTGGCTTGAAGAAGAAGAGTGCATTAAGGTGGCTAAAAAGTACATTAGAACTGTAATCAGGGGTGTAACTAGAACTGTGTTGGCCCCATAGCAAAATCTTGAAAGGGCCCCCTCCCCTTGTCACTACAACGCTTAGGTAAGAGAAAGAGTGTGACAGGAGTGAGAGAAAGGCAAAGAGGGTGTCAGGGGGAGAAAGATATAGAGGAGCGAGAAAGATAGAGAGAGGAGGGTTTCATGGAAAAAGAAAGAATTAAAGAGAGAGGTTGTCAGGGAGAAAGATAAAGAAAGGGATGCGAGGGGAGAGACAGGGCATTAGGGAGATAGAGGTGTGTGTGTGTGTGTGTGTGTGTGTGTGTGTGTGTGTGTGTGTGTGTGTGTGTGAGAGAGAGAGAGAGGGAGAGGGAGTTGGGAGGCGTGAGAGAGAGAGAAAGAGAAAGAGAGGGGAATGAGAGAGTGAGAGCATCATTGAGAGATAGAGATAGAGAGATAAAGGGTGTCAAGGAGAGAGAGAGAGAACAAGAGAGAGAGAGAGGGGGGTGTCAAGGAGAGAGAAAGTGTCAGGTAGAGAGACAGTGTCAGGGAGAGTGAGGGAGAGACAGTGTCAGAGATAGAGAGAAATAGTGCGCGTGAGAGAGAAATACAGTGTCAGGAGGAGAGAGAGATGGAGAGACAGTGTCAGGTACAAAGAGACAAAGAGACAGTGTCAGGGAGAGAGATATAGAGAGACAGTGTCGGAGAGAGAGAATGGGGAGTAAGAGAGAGAGAGAGAGAGAGGGAGGGGAGTCAGAGAGAGAGAGTGTTAAGGGAGAGAAAGATAGGGGTACAAGAGAGACAGTGTGTCAGTTAGAGACAGAGAGGGAAAGAGAGGGGTGTCAGGCAAAGAGAGTGTGGGTCAGGGAGGGAAAGAGAGAAAATGTTGGGGGCGTGGCCAGGTTTTCTGACCCTGTTTTCGTCACTCCGGGGGTCCGGGAGATACGATCGGCACCCAGAGGATGCCTTGTTTGCAGTGTCAGCTTCTACATGGTGACAGGAGCCTGGGTGCTGCACATAATTTTACAGCTCAGCACCCTGAGCAGGAGCTGGCACTTTGGTGTCACCCCTCGGCAGGTGTCATCTGGAAGTGGTCTGCACTCCCCGCACCCCCGCTTGTGACACCACTGTCTATTATAAATATGGTGATGATCAGGATTCAGTGGGATTAGTTGTCATTTAGAATGTTGGTAGTCATACTGTAAACATTATGTTGACAGGTACTGAATGTTGACAGAGTATAGTGTCAGCTTTGAACATACTGTATTGACACAGCCAATTTTAACCCTAATGCTAACCAAAACACTAACCCTAACCATAAAGCTAACCCAAATGTTAACCCTAACCTTAATCCTAACCCTAATGCTAGCCCTAACCCTTTTGCTAACTCTAACCACAGAACTAACTCTAACTATAGAGCTAACTCTGACAATAGAGCTAACCCTAATGCTAGCCTTAACACTAACCCTAATGCAAGCCTAAACACAAACTCTAACACTATCCCTAAGCCTAATGCTAGCCCTAACCCTAATGCTAGCCTTAACACTAACCCTAACACTATCCCTAACCCTAATGCTAGCCTTAACACTAACCCTAACACTATCCCTAACCCTAATGCTAGCCTTAACACTAATGCAAGCCTAAACACAAACCCTAACACTATCCCTAAGCCTAATGCTAACCCTAACCCTAATGCTAGCCTTAACACTAACCCTAACACTATCCCTAACCCTAATGCTAGCCTTAACACTAACCCTACCACTATCCCTAACCCTAATGCTAGTCCTTATTGTGGTAATGCTACTGTAACTCTAACCATAGAGATAACGCTAACCCCAGAACAATGCTAGCGCTAGCCCCAGAACAAACCCTAATGTTATCCCTAACCCTGCTGCTAGCCTTAACACTAACCCTAACACTACCCCTAACACTATCCCTAACCCTAATGCTAGCCCTAACCCTAATGCTAGCCTTAACACTAACCCTAACACTCAGGCCCGGCGACAGGGGGGGTCAAAGGGGACAACCCTCCCGGGCCCCGAGCTTCAGGGGGGCCCCATCACTTGCTTGGTCTGGTTGGTCTTCGCTTTGTTGCCTTCATTATGCTTGCGGCATGCCTCTCTGCCGCCCCGTCCCTGTCTGACGATCTGCTGCCGCTGCCGCTGAAGAGCCGGGCAGCAGAGCAGCAAACACAGGCTACACTGACTGTGTGAGTCAGGGCTCCTTATAGCAGCTGCCCGCAGCACTACCTCTGTCCAACCCTGCTCCTTACGTGCCTGGATGGCACCCTCACAGCCTGTATACTATGTCAAGGTACTGCCATATTATTCTATATAAATGTGTGTATATGCAAAAAATGTTCCTGGCACTCCGGACTTCCGTTCACCTTGCTCCAGTGCCCTCCCCTCTGATCTGCATCTGTGTATATGGTCCTTGTATGCCGCCCATACAAGGACCATATATATATATATATATATATATATTTGTGTGTATATATATATATATATATATATGTATAAATTATAATATATATATATATACTGTATATTTTATATATATATATACAGTATATGTGTGGGTGTGTGTGTGTGTGTGTGTGTGTGTATATATATATAATTTTTTTACAGCGACTTTGTGCTTTATAAGGGGGAAGGGTGAGTCAAGGCAGGGTGGGGGGCCCCAGAGAAATTGGTGTACCGGGCCCCAAGATTTCTCTTGCCGGCCCTGCTAACACTATCCCTAACCCTAATGCTAGCCTTAACACTAACCCTACCACTATCCCTAACCCTAATGCTACCCTTAATACTAACCCTAACACTACCCCTAACACTAATGCTAACCTTAACACTAACCCTAACTCTAAGTCTAGCATTAACACTAACCCTAATGCTATCCTTAATACTAATGCTAGCCCTAATGCTAGCCCTAATGGTAACCCTAAAGCTACTGTAAAGTAATTCTAACCATAAAGCTAACCCTAATGCTAGCCCTAATACTATTGCTAACTCTAACCATAGAGCTAACCCTAACACTAACCCAAACCCTAATGCTAACCTAAACACTAATGCTAACACTATCCTTAACCCTTATGCTAGCCCTAGCACTAACCCTAATGATATCCCTAACCCTAATGCTAGTCCTTATTGTGGTAATGCTACTGTAACTCTGACCATAGAGATAACGCTAATGCTAGCCCCAGAACACACCCTAATCCCCAACCCTGCTGCTAGCCCTAATAGTGATAATCTTAACCCTAAGGATTCATTATGAGATCCCGGCGGTTGGGATTCTGGCGGTCAGGAGACAGACACCGGAATCCTGACAGACAGAATCCTGACAGCCGGAATCTCAGCAGTGAGTGCAGGCAAGTCCCCTCATGGGCTCGGTGGTGAGCTTCACTCACTACACTGTTATAGTTCCCCTCGGGCGGTGGCATGGACCACCACCTGTGTGGGAATTAAGGGGTTCTGTTGGGATTCCGACCTCCGGCATTTCACCAGCTGTCGAGATTCCGGTGTCTGTATCCTGACCGCCGGTATCCCGACAGCAGGGCCATCTCTACCATTAGGCAGCTTTAAGCGGCTGCCTAGGGGCGCCGGCTACTGGAGGGCGCCACTGAATTAAAAGAAAAAAGTGATGAATGTCTCTGTATGCAGCCTCCTCCTTTTACACTGTGCTGGTTGCCATGGGTCTAATCAGGTGAAGCCCCCGCTATCAGGTTGTACCACCGTGTCTCAGCGCTTCCTCCATGCTGACACGTCAACATCAAGTGATGTGAAAGCACATAGGAGGCGGGTGTCACTATGGCTCCAAAGGGGCACCCCACGGCTGCTCTTTAAAGCCCTATTGCACCTCCACCAGGCCCCTGTATCCCGGCTCTCCAGCAGCAAGCAGCATCTGACTACATATCTGTAGTCGTTGTAATGCTGCTTCTGCCGCCTGTAAGAGCAACAATGTCAATTACGAAAGAAAACATGAAATCAACTTTTAGGTAAGTAACCCATGGGGGTATCTGTTGGACCACAGACAGTACAGATCTTACAACCCGATGGGTGGTTTGCACCTGTACACAGCATAATAGGGAAAACACAGGCACTGGGGCACAATACAGTACATATGGAGGAGGGGGAGGTCAGTAATAAACTTACAGATGGGGGGATGGAACACAAAAATGAATGTACCGTATAACGGCACTCAGCAAAATATGACATTTGCCTCAGTGTCCTATACGATTCCTAACAGCTAGATTGTATACAGTACATATGCAGAAAGATGGTCGTCACTCAAGGTTTTGAAGTGTATGTACATTTTGAACAAAGTAACAAAAGTTTGTGACTTTGTTTACAATATACTTTTTCACTTTAGAAGTCCTTGAGTATTGTCCCTTTTATCTGTATATGTATAAAGATGCAATTCACCCCAGTCCACCTAGTGGCCACTTGCATCTCCCCTCCCGGTGGTGGGGTTTGCAGGTTAGGGGGCATTAGGCTTAAGCTTTGCCTAGGGTGCAGAGAGACCTTGCACCAACAGCCAGTAAATTAACCGCATCCCAAACCTAATGCTACTGTAACTCTAACCATAGAGCTGATCCTAATGCTAGCCCTAGAACTAACCCTAATGCTATCCCTAACCCTAATGCTAGCACTAATAGTGGTAACCCTAACCCTAATGCTCCTGTAACTCTAACCATACAGCTAACCCTAACCTTAACTCTAATGTTTACATTTTTGACCATGCAGACATGTACATGTAATACAGTATGTCAACATTTTAAGCATATGAAAATTTTGCAGATGTCGACACATTGAATGTCGACATATTAACCATGTCAATGTGGTTAAATTCAACATTCTGCTGTCAACATTATGAATGTCTACATTCTGAATGTAGATACTGTATGCTGAATATAGTATTCCGAAAATAAATGTATTAAATCTGTGCAGATGTATGGAGACATGAGAAGTCTATGCCTCCTGAGGGAAGCTACTGGAGTAGACTAGGACAGATTGGTTGTGCACTGGAAGTCGGGGCAAAAAAGATGTACTGTACTGTAAATAGTGTCAAAGCTGCAAGCAATTAAGCCCCAGGATAAATAAAAAAAAAAAAACAGGACAGCAGCATAATTGCCTATGGCAGGTGTATGATTCCCTGTCTGATCTTACTCTTGATTGGTTCTAGTCCGCTGTACTGTAGTTTGCATGAAACAAGATTTTTTATTTCATGATTAAATCTCTGAACTGAAATGCAAATTAAATAAATAAATAAATAAAATAAACAGTTTAAAACTAAATGTATTTCACTGTTTCAGTTCCATTTTGTAGGCCCTCAATGTAACAGGCTCCACAATGAAGCTGAAATGTTAAAATAAATTAATGTATCTACATTAAAAATCCATCTCCTGCTACAACTTTAAAGAATTATTTGCTGTCCTGTTCTGTTCTGCTTGATAACACTGTTATTAATGTATTTCAGCTCCTATATATTTTTGTCACATACTGTAACAGACTTAGTTGTATTTCAATAGTACACATGTAATAAAAATGTCCAACAGCATTATGGTATTGTGTCCTCTTCTGTACAAATGTAAATCGAAGCCACAGAGTAATGCTGCTTAACACAAACTGATTATTTTTGTAGCAGGACAATGCTGACACCCAGTGGCTGACTTGCTGTATGACATAGCATAACATGTACTTTGCTAACACACTAATGTATTTGGATGTACCACTATACCATGTTACTATTATTTTATGATACTTTGTTTGGAAAAAACAAAAAAAGAAAAAACATATTAAACAAAAAGTACAAAGATTACATACACATTTTATGGTCATTTATATTATAAAAATCAGTTGATATTCAGAAAATGAAGTTCAGCAACAATAAATATGAATTTGATATTTTTGTATTTCAAAATATACCAAATTTATTTTTGAAAAGTTATTAAATAATATTTTTTTGCAACCAATTTTGTGAAATTCATCCAAGGTTTTAAATGATTTAACTACAGTTGTTCTCTCCTAACATTAATCAAATTTTTTGATATTAAGAACTATATTGTTTGTAATATAAGGCAGGATTTACCAAGATAAGGAATTAATACTGAAAACTACACTTGTGCCACTGGAGCAATAATCAGTGTTATCTAATCTGAGTTATAGCTCTCTACATATGTGACAACTTGATACCACATACTGTAATTAACTAACATTGATTCAACCCCTTATAAGGAACAACTACTGCACACCACTTAATTTGGTTCATGACAAGTGGCACCCAGTCTTTAAAAACTTCAGGTTTATTTTTTAAACACCCACACATTTTTTATTTATTATCACAATACTTTACCTTAGTTTACTTCACCATAGTAAGAAAGGTCTAAGGGCCTATTCAGTTTCACTAAATCTAGTTTCTGCATGTTTCATGTAACAAACACATTCATTATTATGGGCCCCGTAAGGCCACTTAATATTCAGCAAACTCTGAAAACTGAAAGTTTTCTGAGATTGCTTGCTAGAACCAATGCCATCTTCAGACAGTGCTGGATCTCTGAGCCCCACTTCTGCATAAGGGAAGGAGGTACAGGGTTACGAAGAGAAATCTGAGTAGATCCCTCCACTGTCAACGCATAGCATGTCCTTTGGCTGTGTGCATGCAAGACCTCATGGTATCTGGAAATATCGTGGAGACTAGGGACGTGCAGTCAGGGGAGGCAGTGCCTCCCCTGCCATAAATGATTAGAATAAGATAAAGAAAATACTTCTGACACATATTCTGTGTCATAAGTAATTTCTTTATATTATGCTACCCATTTCAGCTCTTTTAATCAGTTTGGGAGGCACTGATAGCAGTGCCTCCTGTCAACAATAGAAATGGGCTAAAACGGGGGGTGGGGCCAAGCAATGGGCCATAAAAGCCCATTGAAAAACAGCGGGTTAAGTGGCACTTATGCAAGTGCCTAGTTGACCCGGCGCTGCTGTGGCGCTATAACTTCTGTATAGTAGCACGGGCGAGTGAAGCGGCGAGGGGGTGGGAGTGGGGGTGGTGGGGGGGCAGTTGTATTGGGTTGGGAGTGACTGGGCAGCTCACCCTCAGATCACTTGGACAACAGCTCACCACCAGATCACTTGGACTGCAGGGACAGTGAGGAATAAATAAAATAAATGAAAAAAAATTATATATATGTATATATCACTGCCGTTCGCTGCTCACCGCTGACCAACGCTCACTGCCGCACGCTGCACCGCCACTGAAAGCTAACCACCACAGACCACAACTGGCGGTGGTCAGAGGGACATCAACGCTGCAGCAACAAAGGACAGCTTAGTACCACCGCATCCCCCGCAGACCATGGGCTCCTCCGCCGCCGACAGTCTCTTCCACACCTCCATTGCACATATCAGGTAATGTTTCCCTGCTTCCCTATGTCTCTGTTGTCACTTTCCCAGTCCCTTCTGTCACTCTCTCTGTCCCTTCTGTCACTCTCTGTCACTACTGTCACTCTCTCTCTCTGTCCCTGCTGTCACTCTCTCTCCCTGTCCCTGAAATGTGTATCATACCGTGTGCTATAATGTGAATTTCGGCTCATACCGTGTGCTGTAATGTGAATTTCGGCTCATACCGTGTGCTGTAATGTGAATTTCGGCTCATACTGTTTGCTGTAATGTGAATTTTGTCTCATACCGTTTGCTGTAATGTGAATTTTGTCTCATACCGTGTGCTGTAATGTGAATTTCGGCTCATACCGTGTGCTTTAATGTGAATTTTGGCTCATACCGTGTGCTGTAATGTGAATTTCGGTTCATACTGTGTGCTATAATCTACATTTCGGCTCTTACCGTGTGCTGTAATGTGATTTTCGGCTCATACCATGTGCTGTAATGTGAATTTCAGCTCATACCATGTATGTAATGTGAATTTCGACTCATACTGTGTGGGTTAAGGTGAAAGGGGCACCACTATAGTATAAGGGGTCCTACTACACTGAAGGACATGCCCCCATTTGAGTGGCCATGCCCCCTTTTCCGGAGGCGCGTGCATAACCAGTGCCACCCCAGCCAATGTCCTCACCGCACGTCACTGGTGGGGACAGCTTTCCTGGTCCCAGAGCAATAGTTAACTATATATCCACTGTCGCAACTCGCAGCAAGCTGTATACCTAATCATCATCATGAATAGGCTCCTAAAGTGTTAAAAAGGGAAATAAGAAAAAAAAACATATTTTTTTCCTCATTATTAAGGTTTTTTTTTTATGCATAATAAAGTTTATTGTTTTAATACTAATTCATTGTCATGGTAAATTATTTTGTGGATCTGAGCACATCAGTATTCTGGTGCTTCAAGCTAAAGCACTGATGGTGTAATATGTGTATAACTTATCACAAACCCCATTTGTCAAATGTTAAACAAAATAGTAGGCATCCTCAAAGACCCCTGATCTGAGGTTCTACATGTTTATCATATTACAGTACAGTATTGATTATAATATCCCAGCATTCCATACAAGTCTACAAACAACAAAATTTTCTAGATCACTAAAGTAAGACCCTTCTTTTTAAATTTGTTAATGAGGTGGGACCTAATAACATTTACTGCAGTCTGAGAGGTCAGCCAACTACAGCCCTCTTTAACTATCCCAACTTAAGGCCTGATTAATAGATGTACACAGATGCCACCGCAGCTGCAAATTTGTACCCAACAGTTGTGCGAAAATATGCAAATGTCTCAAACCCATTAGGAATTATATGGCGTCACTGGGTTTCTGTACAAAGACACAATCGTCAGATGCATATCTGTCAAACATTGACCTTAGTAAGCTATGGTCACGCAGTATTGTATCCGGCATGTGGGATTGCAGTTGACAGCTCTGACATGGCCCCGAAACATTCACTACACACCTTTGAGTCCACACTCCCTCGTTACCTAACACAAACAGTGCCTTACTGTCAATCACCTCACAAATAAATCCACACTGCTACGGTGGTCACCATCACGACCATGAATAGTGAGACTAAGATGCATGCTCAGTGCAAAAAATTGCTCCACTGTGTACAAAATCAGAATTGCACGCATCTCTGAATCAGGCTATTTTCCGACCTTTAGATTTTGAAATTATTAAATTGGTCTATGTCACATTAGATTACAATGCTCTCATAATATGTCATGCCTATGTTTCTTGAATTGTTTTACTCTCTATTATGCAGGCGTTGAACTCTGCTTATATGTTTTATTTTGCAAAATACTGTCTTTTGTCTAATGTCTTGCGAGGGGACACGGTGCACTAATTGGGATTCATGGTCACTCTACGTAGAAAACGACAGAAAAAAAACGTAAAAAACTCATGTCGACCTTTTTCCATGTCGACCTTGTTCATGTTGACCTTTTGTCCATGTCGACCTTTTGTCCATGTTGACCTAAGGTGTGTCGACCAATTGGCGTTGACCTAAAGTGTGTCAACCTTTTTGTTGTCGACCTGGAGTCCCAGATCCGTATTAGCAGTGGTGTGTCCGGCAGAGGAGTCCGGTGTGCAATGCTACTTTTATGGGTAAAAATGCTATATCACCTGCGCACAAAGGTAGTGTGACTAGTGAATTTAGCGAGCTGCTTGTGTTTGTAGGTGATCTCTCCTACTGGACAATTTATGAAAAACAGATATAATACTGCGCTGAGCTCTTAATAGATGCTCTAAATTCAGTATAATGGGGGTAATTCTGAGTTGATCGCAGCAGCAAGTTTTTTAGCAATTGGGCAAAACCATGTGCACTGCAGGGGGGGCAGATATAACATTTGCCGAGAGAGTTAGATTTGGGTGGGTTATATTGTTTCTGAGCAGGGTAAATACTGGATGCTTTATTTTTACACTGCAATTAAGATTTCACTTTCAATACACCCCACCCAAATCTAACTATCTCTGCAAATAATATCTCTGCCCCCCTGCAGTGCACATGGGCCCTCATTCCGAGTTGTACACTCGGTAATTTTCTTCGCATCGCAGCGATTTTCCGCTAATTTCGCATGCGCAATGTTCGCACTGCGACTGCGCCAAGTAAATTTGCTAAGAAGTTTGGTATTTTACTCACGGCATTACGAGGTTTTTTCTTCGTTCTGGTGATCGTAATATGATTGACAGGAAGTGGGTGTTTCTGGGCGGAAACTGGCCGTTTTATGGGTGTGTGTGAAAAAACGCTGCCGTCTCTGGGAAAAACGCGGGAGTGGCTGGAGAAACGGGGGAGTGTCTGGGTGACGTCAAACCACGAACGAAACTGACTGAACTGATCGCAGTGGCAGACTAAGTCCCGAGCTACTCAGAAACTGCAAAGAAATTTCTATTCGCAATTTTGAGAATCTTTCGTTCGCAATTTTGCTAAGCTAAGATTTACTCCCAGTAGGCGGCAGCTTAGCGTGTGCAATGCTGCTAAAAGCAGCTTGCGAGCGAACAACTCGGAATGAGGGCCATGGTTTTGCTCAATTGCTAACAAACTTGCTGCTGCGATCAACTCAAATATGTACTATATCAGTCTAAGCAATAACCCCTGTATGTGATGAACTTGTGTACTTTCTGGCTGTATTGAGATGAATGTACACAGTGTAACAGTCTTAAACAGATTAACTTATCCAGACAGTGAGATAGATACTATACAGCAAAATTTATTAACATATGGATACACAATGCTCCCAGCCATTTGGTTTTGGATTTTTATTTAAAAAAATTACACGAAAGCTAAAATCATATAATTTGGGGTTTTGTTTTTGTTCCTGGAGTATTATTAACCTCAATAACATTAAATTCCAGTTATTTCCTGTCAGTTTTGACAACCCCACAGCTCACAATATTGTTTTCACCAATATTGGCTAAAGGTTGCAGCGAGCTGGCTGGTTACTAAGCGACAGAGCAGAGGCACAAACACACAGCAGTTTATAGCACATCTATGAAACATTACCACACAGCAGTGGCATAAATGAAAGTGGTGCAAGATGGAATAGTCCTTCGGACCTCCCACTCACCCTTATGTTGGATATTAAAAAGGACCTACACACTTTAACAAACCAAGCACTTCAGCAACAGGTAATATCCCTTTTGTGGCTGAAGCGCTTTGTTTGTTTGGGACCCCACAAAACAAGCTACCAATTGGCTTAAGGCACTACAGTGGCAATATGTGATCACCATTGCCATCCTCACCCTCATCAGTGTGTACATCATCCTCACACAATATTAATTCATCCCCGCTGGAATCTGCCATTACAGAAGTCTCTGTACTTTGACATAATTACAGGGAAAGGTCTTCCTCATGAAATTTCCAGTTCATTTTGAGGAAGTAGCCTCCTTTGCCGTTCCCTCACAAGTTTCCCGGCTGTGCTGAAAACTCTCTATGAGTTCACACTGGAGGATGGGCAGCTTAAGTAATGCAAAGCCACTTTGTACATGATTCTTCAAATTGACTTTTTTTTTCCCTTTCAGTACTCGAAGGGACTCTGTTGTATGCCTATTTGTAAGTTATCATGAAAATAAATCTCCACTATTCTTTGGATGGAGATGGTAACAGATGGAGTTACAGTAGACATGTCACTAATGTTGGTAAATTCTTTTACACCCTACCAGATGCCAAAATGTTGTGTTGATGTCACACTCCGGACTTTTAAAAGTACTTTCTTACCTATGCGATGCCTGTCCTGGCTGGTGCAAAGGTCCATGTGCACTGTATCCACACATCGCTCCCAGAGGTCCGCTAGCGCTGATCCAGCATGAAGTCTCCTGCAGCGGCTGCTGCTTCTGTGTATAGTACTTAACAGCGCTGTCTTCCATTGTTTCAGTTTTTATTTCTCATTGTGCTCACTTCTTGGTGTTTAGGCCTAGTCAGAGTTTGCCTCCAAGTCCGGACACGGGCTCTGCCATCTTGGATTCCATCAGATTATCCTCCACTGTCCAATCCTGGAGCTCCTTTTGTCAGCTGACTGCAACACCCAATGAATCCATACTGCAATGTATAAAGGTAACTTCCTGGGATTACTAATTTGTCAGTACAGCAGTCTCTATCCAGGAAGTAACAGCTCTGTGCTGAGCTCCTTCATTCCAGTAACTTTGTATGATCCAGGCCATCCTGATTCCACTCCGGCTACCATTGTTATATGGACTTCGTCTTTCTTCAATGCTATCAGTGTTAATATTCCAGATCAAGCCTGGATAGCACTTCAATCCATTCCAGTTCCATTCCGGATGCTATATTTGAACTGTGTCTTTCTTCAATGCTATCAGTGTTAATATTCCGGATCAAGCCTGGTGAGCACTCAAGTCCGTTCCGGTTCCATTCCGGTTGCTATTATATTTGAACTGTGTCTTTTTTCAATGCTATTAGTGTTAATATTCCGGATCAAGCCCGGTCAGCTCTCCAGCCCATTCCAGTTCTATTCCGGATATTGTTGATACAGGTATTTAAACTTTGTCTTTTTCAGTCCAATCCAGTTCCATTCAAGTCATCATTTCTGTGGTTAACCTGGTATCTTTTGTCAGCATACAGAATCTGCAGTGAATCATGGATGTTATTCTTTAATAAAAGCTTCATTTATTATTATATCTACCTCTGGGTTTGTCACTGCTAGAACACCAACGATTCTTTCAAGTACATGCCCCATACCTGGTTAAAGCCTCCTCAATTCATTTATACTCCCTCTATGTCAGCTCCATCCACAAACACCTTTCCAAATCAAACCCAACCCTCAGGCGTGACAGCGGACTTATCTGAGCTTTTTCAGGCTGCTGCTGAAGAAAGTGAATGAGGAGACATTGTAGTGCCATGTGTCACTTGAACTGACAGCTTGCTCACCAGGAGCTCATAGCATCTCTTAAGATCTGGTTCAGTTGGAAAGAAAGACATAGCATACAACTTAAACCTAGGATCAAGCACAGTTGCTAAAATGTAGTGATCTGATTTCAAGATATTGGCAACCCGTAGATCCTGATGAAGTGAATAGGACTTGATCTTCACATCCAGCATACTTTGCAGATTTGCTTTGTTTAATCTCCTCCTTCAATTTCTCCAGGTGATTTTCCAATAGCCTAATTAGGGGATTCACCTTACTCAAGCTAGCAGTATCGGAACTCACTTCATAGTTGGCTATTTCAAAGAGTTTGAGCACATTACACAAGACATATAGTACTCTCCACTGCATTGGACTAAGGTACATTTCCCATTCTCTCCCAATGTCTTGGCCAGTTGTGCAGTATCCAGAAAGATGCAGCATGACAAGGTTTATCCTGCAACAAGATTAAGTTGGCAAAGTGCACCAAGTACACTGCCTGTTTACAAGACAAGAAATAGCAGGTGGTTTGCGGTTTGTTATCTTTTGATCCCTGGATGCCTACATGGACCCAGTAGGACCAGTCTACACTGGATATTAGGAATTTTTTTCAGGTACCCTAAGGATTTCTACTGGACAAGGGGACGTAAATGGCTATGTTGGATGTACAGTAGGTAAGTATACGTGTGTGTGAATGTGCAAGTTTGCTTTATAAACATTATAGTTTCATGGTGTGTGTCTTATCTTTATTGTAATATTTATTTTACAAGTGTAACTACAGGTATCAGCGGGCCCTTTATGGCCCACCTGCTGGTACTTGTAGTCCTCCAAGTACCAGCATGCAGGGGAGGGGGGATTATGAGGGGGTTAGATTCAGATTAATGATGTGCACCGGAAATTTTTTGGGTGTTGTGTTTTGGTTTTGGAATCGGTTCCGCGGCCATGTTTTAGATTCGGACGCGTTTTGGTAAAACCTCCCTTAATATTTTTTGTCAGATTCGGGTGTGTTTTGGATTCGGGTGTTTTTTTTTCAAAAACCCCTCAAAAACAGCTTAAATCATAGAATTTGGGGTAATTATTATCCAATAGTATTATTAACCTCAATAACCATAATATCCACTAATTTCCAGTCTATTCTGAACACCTCACAATATTATTTTTAGTCCTAAAATTTGCACCGAGGTCGCTGGATGACTAAGCTAAGCAACCCAAGTGGCCGGCACAAACACCTGATCCATCTAAGAGTGGCACTGCAGTGTCAGACAGGATGGCACTTTAAAAAATTGGCCCCAAACATCACATGACGCAAAGATAAATAAAAAAAAAAGAGATGCAAGATGGAATTGTCCTTGGGCCCTCCCATCCACCTTTAGGTTGTGTAAACAGGACATGCACACTTTAACAAACCCATCATTTCAGCGACAGGGTCTGACACACGACTGTGGCTGAAATGACTGGTTGATTTGGGCCCCCACCAAAAAAGAAGCAATCAATCTCTCCTTGCACAAACTGGCTCTACAGAGGCAAGATGTCGACCTCATCATCATCGTCCGATTCCTCAACCCTTTCACTGTGTACATCCCCCTCCTCACAGAGTATTAATTTGTCCCCACTGGAATCCACCATCACAGGTCCCTGTGTACTTTCTGGAGGCAATTGCTGGTAAATGTCTCCACGGAGGAATTGATTATAATTCATTTTGATGAACATCATCTTCTCCACATTTCGATCGCTGACAAGGTGACCGGCTGCACTAAACACTCTTTCGAAGTACACGCTGGAGGGGGGCAACTTAGGTAAAATAAAGGCAGTTTGTGCAAGGGCCTCCAAATTGCCTCTTTTTCCTGCCAGTATATGTACGGACTGTCTGACGTGCCTACTTGGATGCTGTCACTCATATAATCCTCCATCATTCTTTCAATGGTGACAGAATCATATGCAGTGACAGTAGACGACATGTCAGTAATCGTTGGCAGGTCCTTCAGTCCGGAACAGATGTCAGCACTCGCTCCTGACTGCCCTGCATCACCGCCAGCGGGTGGTTTTAGAAATGTGATCATTTACCTGGCAGCTCCAGTGGCGGTAGAAAATGAAGGAGGAGCTGTTGGCGGGTCACGTTCCGCTTGACTTGACAATTGTCTTTGAACATCTGCAGACTTGTGTCTGCCGGAAAGAGAGATACAACGTAGGCTTTAAACCTAGGATCGAGCACGGTGGCCAAAATGTAGTGCTCTGATTTCAACAGATTGACCACCCGGGAATCCTGGTTAAGCGAATGAAGGGCTCCATCCACAAGTCCCACATGCCTAGTGGAATAGCTCCATTTTAGCTCCTCCTTCAATCTCTCCAGCTGCTTCTTCAAAAGCCTGATGAGGGGAATGACCTGACTCAGGCTGGCAGTGTCTGAACTGACTTCACGTGTGGCAAGTTCAAAGGGTTGCAGAACCTTGCACAATGTTGAAATCATTCTCCACTGCGCTTGAGTCAGGTGCATTCCCCCTCATTTGCCGATATCGTAGGGAGATGTATAGGCTTGAATGGCCTTTTGCTGCTCCTCCATCCTCTGTAGAATATAGAGGGTTGAATTCCCCTCGTTACCACCTCTTGCTTCAGCTGATGGCGGGGAATGTTCAGGAGTGTTTGGTGATGCTCCAGTCTTCGGCACGCGGTGGCTGAATGCCGAAAGTGGCCCACAATTCTTCGGGCCACCGACAGCATCTCTTGCACGCCCCTGTCATTTTTAAAAAAATTCTACACCACCAAATTAATTGTATGTTCAAAACATGGGACGTGCTGGAATTTGCCCACATGTAATGCACGCACAATATTGGTGGCGTTGTCCGATGTCACAAACTCCCAGGAGAGTCCAATTGGGGTAAGCCAATCTACGATGATGTTCCTCAGTTTCCGTAAGAGGTTGTCAGCTGTGTGCCTCTTATGGAAAGCGGTGATACAAAGCATAGTCTGCCTAGAAATGAGTTGGCGTTTGCGAGATGCTGCTACTGGTGCCACCACTGCTTTTGTTGCTGCGGGAGGCAATACATCTACCCAGTGGGCTGTCACAGTCATATAGTCCTTAATCTGCCCTGCTCTACTTGTCCACATGTCCGTGTTTATGTGGACATTGGGTATAACTGCATTTTTTAGGACACTGATGACACTTTTTCTGACGTCTGTGTACATTCTCAGTATCGCCTGCCTACAGAAGTGGAACCTAGATGGTATTTGGTACCGGGGACACACTATCTCAAGAAATTCTCTAAGTCCCTGTGAACTAACACTGAATACTGGACGCACGTCTAACACCAACACAGCTGCCAAGGCCTGAGTTATCCGCTTTGCAATAGGATGACTGCTGTGATATTTCATCTTCCTCGCAAAGGACTGTTGGACAGTCAATTGCTTACTGGAAGTCGTACAAGTGGTCTTCCGACTTCCCCTCTGGGATGATGATCGACTCCCAGCAGCAACAACAGCAGCGCAAGCAGCAGTAGGCGTTACACTCAAGGATCCATTGGAGGAATCCCAGTCAGGAGAGGACTCGTCAGACTTGCCAGTGACATGGCCTGCAGGACTATTGGCGTTCCTGTCTAAGGAGGAAATTCACACTGAGGGAGTTGGTGGTGTGGTTTGCAGGAGCTTGGGTACAAGAGGAAGAAGGGATTTAGTTGTCAGTGGACTGCTTCCACTGTCAACCAAAGTTTTTGAACCTGTCAATGACTTCTGATGAATGCGTTACAGGTGACGTATAAGGGAGGATGTTCCTAGGTGGTTAACGTCCTTACCCCTACTTATTACAGCTTGACAAAGGCAACACAATGCTTGAAACCAGTTGTCCGCATTTCTGTTGAAATAATTCCACACCGAAGAGGTGATTTTTTTGGTATTTTGACCAGGCATGTCAATGGCCTTATTCATCCCACAGACAATAGGAGTCTCCCCGGGTGCCTGACTTAAACAAACCACCTCTCATCAGAATCCTCCTGGTCAATTTCCCCCTCAGCGCCAGCAACACCCATATCCTTATCCTGGTGTACTTCAACAGTGACATATTCAATTTGAGTATCAGGAACTGTACTGTGGGTGCTCCTTCCAGCACTTGCAAATCATGGAAGGAGCCACCTCTTCCCGTCCAGTGTTGGGAAGGTCAGGCATCGCAACCGACACAATTGGACTCTCCTTGGGGATTTGTGATTTAGAAGAATGCACAGTTCTTTGCTGTGCTTTTGCCAGCTTAACTCTTTTAATTTTTCTAGCGGGAGGATGAGTGCTTCCATCCTCATGTGAAGCTGACCCACTAGTCATGAGGAACATAGGAGAGGGCCTTAGCCGTTCCTTGCCACTCCGTGTCGTAAATGGCATATTGGCAAGTTTACGCTTCTCCTCAGACGCTTTTAATTTAGATTTTTGGGTCATTTTACTGAACTTTTGTTTTTTGGATTTTACATGCTCTCAACTATGACATTGGGCATCGGCCTTGGCAGACAACGTTGATGGCACTGAATCGTCTCTGCCATGACTAGTGGCAGCAGCTTCAGCACTAGGTGGAAGTGGATATTGATCTTTCCCTATTTCACCCTTCACATTTTTGTTCTCCATTTTTTAATGTGTGGAATTATATGCCAGCTGCAAGATACAGCAATGGACTACTGTACTGTACTACTATATACTGGTGGTCACCACAATGCAGCACTGTACTACTATATACGGCTCCCAACAATGCAGCAGATATTGAGCACTGATCAGGATACTAGAACTGAGTCTGACACGGAGCTGCAAGATACAGCAATGGACAACTGTACTGTACTACTATATACTGGTGGTCACCACAATGCAGCACTGTACTACTGTATACTGGTCCCAACAATGCAGCACAGATATTGAGCACTGATCCAGAGAATAGAACTGAGTCTGACACGGAGCTGCAAGATACAACAATGGACAACTGTACTGTACTACTATATACTGGTGGTCACCACAATGCAGCACTGAACTACTATATACTGGTCCCCACAATGCAGCAAAGATATTGAGCACTGATCCAGAGAATAGAACTGAGTCTGACACGGAGCTGCAGGATACAGCAATGGACAACTGTACTGTACTACTATATACTGGTTGTCACCACAATGCAGCACTGAACTACTATATACTGGTCCATACAATGCAGCAAAGATATTGAGCACTGATCCAGAGAATAGAACTGAGTCTGACACGGAGCTGCAAGATACAGCAATGGACAACTGTACTGTACTACTATATACTGGTGGACACCACAATGCAGCACTGTACTACTATATTCTGGTCCCCACAATGCAGCACAGATATTGAGCACTGATTCGGAGAATAGAACTGAGTCTGACACGGAGCTGCAAGATACAGCAATGGACAACTGTACTGTACTACTACATACTGGTGGTCACCACAATGCAGCACTGTACTACTATATACTGGTAATGTTTTTATTTGAATATTGAAACCTTCTTACATTTTATTTACATATTTACAAATTTACAACAAATAAATAAAGTAAAAATTGATTAACAATCAAAAATTTTCCATTTATTCTTAACATTTTCCTCCATTTTACATTCCCTTCAAACTTTTTCCCTTTATTCTAACAATTTCCATAAGAAACTTTCTTTTTCTGAAACTAACCTCCTCTTCCTCCTCCGTACTCCCCCTTCACCTGTTCTTAAGCCCATACATTCCTCTCTCACCCCTCCTTTCATTCCCCACCACCTCCATTCACTCCACTCTCAATCCACCCATCCTCTCACCTTTTATACCATTTGCTCTCCTTTCATCCTGAACAATCCAACATTTAAATGAGAAGTCAATAACAAATCTAGGCAGCTCTTCAAGTGTACGCAACCATTTAAAAAAAAGAAAGACACATCTCAAAATTCTATTTCAACTAAAAAGTGATATAGTTATAGAAAAGTTTTTACCAGTACCTGGAGGCTAGAAACTTTCCATCACCCACTAAGGGGGCTTCAGCTGGCGCCACAAGTGGGACCAACTGATGACATCCAATCTCTCCTCCTCCACTTCCATCATCCGCTTCACCTCGTGTAGTATTAGGCCCTCCACCACTTCGCAGGGAAGGATTTTATTTCTCAATGAAACCTGACACCGTGCATTCCATAAGTGATACCTGACAGCTAAACTTATCATAAAAATTGTGCATAAATCAAATTCTTCATACCCTTTGAATGCTCCATATGCCTATCCCTGGTAATCCAAACCAGAAACACAAGGTACTCCTAGAGCGCTTGACACTCTTTTGCAAATGTTTATATTAAAAGGACACTGAAGAAAGAAATGGTCCATACTCTCCTCCTGACCTTGACACTCCTCCCGTGGACAATCACGATCATTGGATCTTCTAAACTTCAGGTTCCCCCTAACATAGAGCTTCCCTTGGAATGAGAACCAGGCGATGTCCCTAAATTTCAACGGGATCCTCTGAGAATTTATCAGAGAAATCCCTTCTGAACATACCGTTTCTGGGCAATCCTTCAGGGCCAATGGGACATGGAAGTGAGTTTGCAAGACCCTCTTCCCCAACTCCTTCCTACTGAGATCTCTTAACTCCCCCACTCCCAAACCCCATCGCCCAATTACTTTCAAGCACTGGATCACATAGATCGGGAGGTAGCCTCTTCTACGCCGAGAGCTTCTCAAGTGACCTCCTTCTATCCATACTGTGAGGAAAGGGGATATCCATTCCCTAAAACCGTCTGCCCACCGAGGAGGGGTCTCTGAAAACAGACCCCCGAAATTCATTTTTAAAAAGGCTGTTATAAAAAACACCACCGGGTTGACCATATCCAGTCCCCCCTTGGTCCTCTGTTTGCACGCAATGCCTCTCTTAACTATATTCATTTTGTTTCCCCACAACAGCAGGAAAAACAAAGAGCCAATTTTAGACCACAGTGGTTGTGGCAAAAAACATACATAACTGACATATAAAAACAATGGAATCAGATAGGTTTTACACAAATCAACCCTTTCCCTCAGGGAGAATTTCCATCCTCTCCAACTTCTTACTTTCCGGGTTGCCTCTTCCAGTATCCTTTCCCAATTTGCTGTGGCATAATCACCCTGGTCGAATCTTATTCCTAGAATCTTAATTGAATGGCTGGCCCCGGGGAGGCTGTCCGGAAGGTCAAATTCTCAACCTTCCTCCCCCATCCAGAAATCTTCACACTTGTCCTGATTTATCATGGAGCCCGAGGCTCCTGAGTACTCGCCTATCAGTTGGTCAACATCACAGGCCTCTGTGTTCGATGACAGAACCACTGTGACATCATCAGCATAGGCAATTACCCTTAGTGGTTCTCCCTTGCCCAGCTGCACCCCTCCCACCATGCTGTCCTCAATCTTCTGAATAAAATGATCGATCGCAAACACGTAAAGAAGATGGCTCAGGGGGCAACCCTGACGGACACCAGAGTTCACCACAAAGGCAGGCCCTACCCAACCATTAACAAGCGGGAAGCTCTCGGCCTTGCTGTACAATATGCGTAGCCAATTGACTAGTTTAACTGGAATGCCATACCTTTCCAGCAAAGTCCAGAGGTACTCATGGTTGACTCGGTCAAAAGCTTTGGACTGATCCAATGCCAGTAAATATTTCCCCCACTTCTCAACCTTGCACCGTTCTATGGCCTCCCGGACACCAAGGACAGCACTAAATGTGCTTCGACCTTTCACAGTACAATGCTGAGAAGTTGAGAGCAACTGCATGGAAAATTCCATCAGCCTATTAAATATGATTTTTGCCAACACCTTCCTATCCGTATTGAGGAGTGCTATGGGGCGCCAGTTCTCAATACGGACCGGGTCCTTTCCTTTAGAGAGTAAGATAAGTGCTGAAAGCCTCATGGAGGGAGGGAGTTCTCACTCTGCCAGGCCAATGTTAAAACCTCCACGAGACGAGGTGCCAGGACGTCTGAGAATTCTTTATAGAATTCAGCTGTCAAACCATCTGGCCCAGGTGTCTTTTTTGATGTTAAACCGCCAATCGCTTCTCTGACCTCCTCCACAGATATCTCACTCTCTAAGCAGTCAATTGAGGCATCCGGTTCCACAAGCCCTGGTATCCTCCACAGAAATTCCTCCATCTTTTCTCTGCTAAGTGCCTTCTCAGACAGCAGATCAGTGTAATAGGTTCTAATGACTTCCAGGATGCCCTCTCTCCCCTCCTGCACGACACCCTTTCCATCAATCAGACCTCTGATTTCCTTTAACTCAATCTTTCGCCTACAATTCTGGTAAGGATCTGGGGAGTGGTACTTGCCATTATCCCTCTCCCGAATCAAAGTCTACTATACTGCAACTGCTGCATCCGAGATTTCACCCGGGAGATTTCCCCATCATCTCCTCTTTCAGAGATCAGGAAGTCTAATTTCCTCCTCAGAGCATAGTAGGCATTCTTCTTTACCAAGTTTTTCTTTGCTACCAGCCACTTGAAAAACCCTCGGGTACTCTCTTTGACCTCCTCCCACCACTCCGATCTACTCCATCCTGCCTCCAACAGTGTTTCCTGTGCTTGGAAGAATTCCCTAAAAGATTGTCTTACCTTCTCTTCATTTAAAAGCTCTGAGTTCAGCCTCCATAGGCCCCTTCCTTTCAAAATGGACTGTGAAGCATTCAAAGAAAAAGTCAAGAACCCGTGATCCGAAAATTCTACCAACCTTACCTGTGAGGGCAAAGTCTTAGAAGTTTCTTTAACAAAAAATCTATCTATTCTAGTCCTACTCTGACCACTAAAGTAGGTGTAACCCGTGAGGTCTGGATGGTGCCGAACATGAACATCAACCAAACCCGCCTGCCTAACCATTAATACTAAATAATTTGAATCATAGCCCATGGTTTTTTGGCTCCTCCCCTGTCTTTTGGCCTAACTACGGCGTTGAAATCGCCACCAAAAACAACCTGCCGGGCCGTAAAAAGAAATGGCTTGATCCTCTTGAAAAGGCATTTCCTATCCCAGGCTGTCTGGGGCCCATAGATGTTGATCAGCCTTAGGTCATGCCCTCTGAAGGTGACATCTAAGATCATACACCTTCCAACTTGTAACTCAATAACCTTGTGCACAGTTACTATGCCGGCAAAAAGTACCGCCACCCCACCATAAGGCTCAGCTGCAAGAGACCAATAGGAAGGCCCTCCTCTCCACTCGCTTTTGGCTTTGTGAAGAGCTGCCAACCTGTTAACCCGGGTCTCCTGCAAAAACAAAATATCAAAATCCTGGTTATTAAAAAATTCAAAAGCCATAAACCGAGCCTTATCGGAAAGAACGGAAGCCACATTAATCGTGGCACATCGTATAGGGTGGAGATCCATGTTTCTTTGGCGATTGAGTTTCACTACCCATTTTCCTTATTCACTTCTCCCCACCACCCCCATCACCATCACCACCACCACCACATTCCATTCTTACGACAGCCTCTCCTTCTTTCATCCCGGCTCCCTCCATACCTGAACCAGGATCCGGGGGTTTTCGGATAGAATCCTTTGCAGGAGGTTCCTTCTCTATCAAGGCCTTCTGTCCATTCCCCTCTTGTGACTTCACTGTTTCCTCCATCTTTAATTATTCTATCTCTGATTCTGCCCTTTCTTTCCCCACTAGGGATGATCCTGCCGGGTCCCATTCTAGTTCACTTTATGATTCCTTGCCTGAACTTTCCCTACGGCTATCCTTCCTTTCTTTCTTTTTCTTTCCACCTTCCCCACTTCCCCTCTCTCTCTGCCTCCTTTTTCTTACCTTCTTCTGTCTCAGCACCAACCCACCCTTCTCCGTCACTACCTCCCCCTCCTCCTCATCAGTGGGAACTCCTTCAAACCTATTAAATAATAATAAGTCCTCCTTAATTACTGTTTCTCTGACGTCCTAAGTGGATGCTGGGACTCCGTAAGGACCATGGGGAATAGCGGCTCCGCAGGAGACTGGGCACAACTAAAGAAAGCTTTAGGACTACCTGGTGTGCACTGGCTCCTCCCACTATGACCCTCCTCCAGACCTCAGTTAGAATCTTGTGCCCGGCTGAGCTGGATGCACACTAGGGGCTCTCCTGAGCTCCTAGAAAGAAAGTATATTTTAGGTTTTTTATTTTACAGTGAGATCTGCTGGCAACAGACTCACTGCAGCGAGGGACTAAGGGGAGAAGAAGAGAACCTACCTAACTGGTGGTAGCTTGGGCTTCTTAGGCTACTGGACACCATTAGCTCCAGAGGGATCGAACACAGGACCCAACCTCGATCGTTCGGTCCCGGAGCCGCGCCGCCGGCCCCCTTACAGAGCCAGAAGCAAGAAGTGTTCCGGAAAATCGGCGGCAGAAGACTTCTGTCTTCAACAAGGTAGCGCACAGCACTGCAGCTGTGCGCCATTGCTCCTCATGCACACCTCACACTCCGGTCACTGATGGGTGCAGGGCGCCCTGAGGGCAATATAATACACCTTGGCTGGCAAATCTACACCATATATAGTCAGGAAGGCTATATAGGTGTAAAAATACCCCTGCCAGAATTCCAGAAAAAGCGGGAGAAGTCTGCCGGAAAAGGGGCGGGGCCATCTCCCTCAGCACACTGGCGCCATTTTTTCTTCACAGTGCAGCTGGAAGACAGCTCCCCAGGCTCTCCCCTGTAGTTTTCAGGCTCAAAGGGTTAAAGAGAGAGGGGGGCACTACATTTAGGCGCAATATGTGTATACAAGCAGCTATTGGGGGAAAAATCACTCAGTTATAGTGTTAATCCCTGCATTATATAGCGCTCTGGTGTGTGCTGGCATACTCTCTCTCTGTCTCCCCAAAGGACTTTGTGGGGTCCTGTCCTCAGTCAGAGCATTCCCTGTGTGTGTGCGGTGTGTCGGTACGGCTGCGTCGACATGTTGGATGAGGAAGGTTACGTGGAGGCGGAGCAGAGGCCGATAAATGGGATGTCGCCCCCTGTGGGGCCGACATCAGAGTGGATCGATAGGTGGAAGGTATTAACCGACAATGTCAACTCCTTACATAAAAGGCTGGATGATGTAACAGCTGTGGGACAGCCGGCTTCTCAGCCCGCGCCTGCCCAGGCGTCTCAAAGGCCATCAGGGGCTCAAAAAACGCCCGTTACCTCAGATGGCAGACACAGATGTCGACACAGAGTCTGACTCCAGTGTCGACGAGATTGAGACATATACACAATCCACTAGGAACATCTGTTGCATGATCTCGGCAATGAAAAATGTGTTACACATTTCTGACATGAACCCAAGTACCACATAAAAGGGGTTTTATGTTTGGGGAGAAAAAGCAGCCAGTGTTTTGTTCCCCCATCAGATGAGTGAATGAAGTGTGTAAAGAAGCGTGGGTTCCCCCGATAAGAAACTGGTAATTTCTAAAAAGTTTCTGATGGCGTACCCTTTCCGCCAGGGGATAGGTCACGTTGGGAGATATCCCCTAGGGTGGATAAGGCGCTCACACGTTTGTCAAAAAAGGTGGCACTGCCGTCTTAGGATACGGCCACTTTGAAGGAGCCTGCTGATAATAAGCAGGAGGCTATCCTGAAGTCTGTATATACACACTCAGGTACTATACTGAGACCTGCAATTGCCTCAGCATGAATAGTGCTGCTGCAGCGTGGTCTGATACCCTGTCAATATTAATACCCTAGACAGAGATAATATTTTGCTAACATAGAGCATTTTAAAGACGTCGTCTTATATATGAGGGATGCACAGAGGGATATTTGCCGGCTGGCATCCAGAATTAAGGCAATGTCCATTCTGCCAGGAGGGTATTAGAGACCCGGCAGTGGACAGGTGATGCTGACTTTAAAAGGCACATGGAGATTCTGCCTTATAAGGGTGAGGAATTGTTTGGAGATGGTCTCTGGGACCTCGTATCCACAGCAACAGCTGGGAAGAAAATTTTTTACCTCAGGTTTCCTCACAGCCTAAGAAAGCACAGTATTTTCAGGTACAGTCCTTTCGGCTTCAGAAAAGCAAGCGGGTCAAAGGCGCTTCCTTTCTACACAGAGACAAGGGAAGAAGGAAAAAGCTGCACCAGACAGCCAGTTCCCAGGATCAAAAATCTTCCCCCGCTTCCTCTGAGTCCACCGCATGACGCTGGGGCTCCACAGGTGGAGACAGGTGTGGTGGGGGCGCCTCTCGGGAACTTCAGGGACCAGTGGGCTTGTCCACAGGTGGATCCCTAGGTTCTGCAAGTAGTATCACAGGGATACAAGCTGGAGTTCGAGGCGACTCCCCCTCGCCGTTACCTCACATCAGCCTTGCCTGCTGCCCTCGGAGAAAGGGAGGTAGTACTGGCGGCAATTCACAAGCTGTACTTCCAGCAGGTGAAATCAAGGTACCCCTCCTTCAACAAGGCCGGGGTTACTATTCCAAAATGTTTGTGGTATCGAAACCAGACGGTTCGGTGAGATCCATTCTAAAATTAAAATCATTGAACACTTATATACGAAGGTTCAAGTTCAAAATGGAATCGCTCAGGGCGATTATTGCAAGCCTGGAGAATTTCATGGTATCACTGGACATCAAGGATGCTTACCTGCATGTCCCTATTTACCCTCCTCACCAGGAGTACCTCAAAATTGTGGTACAGGTTTGTCATTACCAATTCCAGACGTTGCCGTTGATCTGTCCCCGGCACCGAGGGTATTTACCAAGGTAATGGCCGAAATAATTATCCCGTACTTGGACGATATCCTTATAAAGGTGAGGTCCATGGAGCAGTTGTTCGTCGGAATAGCACTATCTCAGGAAGTGCTACAACAGCACGGCTGGATTCTGAATATTCCAAAGTCGCAGCTGGTTCCTACAACGCGTCTACTGTTCCTGGGTATGGTTCTGGACACAGAACAAGAAAAAAGGGTTTCTCCCGGAGGAGAAGTCCAAGGAGTTGTCGTCTCTAGACAGAGACCTCCTAATACAAATACAGGTGTCGGTGCATCAATGCACGCGAGCCCTGGGAAAGATGGTAGCTTCTTACGAAGAAATTCCATTTGGCAGGTTCCATGCAAGGATCTTCCAGTGGGATCTGTTGGACAAGTGGTCCGGGTCGCATCTTCAGATGCATCGGCGGATAACCCTGTCTCCAAGGGCCAGGGTGTCGCTGTTGTGGTGGCTGCAGAGTGCTCATCTTCTAGAGGGCCGCAGATTCGGCATACAGGACTGGGTCCTGGTGACCACGGATGCCAGCCTTCGAGGCTGGGGGGCAGTCACACAGGGAAGAAACTTCCAAGGACTATGGACAAGTCAGGAGACTTCCCTACACATAAATATTCTGGAACTAAGGGCCATTTACAATGCCCTAAGTCAGGCTAGACCCCTGCTTCAACACCGGCCGGTGCTGATCCAGTCAGACAACATCACGGCGGTCGCTCATGTAAACCGACAGGGCGGCACAAGAAGCAGGATGGCGATGGCAGAAGCCACAAGGATTCTCCGATGGGCAGAAAATCATGTGTTAGCACTGTCAGCAGTGTTCATTCCCGGAGTGGACAACTGGGAAGCAGACTTTCTCAGCAGACACGACCTCCGCCCGGGAGAGTGGGGACTTCATCCAGAAGTCTTCCAAATGATTGTACACCGTTGGGAAAGGCCACAGGTGGACATGATGGCGTCCCGCCTCAACAAAAAGCTAAAAAGATATTGCGCCAGGTCAAGGGACCCTCAGGCGATAGCTGTGGACGCTCTGGTAACACCGTGGGTGTACCAGTCGGTGTATGTGTTCCCTTCTCTGCCTCTCATACCCAGGGTAATGAGAATTATAAGAAGGAGAGGAGTAAGAACTATATTCATTGTTCCGGATTGGCCAAGAAGAGCTTGGTACCCAGAACTCCAAAAAAAATGATCTCAGAGGACCCATGGCCTTTGCCGCTCAGACAGGACCTGCTGCAGCAGGGGGCCTGTCTGTTCCAAGACGTACCGCGGCTGCGTTTGACGGCATGGCGGTTGAACGCCGGATCCTGAAGGAAAAGGGCATTCCGGAGGAAGTTATCCCTACGCTAATTAAAGCTAGGAAAGAAGTGAGCGCAAACCATTATCACCGCATATGGCGGAAATATGTTGCGTGCTGTGAGGCCCGGAAGGCCCCAATGGAGGAATTTCAGCTAGGTCAATTTCTGCACTTCCTACAGTCAGGGGTGACTATGGGCCTAAAATTGGGCTCCATTAAGGTCCAGATTTCGGCTCTATCGATTTTCTTCCAAAATAGAACTGGCTTCACTGCCTGAAGTTCAGACTTTTGTTAAGGGAGTGCTGCATAGTCAGCCCCCGTTTGTGCCTCCAGTGGCACCGTGGGATCTCAACGTGGTGTTGGATTTCCTGAAGTCGCATTGGGTTGAGCCACTCAAATCCGTGGAGCTAAAATACCTCACGTGAAAAGTGGTCATGCTGTTGGCCTTGGCGTCGGCCAGGCGTGTATCAGAATTGGCGGCTTTATCATGCAAAAGCCCTTATTTGATTTTTTTTATATGGATAGGGTGGAATTGAGGACTCGTTCCCAATTCCTTCCTAAGGTGGTATCAGTGTTTCATGTGAACCAACCTATTGTGGTGCCTGCGGCTACTTGGGACTTGGAGGATTCCAAGTTACTGGACGTAGTCAGGGCCCTGAAAAATATATGTTTCCAGGACGGCTGGAGTCAGGAAAACTGACTCGCTATTTATCAGATATGCACCCAACAAGCTGGGTGCTCCTGCTTCTAAGCAGGCTATTGCTCGCTGGATCTGTAGCACGATTCAACTTGCACATTCTGCGGCTGGACTGCCGCACCCTAAATCTGTAAAAGCCCATTCCACGAGGAAAGGGGCTCTTCTTGGGCGGCTGCCCGAGGGGTCTCGGCTTTACAATTTGGCCGAGCTGTTACTTGGTCGGGTTCAAACACTTTTGCAAGAGTCTACAAGTTTGATACCCTGGCTGAGGAGGACCTAGAGTTTGCTCATTCAGTGCTGCAGAGTCATCCGCACTCTCCTGCCCGTTTGGGAGCTTTGGTATAATCCCCATGGTCCTTACGGAGTCCCAGCATCCACTTAGGACGTCAGAGAAAATAAGATTTTACTCACCGGTAAATCTATTTCTCGTAGTCCGTAGTGGATGCTGGGCGCCCATCCCAAGTGCGGATTGTCTGCAATACTTGTATATAGTTATTGCCTAACTAAAGGGTTATTGTTGAGCCATCTGTTGAGAGGCTCAGTTATATTTCATACTGTTAACTAGGTATAGTATCACGAGTTATACGGTGTGATTGGTGTGGCTGGTATGAGTCTTACCCGGGATTCAAAATCCTTCCTTATGGTGTCAGCTATTCCGGGCACAGTATCCTAACTGAGGTCTGGAGGAGGGTCATAGTGGGAGGAGCCAGTGCACACCAGGTAGTCCTAAAGCTTTCTTTAGTTGTGCCCAGTCTCCTGCGGAGCCGCTATTCCCCATGGTCCTTACGGAGTCCCAGCATCCACTACGGACTACGAGAAATAGATTTACCGGTGAGTAAAATCTTATTTTTCTTGCTTTTCCCACCCTTTATTACTAGCTGAAAACCTTCTTCCTCATCCTCTTTCCCCTTCCCCCTTCTTCCCGCCAAACTCCACTCCGTCTTTCCTTCCCTCAGTTTCACTGACCCTCTTTGCACTTCCTTTACCCTTTCTTCCACCACTCTTGCCTTGTTTCTTGTCCCTAAATCCTCAAAACTTTCCCTCCTACTCCTCTATTCCTTTGGTGCCCTTCACCTCCACATAAGTTACAACAGATGTTATTACATGACCTTGAGGTGTGGCCCAGTCCGCACCATAAATTGCATTTGACCGCGTCGCATTCATGGCTGAAATGCCCAGGGCCACCACACTTGAAACAAGTCTTTGGCTGGCCCTGGTAGAACACCTGAATGCGATCGCGGCCAATATACGCGGCGGATGGCAGATGTTTCACCCCCTCACAACTTTTCATCAAACACACATTTGCAGACCATGCTCCGCACCATACCCCTAACGTATAGTCCGACTTTTCAATGCTTAGTATTTTTTCACAATGCCTGCTCAACCAAAACTTTATGTCATTCTCAGGAATTGTCTCATTTCGCACAGGAATGGACACCTTTGTGCTATCTACTTTCCCAGTCATGAAGAAAGTAAAGTTACTGAAGAAACTCCCTTCTTCCAGATCAGACAATTTTGAGAAGCACTCCTGCATCACCCTGTTTGCCATAAAGGCCACGTCAAACTCATTTGAGTTCACAGGGTGAATGCAGGAGTACAACTGCCTAGCCACAAATCCTAAATCCAAAAACTTTTAAAAAAAAATCAACTTTTGAAGGAGCACCCCCTTCACCCACCCACTTAAAATGTATTATTTTTCTTCTACCAAACCCTCCCACCTCTGCACTACCTCCCCCCACATTTTCACCCTGCCCTGAAACAGTTGGATTGCTCAGTACCTTGGCATAAGATGTTTCAACCCCCTTCGATGCACCATCAGTATCTGCAGCAAAACCAAAGACAGGGGTAGGGCCTGAGGGAGGAGCAAGAATAGGCATCACATTCATTTTATTTTTTACAGGCACTAAGTTCTTACTCTTGTCCTTATGTTTAAGAGTTACTGCACTTATTAGCTTTGCAGCGGCCCGCATCCTCTCAGGTACTTGCAGATCCCCATATACAGTTTCTACTACTTCCATTTCTTGCTCCGAAAGCAGTCTTTTGTCCAGCCTTGGCTGACCTTGAACTTTGCCAGGCTTCTCATCGTTTTCTTTAATTTTTACATTTTCTTTTGAGTTTTCTTTATTTCCATATTGGCCCCCTTCCCCCCTGAAAAGCCCAATTGGGCCCCCTCCACCCAAAAAAACTTCTGGTGCTCCCCCAGTTACCTCCTTCCTTTCTTTACTGAAATCACTCACCTCCAGTTTACTGTCTCCAGTAAGCCCCTTTCCACTTTCCTCTGCCGTTTTGCCAATACTCATACTGGCCAGGGCACCCTCCGATGACATCCGCTTATCAACCGGGATCCCCTCACCTTCCTTTTCTGACATTCGGGTCTCGGCACTTGCAGCTCCTATCACCTTTCCACTGCCACCTTCATCTGCCACATCTCCAGGATCCCCCTGCTGCCACTGCACCGGCCGCTCCGTCTCACCTTTCGTTCCTCCAGCCGAAGTGGTTTCAGCTTTAGACACAGGCCTCCCCTCTGTCTCCATAGAAACTGGGTTTTCTTTTCCACTGGCCACATTATCAGGGTTCCCTCCACTCTGTTGATGTTGCGCTACCACCGGCACCGCCTCCGCTTCTCCGTCACCAAGGACTCCATTCTGGGGCCACTCCTCCTGCACCGCTGGACCTTGCATTGCTACAGGGGAATCCTTAGCAGCCGGCAATGCTATTAACCCCTGCTGTGCTGAAGAATTTCCTTCATTCTCCTTTTTGCTTAATTCCTCCTGGGCGACCACCATTTTTCCCGTTATACGTGCCTGATACAGGGTAAGGTCTTCTATTTGATCTCTGTACTGTTGTCTGTCCCATACTTGGCATTTATTTCTTTTCTTCCTTGCTTCTGTAATGCGGCTACTGATTTTCTTTGATTCATATATGAGCTCCTGTAATGACATTCCTGCCAGTATTTCCTCTGTAGAATCTTCCTCTGTTTCTGAATTTAACCCCTCCGATGCTGAACTCCCATCCATACTGTATTCTTCTCCTTCTTTAACCCCTAATCCCCCAGCATCCGCAGATCTACCCCCGGGAGCTGGCATGCCCCCAAGGGTACTCTCTGCCGGCTCAGGGGGCTTGGGGGAGGCATCATACCAGGATATTTGCTCAATTTTATTTTCTTTCATTTTTACAACCAGCGGCACCAGCCGCTCTCCTCCATCCGGCAGCTTCCCCCTTCTCCCCTCACAGGGACTCCCGGCCATTACAGGATTCCCCCCAGGGGCTACACCACCCCCAGGGGTACCTGCTGCTGTTGACACTGTAAGGGGGGCTACCATGGACAGAGACCCTTCTTGGGGTTTCTCTGCTCCGTGCGGCGCCGATTGCCGCTCCCCTTCCTTAAACGGACCCGCAGGCACAATTTCCCCTTCAGCGAGAGGACCTTTTGCAGCTCCGGCTCCGGGGCTCTCTGCTCTTTGCGCTTTTTGTTCTGAGGTACCCCCCCTTTGCACGGAGGGGGTATATTGCTCACCTCTAGCCCCTGCAGGTCCTGGGCACTCAGATCTTGACTCCGGAAGCTTTTTCTTCTGTTCTTTTGCAGAAGCAGCTGCCATTGCAATCCTGCCAGATGTTCCTTCATTCCCTTTCTTTTTTACTTTCACTGGGGAAGCCAGTAAAATCCTCCGTGACCTCCTCATGATTAAAGGGTACCTCCTGGCACCCCCTAATAGTTAAAGACACAGACCCCAGCTGGGCCCTTCCAGGCAGGGGAGTCCCTTAGCACAGCTGCCCGCTCCAAAGCTCCCACAGCTGGGAGAGGGGGCGGGATCCCTCAGGTAACCAGATGGAGCCCAGAAGCTCCTGCAGACATGTCCAGACACGTCCAGAACTGAGTAGTATACTGGTCACCACAATGCAGCACAAATATTGAGCACTGATCAGGAGAATAGAACTGAGTCTGACACGGAGCTGCAAGATACAGTAATGAACAACTGTACTGTACTACTATATACTGGTGGTCACCAAAATGCAGCACTGTACTACTATATACTGGTCCCCACAATGCAGCACAGATATTGAGCACTGATTCGGAGAATAGAACTGAGTCTGACACGGAGCTGCAAGATACAGCAATGGACAACTGTACTGTACTACTATATACTGGTGGTCACCACAATGCAGCACTGTAATACTATATACTGGTCACCACAATGCAGCAAAAATATTGAGCACTGATCCGGAGAATAGAACTGAGTCTGACACGGAGCAGCAAGATACAGCAATGGACATATATACTGTACTACTATATACTGGTGGTCACCACAATGCAGCACTGTACTACTATATACTGGTCCCCACAATGCAGCACAGATATTGAGCACTGATCGGGAAAATAGAACTGAGTCTGGCATGAAGCAACAAGATACAGCAATGGACAACTGTACTGTACTACTATATACTGGTGGTCACCAAAATGCAGCACTGTACTACTATATACTGGTCCACACAATGTAGCAAAGATATTGAGCACTGATCTGGAGAATAGAACTGATTCTGACACTTAGCTGCAAGATACAGCAATGGACAACTGTACTGTACTACTATATACTGGTGGTCACCACAATGCAGCACAGTACTACTATATACTGGTCCCCACAATGCAGCAAAGATATTGAGCACTGATCTGGAGAATAGAACTGAGTCTGACATGGAGCGGCAAGATACAGCAATGGACAAATGTACTGTACTACTATATACTGGTGGTCACCACAATGCAGCACTATTATACTATATACTGGTCCCCACAATGCAGCACAGATATTGAGCACTGATCTGGAGAATAGAACTGAGTCTGACACTGAGCTGCAAGATACAGCAATGGACAAATGTACTGTACTAATATATACTGGTTGTCACCACAATGCAGCACTGAACTACTATATACTGGTCCCCACAATGCAGCAAAGATATTGAGCACTGATCCAGAGAATAGAACTGAGTCTGACACGGAGCTGCAAGATACAGCAATGGACAACTGTACTGTACTACTATAAACTGGTGGTCACCACAATGCAGCACTGAACTACTATATACTGGTCCCCACAATGCAGCAAAGATATTGAGCACTGATCCAGAGAATAGAACTGAGTCTGACACTGAGCTGCAAGATACAACAATGAACAACTGTACTGTACTACTATATACTGATAAACACCACAATGCAGCACTGTACTACTATATACTGGTCCCCACAATGCAGCACAGATATTGAGCACTGATCCGGAGAATAGAACTGAGTCTGACACGGAGCTGCAAGTTACAGCAATGGACAACTGTACTGTACTACTATATACTGGTGGTCACCACAATGCAGCACTGTACTACTATATACTTGTCCCCACAATGCAGCACAGATATTGAGCACTGATCCGGAGAATAGAACTGAGTCTGACACGGAGCTGCAAGATACAGCAATGGACAACTGTACTGTACTACTATATACTGGTGGTCACCACAATTCAGCACTGTGTGGACCAACACAATGCAGCAAAGATATTGAGCACTGATCTAGAGAATAGAACTGAGTCTGACATGGAGCTGAAAGATACAGCAATGGACAACTTTACTGTACTACTATATACTGGTGGTCACCACAATGCAGCACTGTACTACTATATACTGGTCTCCATAATGCAGCAAAGATATTGAGCACTGACCCGGAGAATAGAACTGAGTCTGACATGGAGCGGCAAGATACAGCAATGGACAAATGTACTGTACTACTAAATACTGGTGGTCACCACAATGCAGCACTGAACTACTATATACTGGTCCCCAAAATGCAGCAAAGATATTGAGCACTGATCCAGAGAATAGAACTGAGTCTGACACGGAGCTGCAAGATACAGCAATGGACAACTGTACTGTATTACTATATACTGGTGGCCACCACAATGCAGCACTATACTACTATATACTGGTCCCCACAATGCAGCACAGATATTGAGCACTGATCTGGAGAATAGAACTGAGTCTGACATGGAGCTGCAAGATACAGCAATGGACAACTTTACTGTACTACTATATACTTGTTGTCACCACAATGCAGCACTGAACTACTATATACTGGTCCCCACAATGCAGCAAAGATATTGAGCACTGATCTGGAGAATAGAACTGAGTCTGACACGGAGCTGCAAGATACAGCAATGGACAACTGTGCTGTACTACTATATACTGGTGGTCACCACAATGCAGCAATGTACTACTATATACTGGTCCACACAATGTAGCAAAGATATTGAGCACTGATCTGGAGAATAAAACTGATTCTGACACTTAGCTGCAAGATACAGCAATGGACAACTGTACTGTACTAATATATACTGGTTGTCACCACAATGCAGCACTGAACTACTATATACTGGTCCCCACAATGCAGCAAAGATATTGAGCACTGATCTGGAGAATAGAACTGATTCTGACACTTAGCTGCAAGATACAGCAATGGACAACTGTACTGTACTACTATAAACTGGTGGTCACCACAATGCAGCACTGAACTACTATATACTGGTCCCCACAATGCAGCAAAGATATTGAGCACTGATCCAGAGAATAGAACTGAGTCTGACACTGAGCTGCAAGATACAACAATGAACAACTGTACTGTACTACTATATACTGATAAACACCACAATGCAGCACTGTACTACTATATACTGGTCCCCACAATGCAGCACAGATATTGAGCACTGATCCGGAGAATAGAACTGAGTCTGACACGGAGCTGCAAGTTACAGCAATGGACAACTGTACTGTACTACTATATACTGGTGGTCACCACAATGCAGCACTGTACTACTATATACTTGTCCCCACAATGCAGCACAGATATTGAGCACTGATCCGGAGAATAGAACTGAGTCTGACACGGAGCTGCAAGATACAGCAATGGACAACTGTACTGTACTACTATATACTGGTGGTCACCACAATTCAGCACTGTGTGGACCAACACAATGCAGCAAAGATATTGAGCACTGATCTAGAGAATAGAACTGAGTCTGACATGGAGCTGCAAGATTCAGCAATGGACAACTTTACTGTACTACTATATACTGGTGGTCACCACAATGCAGCACTGTACTACTATATACTGGTCTCCATAATGCAGCAAAGATATTGAGCACTGACCCGGAGAATAGAACTGAGTCTGACATGGAGCGGCAAGATACAGCAATGGACAAATGTACTGTACTACTAAATACTGGTGGTCACCACAATGCAGCACTGAACTACTATATACTGGTCCCCACAATGTAGCAAAGATATTGAGCACTGATCCAGAGAATAGAACTGAGTCTGACACGGAGCTGCAAGATACAGCAATGGACAACTGTACTGTATTACTATATACTGGTGGCCACCACAATGCAGCACTATACTACTATATACTGGTCCCCACAATGCAGCACAGATATTGAGCACTGATCAGGAGAATAGAACTGAGTCTGACATGGAGCTGCAAGATACAGCAATGGACAACTTTACTGTACTACTATATACTTGTTGTCACCACAATGCAGCACTGAACTACTATATACTGGTCCCCACAATGCAGCAAAGATATTGAGCACTGATCTGGAGAATAGAACTGAGTCTGACACAGAGCTGCAAGATACAGCAATGGACAACTGTGCTGTACTACTATATACTGGTGGTCACCACAATGCAGCAATGTACTACTATATACTGGTCCACACAATGTAGCAAAGATATTGAGCACTGATCTGGAGAATAGAACTGATTCTGACACTTAGCTGCAAGATACAGCAATGGACAACTGTACTGTACTACTATATACTGGTGGTCACCACAATGCAGCACAGTACTACTATATACTGGTCCCCACAATGCAGCACAGATATTGAGCACTGATTCAGAGAAAATAACTGATTCTGTCATGGAGCTGCAAGAAACAGCAATGGACAACTGTACTGTACTACTATATACTGGTGGCCACCACAATGCAGCACTGTACTACTATATACTGGTCCCCACAATGCAGCACAGATATTGAGCACTGATCTGGAGAATAAAACTGAGTCTGACATGGAGCTGCAAGATATAGCAATGGACAACTGTACTGTACTACTATATACTGGTTGTCACCACAATGCAGCACTGAACTACTATATACTGGTCCCCACAAGGCAGCAAAGATATTGAGCACTGATCTGGAGAATAGAACTGAGTCTGACACGGAGCTGCAAGATACAGCAATGGACAACTGTGCTGTACTACTATATACTGGTGGTCACCACAATGCAGCAATGTACTACTATATACTGGTCCACACAATGTAGCAAAGATATTGAGCACTGATCTGGAGAATAGAACTGATTCTGACACTTAGCTGCAAGATACAGCAATGGACAACTGTACTGTACTACTATATACTGGTGGTCACCACAATGCAGCAATGTACTACTATATACTGGTCCACACAATGTAGCAAAGATATTGAGCACTGATCTGGAGAATAGAACTGATTCTGACACTTAGCTGCAAGATACAGCAATGGACAACTGTACTGTACTACTATATACTGGTGGTCACCACAATGCAGCACAGTACTACTATATACTGGTCCCCACAATGCAGCACAGATATTGAGCACTGATTCAGAGAAAATAACTGATTCTGTCATGGAGCTGCAAGATACAGCAATGGACAACTGTACTACTATATACTGGTGGCCACCACAATGCAGCACTGTACTACTATATACTGGTCCCCACAATGCAGCACAGATATTGAGCACTGATCTGGAGAATAAAACTGAGTCTGACATGGAGCTGCAAGATACAGCAATGGACAACTGTACTGTACTACTATATACTGGTTGTCACCACAATGCAGCACTGAACTACTATATACTGGTCCCCACAAGGCAGCAAAGATATTGAGCACTGATCCAGAGAATAGAACTGAGTCTGACACGGAGCTGCAAGATAAAGCAATGGACAACTGTACTGTGTCACAATCCTGACTGTAGGTTTATATTTGGTGACTTACCCCTGCCATCTGTCCTGGATCCTGTGTCTTTTCACTCACGGAGTTAAACAGCTTGTCAGCACTATGAGTTTTCCTGAGTTCTCTGCCTGAGAGGTAATCAGCTCCACCTGTGGTGATCTCCTGTGTGAGGCTGAATTCAGTAATCTAACAGCAAGCATCCTGTGTTTTGCAGAAGTCCAGGCTTCAGTGTTCTCTTGGCCTGCTAGGCCTCATTCTACATCACAGCCTTGGCTAGAGTAGTCACATGACAGTGACATCACCTAATCCTGCCCACCAATCATCAAGGACCAGGAAGAATAAATCAGGAGGCTAAGTTGGAATCTGGGCCAGTTCCTTGTGTCACATACAGCCTTGTGTGGGTCTTAAGCTGAGCTCCCTAAAGGTAACCTTTGTACCTAAGTTCCTGTGGAAACTCTGTTCCCTTGTTACCGTTTGGTTTATTTGTGTGTTGCCATTTGATTTCACCATTTCCCTGAGTCTCAATGTAAAGGTACAGCTGCAATGTTTCGTCTTAAAGGCACAGTACTGAATTCCGTGTTCTCCACTGAAAACCACAGCTGTCGTGTTTCAGTTTTACTACTGTTGTAGTTGGGATCTCCAGGGCTCAGTACCTCGTGCCTCAGCACCTCCGTGCTTCCAGCACCTCAGTATCTCCGTGCCACAGCACCTCCGTGCCTCAGCACCTCCGTGCCTCAGTACCTCCGTGCCTCAGTACCTCCGTGCTTTCAGCACCTCAGTATCTCCGTGGCTCAGCATCTCCGTGCCTCAGCACCTCAGTGCCTCAGCATCTCCGTGCCTCAGTGCCTCAGTACCTCCGTGCTTCCAGCACCTCCGTGCCATAGCACCTCCGTGCCACAGCACCTCCGTGCCTCAGTACCTCCGTGCCACAGCATCTCCGTGCTTCCAGCACCTCCGTGCCTCAGCACCCCTACGCACCCCAGTGTCTCTACGCACCCCAGTGCCTCCACGCACCTCAGTGCCTCCACGCACCTCAGTGCCTCCACGTACCTCAGTGTCTCCAAGCACCTCAGTGTCTCCAAGCACCTCAGTGTCTCCAAGCACCTCAGTGTCTCCAAGCACCTCAGTGTCCGCAAGCACCTCAGTGTCCGCAAGCACCTCAGTGTCCGCAAGCACCTCAGTGTCTCCAAGCACCCCGTGCCCTTTAGCACAATTATACCTGGTATTCTTCACTGATTCATCAGTGCCTTTCCAGTTCTGTCTTTCAGGAGACCTTCAGCATGCCTCCTGTCTGCCGACCTAATCCTGCATGAGGAGAACCTAGATTCGGCCATCTCTGCTGCGGTTCCTCTTCCCAGTCACCGGAGGAAACCCAGAGTCCACAGCATTTCCAAACCAGGTCAGTGGTAGTATTCACATAATCCTCCAGTCGCCCGCACAGACTTCACTACACCGGGTTCACAAAAACCTCAGTCATGACAGTAGGAACTGGCCACATGGACCCGGCCGAAAGTGTTAGTCTGACGCATGACCTCCTAAGCAATATTGCAGGACGCTTGGAAGGTCTGGAGTCGACTCAGCATCAATTGGCACAGTGTCTGCAGCGGAATTCGTCCTCCAGAGATTCTATGACCTTCTGCTCTAAGACTCCTGACCAACTGCAGATTTTCTACCAGATGTTACTACAGTTACAAGAACTTTTGCCTAGTATTCTCTCTGTGATGCCTGATCTCCTCAGGAATACTACCAACGTTGTTGATCCTGTTTTGTCCCATTCAGTTAATAGAGTCTCTTCCTCTGCGCAAGGGAAAGTTTTTCATCAGAGCTATCCACGGCCCAAGCTCTCTGAAGCTGAACGTCAGCGGCGTAAGGAGCTACATCTCTGTCTTTACTGTGGAAATTCTGGTCATTTTGTTAAAGACTGCATTCTTCGCAAGCCAGGTAATAGTGACAAATCTCAGTATCATAGTGCTCATGTCTACAAGTCATCCACAGTATCCGATCCTTCTGCTGCTGACGGGGGTATCAAGAAGGCTACTCTTCTGAGAGAGACTCAAATTTATGACTGGGGTCCGGTGGTTAAAAGACCTTATCCCAAGTTGGGTGTCCAGAGAAGAATGTTCAAGCCATTTACAGTCACAGAGGAGTCCGTGTCCACAGACCCAGGAGGGGCGTCTTCAGAGCGTCCAGCCCCAGGAGGGGCGTCTTCAGAGCATCCAGCCCCAGGAGGGGCGTCTTCAGAGCGTCCAGCCCCAGGAGGGGCGTCTTCAGAGCGTCCAGCCCCAGGAGGGGCGTCTTCAGAGCGTCCAGCCCCAGAGAGTCTTCAGAGTGCTGCCCAGCCAGTGAGTCTTCAGAGTGCTGCCCAGCCAGTGAGTCTACAGAGTGCTGCCCAGCCAGAGAGTTTACAGAGTGCTGCCCAGCCAGAGAGTTTACAGAGTGCTGCCCAGCCAGAGATTCTACAGAGTGCTGCCCAGCCAGAGATTCTACAGAGTGCTGCCCAGCCAGAGATTCTACAGAGTGCTGCCCAGCCAGAGATTCTACAGAGTGCTGCCCAGCCAGAGATTCTACAGAGTGCTGCCCAGCCAGAGATTCTACAGAGTGCTGCCCAGCCAGAGATTCTACAGAGTGCTGCCCAGCCAGAGATTCTACAGAGTGCTGCCCAGCCAGAGATTCTACAGAGTGCTGCCCAGTCCCGTGAAGAGGGGGCTCTTGCCTCAGCCCAGCCCCGTGAAGAGGGGGCTCTTGCCTCAGCCCAGCCCCGTGAAGAGGGGGCTCTTGCCTCAGCCCAGCCCCGTGAAGTGGGGGCTCTTGCCTCAGCCCAGCCCTGTGAAGAAAGGGCTCAGCCCGTCCCGGTTCCAGCCGGTCCAGCAAAACTCCAGGCCCTGCCTGGTCAGTCCGTCCCGGTTCCAGACGGTCCAGCAATATTCCAGGCCCTGCCTGGTCAGTCCGTCCCAGTTCCAGCCGGTCTAGCAATACTCCAGGCCCAGCCTGGTCAGTCCGTCCCGGTTCCAGCCGGTCCAGCAATACTCCAGGTTCTGCCTGGTCAGTTCGTCCCGGTTACAGCCGGTCCAGCAATACTCCAGGACCAGCCTGGTCCGTCTCCTTTGGCTCCAGCCAATTCAAGTATCCTCGGATCCAATCCAGTCCTACTCGTCCAGCCAAAGCTTTCTTCAGTTTCATCCTCTAAGCCTGCCAAAGATAGTTCAAGTATCTCCTTCCGTAGGAATCCGACCATTCAGGTTGGTCATGTAGGAGTCTCTCCTAGCTCAATACTAAGTTCTCCGCAAAGAATTTAAAGTTACAGTGCACTTCTAGGTCATTTTCAAACTGTGTATCTAAAGGAGATTCGTATTTTCCGTTAGACTTGGACTCAGACTCTGAATTTGATCCAGTTTATGATGCTACTCCTTTCCTGGGAGGTGCTGTTCCTTCCTGTTATGCTTCCATGCATGAAGAGGTTCCAGAATCACCAAAAAGCTCTACAGGTCTCTGTATGAAAAGTCCTCGTTATAGAACAAGATTTAATTTAAGCCTCAGTGGAGTGCTAGCTTCGAAAGCACAATCTTCTCGCACTACAAAACGAGGAGAGGAACCTTCTACAGTTTATTCCTCAGTCCTTTCGGATGAAGGAAATTCCAGTCTTGTCTATGATGGATGGTCTACCTGTTCTGAAGATGAAGATCAGGAAGACTTCTAAAGAATCCAGCTTAAGTTTTGTTCTGGACCCTCTGGTTTCCACTTTTTAGAAGCTTTGTGTACAAGTTATTCATCAAGTTCCTCTAAGATTCAAGATGGGTGTCCGGAGTCCACCCTTGAAGAGGGGGATACTGTCACAATCCTGACTGTAGGTTTATATTTGGTGACTTACCCCTGCCATCTGTCCTGGATCCTGTGTCTTTTCACTCACGGAGTTAAACAGCTTGTCAGCACTATGAGTTTTCCTGAGTTCTCTGCCTGAGAGGTAATCAGCTCCACCTGTGGTGATCTCCTGTGTGAGGCTGAATTCAGTAATCTAAAAGCAAGCATCCTGTGTTTTGCAGAAGTCCAGGCTTCAGTGTTCTCTTGGCCTGCTAGGCCTCATTCTACATCACAGCCTTGGCTAGAGTAGTCACATGACAGTGACATCACCTAATCCTGCCCACCAATCATCAAGGACCAGGAAGTATAAATCAGGAGGCTGAGTTGGAATCTGGGCCAGTTCCTTGTGTCACATACAGCCTTGTGTGGGTCTTAAGCTGAGCTCCCTAAAGGTAACCTTTGTACCTAAGTTCCTGTGGAAACTCTGTTCCCTTGTTACCGTTTGGTTTATTTGTGTGTTGCCATTTGATTTCACCATTTCCCTGAGTCTCAATGTAAAGGTACAGCTGCAATGTTTCGTCTTAAAGGCACAGTACTGAATTCCGTGTTCTCCACTGAAAACCACAGCTGTCGTGTTTCAGTTTTACTACTGTTGTAGTTGGGATCTCCAGGGCTCAGTACCTCGTGCCTCAGTACCTCCGTGCTTCCAGCACCTCAGTATCTCCGTGCCACAGCACCTCCGTGCCTCAGCACCTCCGTGCCTCAGTACCTCCGTGCTTCCAGCACCTCAGTATCTCCGTGACTCAGCATCTCCGTGCCTCAGCACCTCAGTGCCTCAGCATCTCCGTGCCTCAGTGCCTCAGTACCTCCGTGCTTCCAGCACCTCCGTGCCACAGCACCTCCGTGCCACAGCACCTCCGTGCCTCAGTACCTCCGTGCCACAGCATCTCCGTGCTTCCAGCACCTCCGTGCCTCAGCACCCCTACGCACCCCAGTGTCTCTACGCACCCCAGTGCCTCCACGCACCTCAGTGCCTCCACGCACCTCAGTGCCTCCACGTACCTCAGTGTCTCCAAGCACCTCAGTGTCTCCAAGCACCTCAGTGTCTCTACGCACCCCAGTGCCTCCACGCACCTCAGTGCCTCCACGCACCTCAGTGCCTCCACGTACCTCAGTGTCTCCTAGCACCTCAGTGTCTCCAAGCACCTCAGTGTCTCCAAGCACCTCAGTGTCCGCAAGCACCTCAGTGTCCGCAAGCACCTCAGTGTCCGCAAGCACCTCAGTGTCCGCAAGCACCTCAGTGTCTCCAAGCACCCCGTGCCCTTTAGCACAATTATACCTGGTATTCTTCACTGATTCATCAGTGCCTTTCCAGTTCTGTCTTTCAGGAGAACTTCAGCATGCCTCCTGTCTGCCGACCTAATCCTGCATGAGGAGAACCTAGATTCGGCCATCTCTGCTGCGGTTCCTCTTCCCAGTCACCGGAGGAAACCCAGAGTCCACAGCATTTCCAAACCAGGTCAGTGGTAGTATTCACATAATCCTCCAGTCGCCCGCACAGACTTCACTACACCGGGTTCACAAAAACCTCAGTCATGACATACTGTACTACTATATGCTGGTGGTCACCACAATGCAGCACTGTAAAACTATATACTGGTCCCCACAACGCAGCACAGATATTGAGCACTTATCCGGAGAATAGAACTGAGTCTGACATGGAGCTGCAACATACAGCAATGGACAACTGTACTGTACTACTGTATACTGGTGGTCACCACAATGCAGCACTGTACTACTATATACTGGTGCCCACAATGCAGCACAGATATTGAGCACTTATCCGGAGAATAGAACTGAGTCTGACACGGAGCTGCAAATCACAGCAAAGGACAACTGTACTGTACTACTATATACTGGTGGTCACCACAATACAGCACTGTACTACTATATACTGGTCCCCACAATGCAGCAAAGATATTGAGCACTGATCTGGAGAATAGAACTGAGTCTGGCATGAAGCAACAAGATACAGCAATGGACAACTGTACTGTACTACTATATACTGGTGGTCACCACAATGCAGCACTGTACTACTATATACTGGTCCCCACAATGCAGCACAGATATTGAGCACTGATCTGTAGAATAGAACTGAGTCTGACACGGAGCTGCAAGATACAGCAAAGGGCAACTGTACTGTATTACTATATACTGGTGGTCACCACAATACAGCACTGTACTACTATATACTGGTCCCCACAATGCAGCAAAGATATTGAGCACTGATCTGGAGAATAGAACTGAGTCTGGCATGAAGCAACAAGATACAGCAATGGACAACTGTACTGTACTACTATATACTGGTGGTCACCACAATGCAGCACTGTTCTACTATATACTGGTCCCCACAATGCAGCACAGATATTGAGCACTGATCCGGAGAATAGAACGGAGTCTGACATGGAGCTGCAAGATACAGCAATGGACAACTGTACTGTACTACTATATACTGGTGGTCACCACAATGCAGCACTGTACTACTATATACTGGTCCCCATAATGCTGCACAGATATTGAGCACTGATCTCGAGAATATAACTGAGTTTGACACGGAGCTGCAAGATACAGCAATGGACAACTGTACTGTACTACTATATACTGGTGGTCACCACAATGCAGCACTGTACTACTATATAATCGTCCCCACAATGCAGCACAGATATTGAGCACTGATCCGGAGAATAGAACTGAGTCTGACACGGAGCCGCAAGATACAGCAATGGACAACTGTACTCTACTACTATATACTGGTGGTCACCACAATGCAGCACTGTACTACTATATACTGGTCCCCACAATGCAGCACAGATATTGAACACTGATCCGGATAATAGAACTGAGTCTGACACGGAGCTGCAAGATACGGCAATGGACAACTGTACTGTACTACTATATACTGGTGGTCACCACAATGCAGCACTGTACTACTATATACTGGTCCCCACAATGCAGCACAAATATTGAGCACTGATCCGGAGAATAGAACTGAGTCTGACACAGAACTGCAAGATACAGCAATGGACAACTGTACTGTACTACTATATACTGGTAGTCACCACAATGCAGCACTGTACACTATATACTGGTCCCCACAATACATCAAAGATATTGAGCACTGATCCGGAAAATAGAACTGAGTCTGACATGGAGCTGCAAGATACAGCAATGGACAACTGTACTGTACTACTATATACTGGTGGTCACCACAATGCAGCACTGTACTACTATATATACTGGTCCCCACAATGCAGCAAAGATATTGAGCACTGATCTCGAGAATAGAACTGAGTCTGACACGGAGCTGCAAGATACAGCAATGGACAACTGTACTGTACTACTATATACTGGTGGTCACCACATTGCAGCACTGTACTAATATATACTGGTCCCCACAATGCAGCACAGATATTGAGCACTGATCCGGAGAATAGAACTGAGTCTGACATGGAGCTGCAAGATACAGCAATGGACAACTGTACTGTACTACTATATACTGGTGGTCACCACAATGCAGCACTGTACTACTATATACCGGTCCCCACAATGCAGCACACGGAGCACAGATATTGAGCTTTTCAGGCAGGGAACGTAGCCACGTCCTCTCAGCTCAGTCGACAATGCATGAGTGAAAATGGCGGCGACGCGCGGCTCTTTATATGGATTCCGAATCTCGCGAGAATCCGACAGCGGGATGATGACGTTTTCCCCCGTTAGGGTTTTGAGTGTTAGGCGGGAAGAACCGCGGCCGCCTCAGACCCGTGTTAACCACGTTAAGTTCACGGGGGTTCGGATCTCGATGAACCGAACCCGGTCATCTCTAATTCAGATATGTTTGAAAGGTTTTGCTATTGCAGCAAAATCTGCAACCATACTATTCACATGCTGAGGGCCGCCCAGCACAGCATGTGTGGCACTGCCCCGCGATGTGATCACAATTGCATTGTGACCGCATCAAATAGAGGTTGACCCCTGCCTATGCAGCATAGCAGAACAGGCAGGGGCACCACCGCCATGTTTCCTATTGCAGGAAATGCATATGGCTTCATTGGCCAGTCCCAAAAATAGCTATGACACGCCTGTGTTTCCTGCCATCCTAGACCCCAATGCTGCGGACGCCAGTCACCAGTCAATCATGACTCAACCGCATCCTTATAGGGTGCAATTGCATCATGACAGCCTGTGCACGTGCATTGCAGCCGCTGCAAAAGTGCAGACGGCAAAACCCCGACCTTCAAAACTAACAAAGCAGCTGTGTTCAGTTCTGAATAAGGCCCTTAGGTTTAAAATGACCTATCATCACAAATAAAAAATGACCTATTATCACAAATAAACAAGAAAATATATTTGATGCGGCTGAACGACACTCAGCCACCACTGAGATACTGGCATAGAGTGCAGAAGTGAATTTACCTGTTCACTAAGTGGACACACCCACAGATGGTAGAATAGAAAGCTCAGCTTTGGTCTTTGGGGGTCATTCTGAGTTAATCGCTCTTTAGCTACATTTTGTAGCCGTGCAAACGCATAGTTGCCGCCTATAGGGGAGCGAATATTCGCTGTGCAAGGGTACGATCGCTTTTGCAGCCGAGCGGTACAAAATAGTTTGTGCAGTTTCTGTGTAGCTCAGAACTTACTCAGCTTTTGCAATCACTTCAGCCTGTCCAGTCCCGGAATTGACGTCAGACACCCGCCCTACAAACGCTTGGACACGCCTGCATTTTTCCAAACACTCACCGAAGACGGTCGGTTGACACTCATAAAGGCCTTCTTTCTGTCAATCTCCTTGCGATCGGCTGTGCGAATGGATTCTGCGTTAAATCCATCGCACAGCAACGATCCACTTTGTACCCGTACGACGCGCCTGCGCATTGCAGTGCATACACATTCGCAGTAGTGACCTGATTGCTGCGCTGCATGCGATCAGATCGGAATGACCCCCTTTGAGTCACGCTTAAAGAAATATAAAATCTAAAAAAATATTCTTACATAGATTACTGGAAGAGCAAAACACCCTCCCGAAGCTCATCCAGGTGGTAATGTTGCCACTCCAAGGAGTAAAATTACTAAGCTCCCGCATTTCAGCCGATTTCAGCTGAGATTAATCTTGGCTGACATCGGCCGTTTAAAAATGCAGTTGTTTGAAAACATATGCGGTAATTTACTAAACTACAGTTTTGTTCAGTTTGAGTTTCCTGCAGGGAAGTGGGATTAGATTTAGGCTGTGGAGAGAAGGGCTTAGATTTAGACACCACCTGAAAGGGTTATGGTTATGCGGCATGGGGGGAAATGGGGGGAATGGGGGGGGGGGGGGGTAGGTTTAAGCTGCTAGAAGGGTGGGTTAAGGGGCCATTGGGGAAAGGTAAATAAACTTGTCTTCCCCATGTTGGGACTCTCAACATCGGAATGCCACGGTCGGTATTCCAACCACTGGCACACAGTATCAATCCCAACCTCTTTTACATCCCAAGCTAATGTTGCTTATAGCTTGTGTAGGAATCACTAATTGATTTCTAAGATTAGGGACTTTCTATAAATATGAACTTGTTTCTGATGAATAAGAGTTCCAATAGTTGGATCCCTCTAAGGCAGTGATTTTCAACCTTTATTTACTCGCGGCACACCGAACAATATTTTAAAATTGCCAAGACGCACCATCAGTTCCCCACAGAGAAAAAAAAAAAAAACACACATTGGCCCTCACAGTAAAAAAAATTCCACACATACATTGGCCTATACAGAAAAAACAATCACATTGCTCCCCACATAAATCATGTTGCTCCCTACATAAATCCTATTGCTCCCCACATAAATCCTTTTGCTGCCCACATAAATCAATCACATTGCTCCCCACATGAATTATTCACATTGTTCCCCCCACCCCCATAAATCCATAAATTCTTACTCTGCCTGCATAAATCCTATTGTTCCCCACAGGAGAAATAAAATAACAAATATTAGCCCCTACCGGTCAGTTGTCCTCCTCCCTGTCCCACAGTGGCGGGGGTTGTTCATAGTGGAGTGCTGTGAATACTGAGCAGCGGGCAGGTGTGGATGTGGGTGGGCAAGGAAAGCTATGTATGCAGGCAGGAACTGTGTATGTGTATGTGTATGCAGGCGGGTGGGCTGGTTGGTGAGACGTGGCGGCTGTGACCTATGATATCACACCGCCGCGTCTTCAAGGCATAGGTCACGGCCAGCGCACGACTGATCCTCTAAGAAGAGCCCGGGCCAACAGTTCACTCTGAAGGTGCAGGAAGCTGCTCTGGCTCCGTGGCACACCTTGCACATGGTCGCGGCACACTAGTGTGCCACGGCACACTGGTTGAAAAAGCCTGCTCTAAGGAATCCACCAGTGCTTTCTCACAATATTTTCTATTTGTTTATGTTGTGAGGTAGAATTATTTACAAAAGATCATTGATATTAGTCATTCTTACTAGTGATTTTTATTTTATGAACGCTTAGTAGACTTATACATAAACTTCGGTAGCCTCCTTCAGGCCTTCATCAACTCTGCTTTTAACTTAAATACATGCTACAAATATTTGTTTCATAGTCTTGGCTAGATGTTCAAATACATCTGGTTCAGTGCAGTAACTCCTTAAACTGTCTACAAGTGATATACAGATGTGTCCTGTTGCATCTTTGCTGACAGCATGGCAAACGTGCCTGTGCAATGTGGCATGCTAATTGTCATGCACATGTGTGATACAGTATGCCATGTGATTCTGTGGGATTGTGGGTGTGAGCACATGCATGTGCCTGCCAGTGGGCACTTTTCTCATGCCATGCATGCCGTAACATCCTGTGTCAATGCAACAGGACACATCTGTATGTAGGACATACCATCAGTAGATTTGTTGAAGTTTTTTGTGCATATTTTATTATCTTTGATGTACAGATGGAGCCTCCATTATATTGACTGTTTCTCCGCCTAGACGGACGTTTAGTCACGCTAAGGCGATAGCTTCCCTTGCTGAGTTTAATCACGGGCAGGCGCGTTGAGGCGATACTAGATACTCAGCATGCATTACACATCTCCACCACTGGGTGGCTAATGCTCCACTAATCCAGTACTTTCGATCGTATAGCAGCGGACTTATCTATAGCTCTGGCAAATGGTCAATGACGATTGTAATGTTAATAGATGGTGACCAATGGTCAGACGGTGAGAGTTCTCAATATAAATAGTGTATACAGACACAAACGAACATGTTAAAACACTTGTGTATGTAGACACAAGATTTTGTATGGAGACGCAACTAATTGTGTAAAAGGAAGTATGTACAATGCATAATCACCATGCTTTTGAAATACATGTACAGTATGAGCGTCTGAGTTCCCTTCGGCATAATGGGGAGGGGTCGCTATTTGCAGTACTTTTACACATGAACTTGTAAATCTCTCATGAAGCATCGTGGTCTAACAATGAAGGCTACCACCTCCCACGCTGGGAGTCCCGGGTTCGAGTCCTAAAGTGCCAACTTTTTTTTATTTAAGGTGTTCCCGTGAAATTCACTTACATATTTTTTTTTTCTGTGTAAGACAGTCAATGGAAGGTTGCACACAGGTTTCACATAAATCAAAGTAAATCTGCAGGAGCTATTCTTTATGCTAAATGCAAATACGCAGCGGTAATGAGTATAAATTAGTGTGTTCTGACACAACTGAGCAACACAGTAGTGTAGATCTTCGGCGTTTGTATATTGCACATGACCTGAACTCCCTCCCTGTCTACTGCATGGCCTGTGCAGGCTCCCAGGGGGGAAGGGCGATGGGGGTAGGCGGAGGCGGTGGAAAATACTGTGCTTTTGAAATGCAAGTATGAGCGTCCGAGTCCCCTAAGGCATAAACCAACACCAATGGGAAGGAAGTGCCAACCTCTTTTTAATGTGTTCCCGTGACATTCACTTTAATATTTTTTTTTTCTCTCTAATACATTCAATGAAAAGGTGCACACAGGTTTCACATAAATCAGAGTAAATCTGCAGGAGTGATTCTTTACGCTAAATGCAAATACGCAGCGGTAAGGAGTATAAATTAGTGTGTTCTGGCACAACTAACTGAGCAACACAGTAGTGTAGATCTTCTGCGTTTGTATATTGCACATGACCTGAACTCCCTCCCTGTCTACTGCATGACCTGTGCAGGCTCCCAGGGGGGAAGGGCGATGGGGGTAGGTGGAGGCGGTGGAAAATACTGTGCTTTTGAAATGCAAGTATGAGCGTCCGAGTCCCCTAAGGCATAAACTAACACCAATGGGAAGGAAGTGCCAACCTCTTTTTAATGTGTTCCCGTGACATTCACTTTAATATTATTTTTTTTCTCTCTAATACATTCAATGGAAAGGTGCACACAGGTTTCACATAAATCAGAGTAAATCTGCAGGAGTGATTCTTTACACTAAATGCAAATACACAGCGGTAATGAGTATAAATTAGTGTATTCTGACGCAACTAACTGAGCAACACAGTAGTATAGATCTTCGGCATTTGTGTATTGCACATGACCTGAACTCCCTCCCTGTCTACTGCATGACCTGTGCAGGCTTCCAGGGGGGAAGGGTGTTGGGGGTAGGGCGTATGGCGAGACAGTGGAAAATACTATGGTCAAATAAAAGGCATAATCAAAACCAAGTGAAACTGACACACAGTAACAACGTAGAATGCCTGGAATGCACAATGGCTGAGCTGCACACGGCAACGTCTGAGACGCTCATTGCGGCTAAGTACGGTGTCATGGCTGCAGTGAGGGACCGTCCTTATGTCCTGGGAGAGCTCCGTCTCCTCGTTTGCTGGCGGGACAGACCTCTCGCCAGCAATGAGGAGAAGGTGAGGGCGTACCAGTAGGGAGATCCTCCGGAAATATAACCGGAGGAGGTCTGTCAGGTCACTCCAAAGGAGGTGGAGTGACCTGGTCCAGAGGACTCAAAGGCGCCTGCAGGCCATAAAGGATTGTAAGTACAGTACATTACTGTAGATTGCAGTACTTTAAGTTACTGTAGTTACAGGTACATTATAACATGGGCTGCTGTAGCAGCAGGTATTCGGTCTATACAGCACTTACCTGTGGTAAACAAATGGTTAAACAAGGCACAAACATTAACCAGGGTCAAAAGGTCAATTTGTGTTTTTTTACACTTTTCCAATTTCTTTTACATTTACTATCCATGTCAAAAGCGACACCATCTAGGTCGACACACCATGTCAACCTATATCTGGTGTCAACCAATTGGTGTCAACCTAGATGGTGTCGCTTTTGAAATTGGTTGACACCAGATATACATGGCCGTTAAGTTGACATGGCAAAAGGTCGACATGAGTTTTAGAAAACCAATTATTCTTTTTTTTAAACTTGTTTATATAGTTCTTTACAATCCACGTTGTCACATCGCCACGGCCACCGTGCATACCTCTCCGGCAGCATACCTCTCCGGCAGCTTACCTCTCCGCTGGTCCTGGCAGTCTTCCGGGGAGTGGGCTCCGCCGGCGCCGCCGGTGTCCACGGAGATGGGTGGGCAGGTGACGTCATCGGCTCTCCTCTCCCGCCAATCAAACCGGGGCGGGGAGTTCAAAAGCAGACGCCGGGCAGAGCCCCGGCGCCTGAGTATCTTCTCTTTCCCAGAAAGTGGACTCCAGTGCTCCAGCCTGCAAGGGTTTCCTACTGCTGCTTTGAAACTCCAGTGTTCCAGCGTGCAAGTGTCTCCCACTGCTACTTCAGGATTCCAGTGTTCCAGTGTGCAAGTGTCTCCTACTGCTACTTTGGATTCCAGCGTTCCAGCGTGCAAGTGTCTCCTACTGCTACTTTGGATTCCAGCGTTCCAGCGTGCAAGTGTCTTCTACTACTGCTTTCGACTCCGGTGCTCCAGCATTCAGCGTGCTCCATTGCTGCACAGACCTCGGTGCTTCCAGCATTCTGTGAGTGTCTCAGTAACATAGACACCAGTGCAACCAGCGTTTAGCGAGACTTTCTACCAAACGAACTCCAGTGCTTACAGTGTTCAGCGTGTCTTCTAGCCGTAACAAACTTCAGTGCTTTTACCGTTCAGTGTGCTTCAGCAACGCTGACGATTATTTGTCACCGTGGGCTTCAGCAACGCTCACAATCATTTGTCACCATGTGCTTCAGCAATGCTCACAATCATTTGTCACCGTGTGCTTCAGCAATGCTCACAATCATTTGTCACAGTGTTCTTCAACGTCGCTCACAAATCCGCTAATTCTGTGCTTTCAGCATCGTCCTTGAATCCCGGTCTCTGCGCTTATCAGCCTTATCCTCAGTACTCTTCAGCATCACTCGCAGTATTCACCAGCACCGTTCTCAAGTCCTGTCTTTCAGGTGGACTCCAGTATCCGTCAAGAACCTTGTCTGCCGCTAAGTCCTGCATGAAGAAAACCTACATTCGGCCATCTCTACTTCGGCCCAGCTGTGGTTCCCCTTCCCGGTCACCGGAAGAACCCCCGAGTTCGCAACACTCTCAACCCAGGTCAGTGATAGTATACTCAGGCCCCATGGACCCGGGGGATCGGAACACAGAGTTGAGCGCCATCCAAAATTTGGCTTCCCGAGTTCAGAGTAAGGAGGCGACACAGGGCCAGGTGATGCAGTATCTCCAGGTATTGTCCGGTCGATTGGATCAAATTCAAGCATCCTTAGCTTCGGTAATTCCGGTTCCAGTTCCCGTACCTGCTCCAGTTGCCGTTTCCAGTAATGTCCAACCATCGGCCGGTACCAGGTCACGCCTTCAGCTTCCTACTCCTTCCCGCTATAATGGGAATCCAAAGAATTGCCGTGGTTTTTTAAACCAGTGCGAAGTGCACTTTGAGCTTCTCTCACATAATTTCCCTACGGATCGGTCTAAGGTGGCGTACATTATTTCCCTGCTCGAAGGTTCAGCGTTGGATTGGGTGTCTCCACTGTGGGAACGATCTGATCCATTGGTTTCCAACTACACCAACTTCATCACGTCCTTTCGAAGAATCTTCGATGAGCCCGGCAGGATGACCACTGCTTCTTCCGACTTGCTCCGTGTCCATCAGGGCTCCCGTTCCGTGGGTCAGTACGTCGTCCATTTCCAGAGCATTGCCTCTGAACTTCGCTGGAATAATGACGCCCTGATGGCTGCTTTCTGGAACGGTCTCTCCGAACGTCTGAAGGATGAGTTGGTCACTAGGGATCTGCCAGATCCACTAGAAGAGTTGATCTCCCTCTGCATCAAGGTGGATCTCCATATGCAGGAGCGTGGAGGTGAACATAGGCGATCGGATCGTTCCAGGTTCCGGCTTCCTCCTCCTAGGCAAACGGCTGTACCAAGTCCGGACGAACCCATGCAAATTAACCGGTCCCGACTGTCTCCGGAGGAGCGACAGCGTCGTCGTGAGGGTAAACTCTGTCTTTACTGTGGAGCCGCAGATCATTTCATCAAGTTTTGTAAATCCCGTCCGGGAAACGGGCAGGCCTAGCTTGTTCCGAAGGAGTCAAGATGGGAGTCACGTCCAAATCTTCTCCGACTGTGGATTGCTTACTTTCTGTGTCTTTGATCTCCAAGTCAGTTGCCAAACCTTTTAATGCCCTATTGGACTCTGGGGCTGCTGGGAATTTTGTTTCTTTTTCCTGTGTCCAAAGTCTAGACTTCAAGTTGCAGTCTATCAAACGGCCTATTTCATTGACTGCTATCAATGGTACCAGATTATCCAATGGCCTCATTACATGTCGCACAGAGCCCGTCAGGCTGCAGGTCAGAGCTCTACAGCAAGAACATCTGGAGTTCCTAGTGATTCCGGAGATGCCTCACGATCTTGTCCTCGGGTTGCCTTGGCTCAAAACTCATAATCCCCACATCGACTGGAAGTCTTCACAAATTCTGTCATGGAATTCATTCTGTCACACTAATTACCTTACTCCCGTCTGTCCGCTCCGTGCATCTTCTAGGCCGGACGAAGAGCTCATTCCAGAGGACTATCAGGAGTTCACGGATGTGTTCTCTGAGCAGGCGGTTGATCAGTTACCACCTCATAGACCTTGGGACTGCCCCATTGACCTCCTCCCAGGGAAGATGCCGCCTCGGGGTCGCACGTATCCTCTGTCTCTACCTGAGACCCAAGCTATGTCGGATTATATTAAATCTAATCTTCTTAAAGGATTCATTCGCCCCTCTATCTCTCCGGCTGGAGCAGGTTTCTTTTTCGTGAAGAAGAAGGATGGGGGGTTAAGACCATGTATCGATTATCGTGGCCTAAATGATATCACCATCAAAAATAAATACCCCTTGCCGCTAATCACGGAGCTATTTGATAGAGTTCGTGGAGCCCACGTTTTTTCGAAGGTCGACTTGAGAGGAGCCTATAATCTTATACGTATCCGACAGGGGGACGAATGGAAGACCGCCTTCAATACCAGAGATGGGCATTACGAATATCTGGTAATGCCGTTCGGCCTCAGCATTGCTCCTGCCGTTTTCCAGGGATTCGTTAACGAAATCTTCGGAGACATGTTATACCAAAGTGTAGTGGTGTATTTAGACGACATTCTGATTTTTTCCAAGAATCTTGCAGAACACAGGACACAGGTCAAAGAGGTACTTCGCCGACTACGAAAGAATCGTCTCTACGGCAACATTTCCAAATGTACTTTTGAGGTATCTTCAATTCCGTTCCTCGGTTATGTCATCTCGGGTATGGAGCTTCGCATGTATCCGGAAAAACTCACTGCCATTCGTGATTGGACTCAGCCTCTCTCTTTGAAAGCAGTACAAAGGTTCTTGGGCTTTGCAAATTACTACAGGAAATTCATTAGGGGTTTTTCCACCATTGTTGCACCCATTACCGCATTGACCAAAAAAGGTTCCAACCCGAGTTTGTGGTCTTCCGAAGCCGTGGAAGCTTTCGCCCAGTTGAAATCAGCTTTTGTGTCAGCTCCGGTACTCCAACAACCAAATTTCGAAGAACCGTTCTTCCTGGAAGTCGATGCTTCCTCAGTCGGAGTCGGAGCCGTTCTTTCCCAGTACTCTACGGATAAGAAATTGCATCCATGTGGTTTCCATTCTCATAAGTTCTCTCCTGCTGAACAGAACTACACTATTGGAGATCAGGAACTTTTGGCAATAAAACTTGCCTTGGAAGAATGGAGATATTTATTAGAAGGTGCCAAACATCTGATTACTATTTACACCGATCACAAGAACTTGTTGTACATCAAAACCACACAATGCTTGAATCCCCGTCAAGCTAGATGGGCGCTCTTCTTTACTCGATTCTCTTTTGTTATCAAGTACCGGGCCGGGACTTTCAATACAAAAGCTGATGATCTGTCTCGTTCTCTAACTGCCTCGGATGAAGAGAATTCCTTTGAGAAGGGTTTAATTCTCAGTCCAATCTCCATTTCCGCAGCTCCCACTTCTCTAGGCCCTCCTCCTGGAAGAATGTCCATACCAGTTGGGCCCATATCTCCAAGTTCTCCGGGCATCCGGGGGTCCAAAAAATGTTTGAATTCCTGCGAAGGTCTTACTGGTGGAACACCATGAGCAGGGATATACAAGATTGTGTTAGTTCTTGTCCACAATGCACTCAGCACAAAACTTCCCGTCTGCTTCCTGCCGGATTGCTTCATCCTCTGTCCATTCCTAGGAAACCCTGGACCCATATTTCTATGGACTTCATTACTGAGTTACCACTCTCCAAAGGTTGCAATACCATCTGGGTGATCGTTGATCGTTTTTCGAAGATGGCACACTTCGTTCCGTTGACAGGTCTACCAACGGCTCCTAAATTGGCTTCACTATTTATCCGGGAGCACTTTCATTTGCATGGGTTACCTCAGGAGGTGGTTTCAGATCGAGGGGTACAGTTCACTGCAAGGTTTTGGAGAGCTCTCTGTTCGGCTCTACAAATTAAACTCAAATTCTCTTCTGCTTACCATCCTCAAACAAATGGACAAACTGAACGAGTCAACCAGGATTTGGAGACTTTTCTCCGCGTTTATCTCTCTCCTTCACAGGACGACTGGGTGGAGTTATTACCCTGTGTGGAGTTTGCCCATAATCATCTGTTTCACTCCTCCACTGGCGAGTCCCCGTTCTTTATCAATTATGGATTCCACCATGAGTTCCAGAATTACCAATCCTTCCGTCGGAAGAGGTTCCTGCTGTAACTTCCACTCTACAACACTTCAGTCAAATCTGGAGTAGGGTTCATGCTAACCTCAAGAGAGTCTCTTTCCGATACAAATTCTTTGCGGACAGGAAACAGCGGGCCGCTCCTCAATGCAAGGTTGGTGATAAGGTATGGCTCTCCACCCGCAACCTCCATTTAAAAGTACCCGCTATGAAATTTGCTCCAAGGTTCATCGGTCCTTACCCTGTTTTACAAATCCTGAATCCTGTTGTCTGCAAATTGGGTTTGCCCTCTCACTTTCGTGTACCAAATTCTTTCCATGTTTCTCTTCTTCGTCCACTTATCCTAAATCGTTTCCATTTGGAGTCTTCTAGTCCAACCTCGGTGGAAACCGAATCTGGAACAGAATTTGAGATCAAAACTATACTGGACTCTCGTTACTATCACAAGAATCTACAGTATTTGGTAGAATGGAAGGGTTATGGACCTGAAGAAAGAAGTTGGGTAAAGGCTTCTGAGGTCACTGCTCCTCGACTAGTTCGGATCTTCCATTCTAGACACCCAACGTAACCAGGGAAATGTCCAGGGGCCACTCCTAGAGGAGGGGGTACTGTCACATCGCCGCGGCCGCAGCGCTTACCTCTCCTGGTGCGCTGGGTTGCCTGGCGGTCATCCCCGCTGGTGGGCTCCGGGTCCCAGCGTCCGTTGCCGCTGGTCCCGGCAGACTTCCGGGGAGTGGGTGCCGCCGGCGCGTCCGGTGTCCACGGAGATGGGTGGGCGGGTGAAGTCATTGGCTCTCCTCTCCCCGCCAATCAAAGTGGGGCGGGAAGTTCAAAAGCAGATGCCGGGCAGAGCTCCGGCGCCTGAGTATCTTCTCTTTCCCAGAAAGTGGACTCCAGTGCTCCAGCCTGCAAGGGTTTCCTACTGCTGCTTTGAAACTCCAGTGTTCCAGCGTGCAAGTGTCTCCCATTGCTACTTCAGGATTCCAGTGTTCCAGTGTGCAAGTGTCTCCTACTGCTACTTTGGATTCCAGCGTTCCAGCGTGCAAGTGTCTCCTACTGCTGCTTTCGACTCCGGTGCTCCAGCATTCAGCGTGCTCCTTTGCTGCACAGACCTCGGTGCTTCCAGCATTCTGTGAGTGTCTCAGTAACATAGACACCAGCGCAACCAGCGTTTAGCGAGACTTTCTACCAAACGAACTCCAGTGCTTACAGTGTTCAGCGTGTCTTCTAGCCGTAACAAACTTCAATGCTTTTACCGTTCAGTGTGCTTCAGCAACGCTCACGATTATTTGTCACCATGTGCTTCAGCAATGCTCACAATCATTTGTCACCGTGTGCTTCAGCAATGCTCACAATCATTTGTCACAGTGTTCATCAACGTCGCTCACAAATCCGCTAATTCTGTGCTTTCAGCATCGTCCTTGAATCCCGGTCTCTGCGCTTATCAGCCTTATCCTCAGTACTCTTCAGCATCACTCGCAGTATTCACCAGCACCGTTCTCAAGTCCTGTCTTTCAGGTGGACTCAAGTATCCGTCACGAACCTTGTCTGCCGCTAAGTCCTGCATGAAGAAAACCTACATTCGGCCATCCCTACTTCGGCCCAGCAGTGGTTCCCCTTCCCGGTCACCGGAAGAACCCCCGAGTTCACAACACTCTCAACGCAGGTCAGTGATACACGTGGTTTATGATTGTGCAGTGTATCATGCAGTGTACAGTATATGCAGTGTATCACAGTGTATCGTGCTGTGTAATTGCAGCGTGTCATGCAGTGTACATTCAGTATATGGTATTGTGCAGTGAAATTGCAGTGTAATGCATAGTGAATGTGCAGTGTACAGTACATGCATTGTATCATATTTTGCAGGGAAATGTGCGGTGTATTGTGCAGTGTAATGTGCAGTTTGTCATATCACGCAGTGTATTCTGCAGTGTACTGCATCACATAGTGCAGTGCATATGCAGTGTCGTGCAGTGCATCATGTGGTGTAATTGCAGTGTGTCGTGCAGTGTACCTGCAGCGTATTGTGCAGTGTATCGTACATTATCATTCAGTGTAACGTGCAGCTGTAATTGCAGTCTCCTGCCTACCACACTGAGAGTCCCGGGTTTTATTCCCAAAGTGCCAATCAATATTTTTTTGTTATAAGGGAGATTTGTGTTTCAGATAGTACAGTATTCTAAGGGACGTTACTGTGGCAGAAATTATTCTAAGGGACGTTACAGTGGCCTAATGTGTTATGACGTGCATTACTCTTGCATAATGTGTTATAAGGTTCATGACTGTGGCAGATCTCTACTTTGTGACGTAATGTGGATATACTACTGCACTACTGTGACATACAGTACAGTAATGTGAATAAGATGCTCTACTGTGTGACACAATGTGAATCAAGGACAGTGCTGTGACGTGACATGAATAAACTGCACTACTGTGACATGAGCTGCGCACAGACTGCACATACTGGATTTTCACAGCTCTGCTCTACACATGCATTTGCACACTTGCAAGGGTTACTATGTGAACGCAGCAATACAATCAGGTCTGAATAGCCCCCAATGTACTGTACTGTACAGAACTATAAGATCTTTTGAGCAGGGCCCTCCTACCTGTTGTGCTTTTCCATCTGTTACTTACAGTACAGTCGGAGCCTGCCCTAGGCATAGGCATACTAGGCAAATGCCTTGGGGCACAAGCAGCTTCTGCTGATTAATATGATATGCAGCATGCCTACAGTATATTCTGTGTGTGACTGTGTCTCTATCTGCATACGAAATGCATTGCTAATGTGCAGCATTATGTGTATAAGGGGTAGTACAGTACTTTGTTGCGTAACATATAGAAAGGGCACTACTGTGTGGTCTAATGTGAACAAAGAGCAACATGATGTGGTGCAGTGTGAATAAGGAGCACTACTGTGAGGCGTAATGTGGTACCACCATATGATATAACGAGAATAAAAGACACTATTGCATGATAATGTGAATAAAGTTGCAGCACTGTGTGGCGTAATTTCAACTGGGGGTGTTAATATGTGGCCATGCCCCTTCCAAGCAATAAGATGTCCCGTTTTGGGATGCACACCGAATGTGAACACTGTTCCTATTTAAAATATAGGTTGTAGGAGCACCAAAATGAGGACTGCTAGGGTTGAGGGGTGATGGTGCTGGGAAAGGGGTACAGGGTCAGAGGCGGAAATAGCGTCTGTACAAGGGGGCACCAGGCAAAAACTAGAGATGAGCGCCGGAAATATTTCGGGTTTTGTGTTTTGGTTTTGGGTTCGGTTCCGCGGCCGTGTTTTGGGTTCGACCGCGTTTTGGCAAAACCTCACCGAATTATTTTTGTCGGATTCGGGTGTGTTTTGGATTCGGGTGTTTTTTTCAAAAAACCCTAAAAAACAGCTTAAATCATAGAATTTGGGGGTCATTTTTATCCCAAAGTATTATTAACCTCAAAAACCATAATTTCCACTCATTTTCAGTCTATTCTGAATACCTCACACCTCACAATATTATTTTTAGTCCTAAAATTTGCACCGAGGTCGCTGTGTGAGTAAGATAAGCGACCCTAGTGGCCGACACAAACACCGGGCCCATCTAGGAGTGGCACTGCAGTGTCACGCAGGATGTCCCTTCCAAAAAACCCTCCCCAAACAGCACATGACGCAAAGAAAAAAAGAGGCGCAATGAGGTAGCTGTGTGAGTAAGATAAGCGACCCTAGTGGCCGACACAAACACCGGGCCCATCTAGGAGTGGCACTGCAGTGTCACGCAGGATGTCCCTTCCAAAAAACCCTCCCCAAACAGCACATGACGCAAAGAAAAAAAGAGGCGCAATGAGGTAGCTGACTGTGTGAGTAAGATAAGCGACCCTAGTGGCCGACACAAACACCGGGCCCATCTAGGAGTGGCACTGCAGTGTCACGCAGGATGTCCCTTCCAAAAAACCCTCCCCAAACAGCACATGACGCAAAGAAAAATAAAAGAAAAAAGAGGTGCAAGATGGAAATGTCCTTGGGCCCTCCCACCCACCCTTATGTTGTATAAACAAAACAGGACATGCACACTTTAACCAACCCATCATTTCAGTGACAGGGTCTGCCACACGACTGTGACTGATATGACGGGTTGGTTTGGACCCCCCCCAAAAAAGAAGCAATTAATCTCTCCTTGCACAAACTGGCTCTACAGAGGCAAGATGTCCACCTCATCATCATCCTCCGATATATCACCGTGTACATCCCCCTCCTCACAGATTATCAATTCGTCCCCACTGGAATCCACCATCTCAGCTCCCTGTGTACTTTGTGGAGGCAATTGCTGCTGGTCAATGTCTCCGCGGAGGAATTGATTATAATTCATTTTAATGAACATCATCTTCTCCACATTTTCTGGATGTAACCTCGTACGCCGATGGCTGACAAGGTGAGCGGCGGCACTAAACACTCTTTCGGAGTACACACTTGTGGGAGGGCAACTTAGGTAGAATAAAGCCAGTTTGTGCAAGGGCCTCCAAATTGCCTCTTTTTCCTGCCAGTGTAAGTACGGACTGTGTGACGTGCCTACTTGGATGCGGTCACTCATATAATCCTCCACCATTCTTTCAATGTTGAGAGAATCATATGCAGTGACAGTAGACGACATGTCCGTAATCGTTGTCAGGTCCTTCAGTCCGGACCAGATGTCAGCATCAGCAGTCGCTCCAGACTGCCCTGCATCACCGCCAGCGGGTGGGCTCGGAATTCTGAGCCTTTTCCTCGCACCCCCAGTTGCGGGAGAATGTGAAGGAGGAGATGTTGACAGGTCGCGTTCCGCTTGACTTGACAATTTTCTCACCAGCAGGTCTTTCAACCCCAGCAGACTTGTGTCTGCCGGAAAGAGAGATCCAAGGTAGGCTTTAAATCTAGGATCGAGCATGGTGGCCAAAATGTAGTGCTCTGATTTCAACAGATTGACCACCCGTGAATCCTTGTTAAGCGAATTAAGGGCTCCATCCACAAGTCCCACATGCCTAGCGGAATCGCTCCGTGTTAGCTCCTCCTTCAATGTCTCCAGCTTCTTCTGCAAAAGCCTGATGAGGGGAATGACCTGACTCAGGCTGGCAGTGTCTGAACTGACTTCACGTGTGGCAAGTTCAAAGGGCATCAGAACCTTGCACAACGTTGAAATCATTCTCCACTGCGCTTGAGACAGGTGCATTCCACCTCCTATATCGTGCTCAATTGTATAGGCTTGAATGGCCTTTTGCTGCTCCTCCAACCTCTGAAGCATATAGAGGGTTGAATTCCACCTCGTTACCACTTCTTGCTTCAGATGATGGCAGGGCAGGTTCAGTAGTTTTTGGTGGTGCTCCAGTCTTCTGTACGTGGTGCCTGTACGCCGAAAGTGTCCCGCAATTCTTCTGGCCACCGACAGCATCTCTTGCACGCCCCTGTCGTTTTTTAAAAAATTCTGCACCACCAAATTCAAGGTATGTGCAAAACATGGGACGTGCTGGAATTTGCCCATATTTAATGCACACACAATATTGCTGGCGTTGTCCGATGCCACAAATCTACAGGAGAGTCCAATTGGGGTAAGCCATTCCGCGATGATCTTCCTCAGTTGCCGTAAGAGGTTTTCAGCTGTGTGCGTATTCTGGAAACCGGTGATACAAAGCGTAGCCTGCCTAGGAAAGAGTTGGCGTTTGCGAGATGCTGCTACTGGTGCCACCGCTGCTGTTCTTGCGGCGGGAGTCCATACATCTACCCAGTGGGCTGTCACAGTCATATAGTCCTGACCCTGCCCTGCTCCACTTGTCCACATGTCCGTGGTTAAGTGGACATTGGGTACAGCTGCATTTTTTAGGACACTGGTGACTCTTTTTCTGAGGTCTGTGTACATTTTCGGTATCGCCTGCCTAGAGAAATGGAACCTAGATGGTATTTGGTACCGGGGACACAGTACCTCCAACAAGTCTCTAGTTGGCTCTGCAGTAATGATGGATACCGGAACCACGTTTCTCACCACCCAGGATGCCAAGGCCTCAGTTATCCGCTTTGCAGTAGGATGACTGCTGTGATATTTCATCTTCCTCGCAAAGGACTGTTGGACAGTCAATTGCTTGGTGGAAGTAGTAAAAGTGGTCTTACGACTTCCCCTCTGGGATGACCATCGACTCCCAGCAGCAACAACAGCAGCGCCAGCAGCAGTAGGCGTTACACGCAAGGATGCATCGGAGGAATCCCAGGCAGGAGAGGAATCATCAGAATTGCCAGTGACATGGCCTGCAGGACTATTGGCATTCCTGGGGAAGGAGGAAATTGACACTGAGGGAGTTGGTGGGGTGGTTTGCGTGAGCTTGGTTACAAGAAGAAGGGATTTACTGGTCAGTGGACTGCTTCCGCTGTCGGCCAAAGTTTTTGAACTTGTCACTGACTTATTATGAATGCGCTGCAGGTGACGTATAAGGGAGGATGTTCCGAGGTGGTTAACGTCCTTACCCCTACTTATTACAGCTTGACAAAGGGAACACACGGCTTGACAAATGTTGTCCGCATTTCTGGTGAAATACTTCCACACCGAAGAGCTGATTTTTTTGGTATTTTCACCAGGCATGTCAATGGCCATATTCCTCCCACGGACAACAAGTGTCTCCCCGGGTGCCTGACTTAAACAAACCACCTCACCATCAGAATACTCCTGGTCAATTTCCTCCCCAGCGCCAGCAACACCCATATCCTCCTCATCCTGGTGTACTTCAACACTGACATCTTCAATCTGACTATCAGGAACTGGACTGCGGGTGCTCCTTCCAGCACTTGCAGGGGGCGTGCAAATGGTGGAAGGCGCATGCTCTTCACGTCCAGTGTTGGGAAGGTCAGGCATCGCAACCGACACAATTGGACTCTCCTTGTGGATTTGGGATTTCGAAGAACGCACAGTTCTTTGCTGTGCTTTTTCCAGCTTGAGTCTTTTCATTTTTCTAGCGAGAGGCTGAGTGCTTCCATCCTCATGTGAAGCTGAACCACTAGCCATGAACATAGGCCAGGGCCTCAGCCGTTCCTTGCCACTCCGTGTGGTAAATGGCATATTGGCAAGTTTACGCTTCTCCTCCGACAATTTTATTTTAGGTTTTGGAGTCCTTTTTTTACTGATATTTGGTGTTTTGGATTTGACATGCTCTGTACTATGACATTGGGCATCGGCCTTGGCAGACGACGTTGCTGGCATTTCATCGTCTCGGCCATGACTAGTGGCAGCAGCTTCAGCACGAGGTGGAAGTGGATCTTGATCTTTCCCTAATTTTGGAACCTCAACATTTTTGTTCTCCATATTTTAATAGGCACAACTAAAAGGCACCTCAGGTAAACAATGGAGATGGATGGATACTAGTATACAATTATGGATGGACTGCCGAGTGCCGACACAGAGGTAGCTACAGCCGTGGACTACCGTACTGTACTGTGTCTGCTGTTAATATAGACTGGATGATAATGAGATGTAGTATGTATAAAGAAGAAAAAAAAAAAACCACGGGTAGGTGGTATACAATTATGGATGGACTGCCGAGTGCCGACACAGAGGTAGCTACAGCCGTGGACTACCGTACTGTACTGTGTCTGCTGCTAATATAGACTGGATGATAATGAGATGTAGTATGTATAAAGAAGGGAAAAAAAACCATGGGTAGGTGGTATACAATTATGGATGGACTGCCGAGTGCCGACACAGAGGTAGCTACAGCCGTGGACTACCGTACTGTACTGTGTCTGCTGCTAATATAGACTGGATGATAATGAGATGTAGTATGTATAAAGAAGAAAGAAAAAAAAACCATGGGTAGGTGGTATACAATTATGGACGGACTGCCGAGTGCCGACACAGAGGTAGCTACAGCCGTGGACTACCGTACTGTACTGTGTCTGCTGCTAATATAGACTGGATGATAATGAGATGTAGTATGTATAAAGAAGAAAAAAAAAAACATGGGTAGGTGGTATACAATTATGGATGGACTGCCGAGTGCCAACACAGAGGTAGCTACAGCCGTGGACTACCGTACTGTACTGTGTCTGCTGCTAATATAGACTGGTTGATAATGAGATGTAGTATGTATGTATAAAGAAGAAAGAAAAAAAAAACCACGGGTAGGTGGTATACAATTATGGATGGACTGCCGAGTGCCGACACAGAGGTAGCTACAGCCGTGGACTACCGTACTGTACTGTGTCTGCTGCTAATATAGACTGGATGATAATGAGATGTAGTATGTATAAAGAAGAAAAAAAAAAACACGGGTAGGTGGTATACAATTATGGATGGACTGCCGAGTGCCGACACAGAGGTAGCTACAGCCGTGGACTACCGTACTGTACTGTGTCTGCTGCTAATATAGACTGGATGATAATGAGATGTAGTATGTATAAAGAAGAAAAAAAAACCACGGGTAGGTGGTATACAATTATGGATGGACTGCCGAGTGCCGACACAGAGGTAGCTACAGCCGTGGACTACCGTACTGTACTGTGTCTGCTGCTAATATAGACTGGATGATAATGAGATGTAGTATGTATAAAGAAGAAAAAAAAAACCACGGGTAGGTGGTATACAATTATGGATGGACTGCCGAGTGCCGACACAGAGGTAGCTACAGCCGTGGACTACCGTACTGTACTGTGTCTGCTGCTAATATAGACTGGATGATAATGAGATGTAGTATGTATAAAGAAGAAAGAAAAAAAAACCACGGGTAGGTGGTATACAATTATGGACGGACTGCCGAGTGCCGACACAGAGGTAGCTACAGCCATGGACTACCGTACTGTACTGTGTCTGCTGCTAATATAGACTGGTTGATAATGAGATGTAGTATGTATAAAGAAGAAAGAAAAAAAAACCACGGTAGGTGGTATACAATTATGGATGGACTGCCGAGTGCCGACACAGAGGTAGCTACAGCCGTGGACTACCGTACTGTACTGTGTCTGCTGCTAATATAGACTGGATGATAATGAGATGTAGTATGTATAAAGAAGAAAAAAAAAACCACGGGTAGGTGGTATACAATTATGGATGGACTGCCGAGTGCCGACACAGAGGTAGCTACAGCCGTGGACTACCGTACTGTACTGTGTCTGCTGCTAATATAGACTGGATGATAATGAGATGTAGTATGTATAAAGAAGAAAGAAAAAAAAAAACCACGGGTAGGTGGTATACAATTAAGGATGGACTGCCGAGTGCCGACACAGAGGTAGCTACAGCCGTGAACTACAGTACTGTGTCTGCTGCGACTGGATGATAAATAATGATATAAAAAATATATATATATCACTACTGCAGCCGGACAGGTATATATTATATAATGACGGACCTGCTGGACACTGTCTGTCAGCAGAATGAGTTTTTTATAGAATAAAAAAACACCACACAAGTCACACGACGAGTGTTTAACTTTTTCAGGCAATCACAATATAGTATACTATACTGGTGGTCAGTGTGGTCAGGTCACTGGTCAGTCACACTGGCAGTGGCACTCCTGCAGCAAAAGTGTGCACTGTTTAATTTTAATAATATGTACTCCTGGCTCCTGCTATAACCTATAACTGCTCCCCAGTCTCCCCCACAATTAAGCTGTGTGAGCACAGTCAGATATTATACATAGATGATGCAGCACACTTGGCTGAGCACAGATATGGTATGTGACTGAGTCACTGTGTATCGTTTTTTTCAGGCAGAGAACGGATTATATTAAATAAAACTGCACTGGTGGTCACTGGTCAGTGGTCAGTCACTAGTAAACTCTGCACTCTCTAGTACTCCTAAGCTCCAGTAAATCAAGTGTCTCTGTCTCAATCTCACTCTCTCTCTTCTAATCTAAATGGAGAGGACGCCAGCCACGTCCTCTCCCTATCAATCTCAATGCACGTGTGAAAATGGCGGCGACGCGCGGCTCCTTATATAGAATCCGAGTCTCGCGATAGAATCCGAGCCTCGCGAGAATCCGACAGCGTCATGATGACGTTCGGGCGCGCTCGGGTTAACCGAGCAAGGCGGGAAGATCCGAGTCGCTCGGATCCGTGTAAAAAAAGCTGAAGTTCGGGCGGGTTCGGATTCCGAGGAACCGAACCCGCTCATCTCTAGCAAAAACGTGTCTATGGAATCATATTGGTTAGGGCCAGCTCTAAGTACAGTCTACTATTATTTATAGTACTCTCTACAACACCACTTACAGTACTGTAACCCTCTGTTTTTGCCACACTGAAGCTGTCATGAAATGTTATGACTGCTAATGCATAAATGTCAACAGTATTTACCATGATCTGTACTTGTACTGTGGTGTTTTGTTCCTTTGATAATTTGTTTATCACCTGTTGAAGCTAAACTCTTGTACAGTACTTTATACTGTATTTTGAATACCAGCAATACAGTATAATACTGTACCTACAGTATACAGTAGTAATTGTATAGTATTGGAATGTGACTAATGTTTTTTCCCTCTAATACAGTGCCAATGATTTATAGGGGCCCTAGACAGGGGCAAGAAAGGTGGGCTTGCCCAGAAACCGGCACCCAGCAGCCCACTTATACAAGAGGTAAACTGTAGCAATGCTTAAATTACCTCGACAACATACAGTAGTGTTCTATTTACTGTAGTGACAATACAGTACTGTACATTGTAAATATCAAGATTTTCTAATATAGAGTACAGTACTATATTGCCATTACTACACTGTAAAGTATTCAGTATTTGTGTTGTAATACTGTCCTTTTTTCCCACAGAACAATTGCAACGTGCCATCCTGCTCCTGTGGGTGGTGGTCCCCCTTTTAGTGGACCACTTGATCAATTTTTTATTGCGTTCCATTTAATTAAAAAAAAAAAATTGTGTAATAAATTTTTTTGTTATATTGTACTCCATTGTATAGTATATTTTTCTACTGTCTGACAGAATCTCAGGTCATTTATAATCTAGGCATACTGTACACCATACAATCATCTGGCAGATAATCTGCCAGATCTGGCTGTTTGGAATAAAATTCTGGTAATGGATAAGAGCAAATGACAGTCATCCATTACCAGATTTTTATTCCAACCAGCCAACCAATCTATGTTCAGGTAGCAGTTGATTGATACAGTATGCACACTTCTCCGTCTTCTCACTTTCATACTGTACATCTACCCCATGTGTGCTTTACATAGAATGCAGAAAGGTGCGTCAAGGTACATGGCAGCAGTACAATGCAAGGGACTAAGACACTATCTCACAGTAGATTGAGCATACTGTACTGTACATTGTAGCAATAGCATACAGTAAGTGTGACATGTACAGTATAATATAGTGGGTGGCATGTACTGTATCACTGGAAAACTGAATAGGATAAACAGGTAATGTACAGTATCAACGGTGAGCTACTGTACTGTATATAAAGTACTGTATGCTACAGTATACTGTACTACAAAGTTCTAGTACAGTAACAGTACGACCCTGCCTGAATGAAGCCATCACAAGCCATACATGCCCAGTAACAGTCGGATAAAATGGGGGACACTTCTACCAGGCCCTGAAAATCCCAAAGATTCTGCCCCTCGGGAAGCTTGTATACAGTATAACCCCTTCTCTTGAGTAACAATGCTCCCCAGGCAGCCATAGACACTAGTGAAACAAGCAGCCTAACCAAGTGGTTTTACATATACCACTCTTAATTGAATTCCCCTCATACAGTAGTACTAATTTATAGAGTACAGTATATGAGGAAGTTGGAAATACAGAAATTGTAAGCCACATCAGGTTTATTTTAAGAAACACCTTATTTGCGGCAGAGGACGTGGGACAAAATCAGTGGGAACATGTAACATCACACATATTGTAATAAGAAAGCCAACATCACACATACTATACGGTACTTTAATCAAAAGGTAACATCACAAATACAGTAACAATATCAACTTGAACTTTTTTTCATTTTTTTTGTGGTGGGGGGTGTGAGGTAATGGTTTTTGTATTTTTTTATTTCCTTTTTTTTATTTTTTTTATTATTTTTAGTTTTTGTCTTTTGATTTTGGAACACGGGCGCATACGGACACCAGAACGGAGAATGGAAACAGACAACAGCAGCCCCTGGATGGACACAGCATAATGGACTCAGACGCTTGGGGATTGAAAGACCTTATTTACGGCAGAGGACGTGGGACAAAATCATTAGGAACATGTAACATCACACATATTGTAATAAGAAAGCCAACATCACACATACTGTATGGTGGTTTAATGAAAAGGTAACTTCACAAATACAGTGACAATACCAACTTTAAAAAAATTTTTTTGTGGTGGGGGGTTGTAGGGTAATGGTTTTTTTGTATTATTTTTAGTTTTTGCTTTTTTGTATTATTTTGAGTTTTTGTCTTTTGATTTTGGAACACGGGCGCATAAGGACACCAGAACAGAGAACGGACAACAGCCAACAGCAGCCCCTGGATGGACACAGCACAATGGACTCAGACGCTTGGGGATTGAAAGACCTTATTTACGGCAGAGGACGTGGGACAAAATCATTAGGAACATGTAACATCACACATATATTAATAAGAAAGCCAACATCACACATACTGTACGGTGGTTTAATCAAAAGGTAACATCACAAATACAGTGACAATATCAACTTTAACATTTTTTTATTTATTTTTTGTGGTGGGGGGTTGTGGGGTAATGGTTTTTTTGTATTATTTTTAGTTTTTGCTTTTTTGTATCATTTTGAGTTTTTGTCTTTTGATTTTGGAACACGGGCGCATAAGGACACCAGAACAGAGAACGGACAACAGCAGCCCCTGGATGGAAACACAGCACAAGGCCCCAGATTGACACAGCACAATGGACTCGGCCGCTACTGGATAAATGCAGCAGCACAAAAAAAATCAACTGGTGCCAGGGGAATAAAAGGGGCAACTTGTACCAGGCCCTTACATTACCAGGGCCAGACACTCCCATCGGGAATATGGTGAGCCAAGTTCATGCACGCCCCTTTGAGTAACCGTGCTGCTCCAAGTGGATTCAGCACGGTACATACAGCCCCAGAAAATGTACAGGTCATTCTCTGTATACTGTACAGTGACACAATTTTTTAGCTCCAGTTGTGTCAAGCTGATGTGCTGAAGCTAGGAGGATCAGTTGGTAATGATCTGGTTTCTTCAACCTGGATCTTCCAAGGCATTCTCCTCTGCATTTTCAGCACAGCGTTTATGGTATTCCTTATCTTCCTCTTTTCTGGTTCACCAATCCTCACGCGGCATTCACACCTTGCTATGATGTCATTTACCAGATTTTTGGGCAGCGGAATTTTCCCCTTGGCACCATCAAAGTTCACACGATTGGTCCACGTCAAGTATTTGTCATATCTCACATGGTACTGGAACAGAGAATGTGCATATTTGTGAATATGTCCATTTGAAGCTCTGTACAGATGGTCGTCCAGGGTAGTGGAGATGACAGCCAGGGGAATATCGGTCAGAGCACCTCTGAATGTATTGTAAGGTGGCCTGTGAGCAGGTGTGCTGGTCATCATTGGTGTTCCTGGCAACAGCACACTTGAATTGCTGACCAATGCTGCACCTTCAGCTGTCAATGTGAGGAAACCACGCTTCGCTGGGATGGTGGTTACCCTCTATGGGATTCAGTTCACTCGGGCAGATCAGAATATATAAAAAATAAGTCTTTATTATGACAGCACAACACCATAAAATAGTCACCTCATACAGGGTAATTGATAGCCCGTATCCTCCAGCAGCCTCTTGCAGTCAGCATCCATAAGTAGCAATAGCAATAATCTGTATCCTTACCACTACCTCTTGCTTGACAGTCCTGTGTCCCCCAGCCTGGGGTACTGGTTCACACTGACCCTGTCCTGTTAGGGTTTCCTCTGGTGGCACAGCGATGCCCAGCTCAGTGTGTTTCCTGCTGATGTCTGATTCACAGGATCCACCACAATAGACCCTCTTCTATTGAGACCTGCTCTCCTCATATACCTGACTAGTAGATCCCCACTGGTGCCAAACAGTCTACTCAGGAGGTTTGGGTCAGGATATCCCAAGGCTATTTCAGCCAGTAAAGTGCTGTGGAGACCCATTGTACATCCTCTTGGAGTTCTAACCTAATTACCTCCCAGATGACCTGATGACCTAGATAAATAACTTGGGCTGGCAGCTAGCTATCTTACCAGTCACTCAGTCATTGTTCTGATTACATTGCCAGCAACACCTATGACACCTCACACAATGGACTCACATATATGATACAAATGGTAATGAGCTAGCACAGCTGCCTGGCTCTCCTCCTGTCACACACTATGGCCTGTCCTGCTAAAGTCACACAGTATGGCAATGGTCTTTATATCTCCAATACATACCATATTGCAGGTAATAGCAAGGGCAATAAATACCTAATAACATGAAATAACAGTATACATGATACACCAATGCTCTGGTGTATATACCTAGACTGGGCAAGGATTAAAAAGTACATTATACTGTGAGAAATGAGTGATGAATAAAAAGGTTCTCAGTCCAAGTCCATTTAGTTTCGTTACAGCTCCTTCAGCATTGCCCCGTGGCCTGCAAAACTTATGCCATCTCTCACTCCATATCCGAGCGCTGCCACGTGGTGGGGGTTCACGGTCGGCTGCCATTTTGTCAGTTTGCTATGCGATCGAGCCCGGTGTAACGTAATGTGCATAGACCTCGCTTATCCCTATTGCCCCTGTGTATTAAACGCTCCTTCAGCATTGCCCTGTGGCCTGCAAAACCTATGAATGTGCCTCCCAAAATGACTCTCAAAGAGGGACAGCATGCTCTGGTTCTTGGACTGCTGCAGTATAATAATGTGCAGTACTGTATGATTGCTATCACTTGTGGTGAAACACCTTTCTTATCAAATACAGTAACTACTGTACAGTATAGTTGTTCACACAGGTGATGGCAATCATACTGTTATGAGCCACGGCAGTGGCTCATTCCTGTTTTGCATTTTGGTTATGTATTTTATGTTATACTTCTGTTTCTGTTCCCCGTGGGTGTCATGGGGTGTCCGGAGCCCACCCTTAAGGAGAGGGTACTGTTATGAACCACAAGTAGTGGTTCATTCCTGTTTTCCGTTTATGTATTTTATGTTATAGTTCTCTTGCAGGCCAGGATTTCCTTTGCTCTGGTTTAGAAAGTCTCTTGTTGGCCGCCGGTAGTGAGTCTGTGTAATTGCAGCCTGTTTCCATGTGTTTAGCCTCACCTGTTTGTTAATTGCACTTGTCAGTTGTGCAGAAGGGCAGCTGCACAACATAATTAATTAGGTTCTCTGCAGCTATTGGAGGGCTGCCGGTTATATTCTGTCTCAGTGCATTACACAGACACCGGTGATAGTTTCTGTCTAGCTGCTTCCAGCCTTGAAGCATTAGTAACATAGTAACATAGTATCTAAGGTTGAAAAAAGACAATTGTCCATCGGGTTCAACCTATTTGTGGTCTCCTATGCATGATTATTTTGTATAAAATTTTGACTGAAGTTGCTGACTGCCGTTCCGATTAACCCCTCTTTTTTATAATAACCATAGTGTGTGACTATGCCCCGTAACCCTGGATATCCTTATCCATTAGGAATTTATCTAACCCATTCTTAAAGGTGTTGACTGAGTTGGCCATTACAACTCCCTCAGGCAGGGAATTCCAAACATGTATCGTCCTTACCGTAAAAAAGCCTTTACGCCGTATTGTGTGGAATCTCCTCTCCTATAACCTGAGCGAGTGTCCACGAGTTCCCTATGTTGATATAACCAAAAACAGGTCCTACGCAAGATCTGTATATTGTCCCCTTATATATTTGTAAATGTTGATCATGTCCCCTCTTAATCTCCTCTTTTCCAGTGTAAACATGCCTAGTCTTGCAAGCCTTTCCTCGTATTCCAGCATCTCCATACCCTTAATTAGTTTGGTCGCCCGCCTTTAAACCTTTTCTAGCTCCAGGATATCCTTTTTGTAGTAAGGTGCCCAGAATTGTACACAGTATTCAAGGTGTGGCCTCACAAGTGATTTATATAACGGGAGTATAATACTCTCGTCCCTAGCATCAATTCCCCGTTTTATGCATGCTAATATCTTATTAGCCTTCTTTGCTGCAGTCCTACATTGGGTACTACTGCTTAGTTTGCTATCTATGAGGACACCTAAGTCCTTTTCCCGTTCAGAATCCCCAATTTTACCCCATTTAGTAGGTAGGTGTTATTTTTGTTCTTGTTACCACAGTGCATTACCTTACACTTTTCTGTATTGAAGCGCATTCTCCATTTCGCTGCCCAAGCTTCTAATTTAACTAAGTCATTCTGAAGCGACTTAGCATCCCCCTCCGCATTTATAAGTTTACACAATTTGGTATCATCTGCAAAAATTGACACCATGCTCTCTAGACCTTCTGTTAGGTCGTTAATGAAAATATTGAACAATAGCGGTCCTAATACTGAGCCTTGCGGCACACCACTTAGCACTTCAGTCCAAGTTGAAAAAGATCCATTAACCACAATGCGCTGCTCCCTATTATCTAACCAGTTTTTGACCCAAGTGCATATTGTGCTTCCTAGCCCTGATTCTTGTAGCTTGTAGATAAGTCTCATGTGTGGTACAGTATCGAATGCTTTGGCAAAATCTAAAAAGATTACATCAACCTCTTTAGCCTGATCTAGGTTTACGCTTACTGTTTCATAAAAGCCAAGTAAGTTGGTTTGACAGGATCTGTCCTTCATATACCAATGTTGATTCCTTTTCATGACCTTATTGACTTCAAGGAACTTCTAAATACTATCTCTTAGAATACCTTCCAATACTTTCCCCACTATAGATGTAAGACTAACTGGTCTATAATTACCTGGTTCAGCTTTACATCCCTTTTTGAATATAGGCACTACTTCCGCTATATGCCAGTCTTTGGGAACCATATACCTGATATTACTGAATCCATAAAGATCAAAAATAGCGGTTTTGCAAGTTCAGAATGAAGCTCCATTAGAACCCTTGGGTGAATACCATCGGGACCTGGTGACTTATTAATCTTTAAATGTTTTAATCGGTCACAGACTACTTCCTCGCTTAAATAAGTACCTATCAGTGGGATATTCTCATTATTGAGATTATATGTTAGTCCCTGAATTTGGTCCTCTCTAGTAAATACTGTTGAAAAAAACTCATTTAGTGTGTCCGCTATGTCATTATCATTTTTGCTTAAGAATCCCAACTTGTCTTTTAAAGGGCCTATATTCTCCTTCTTTAATCTCTTGCTATTAATGTATTTAAAGAATTTTTTGGGATTCGCTTTGCTTTCCTTTGCTACTAGTTTTTCAGTTTCTACTTTAGCCACTCTTATTTCCTTTTTGCATATTTGGTTACATTCCTTATAGTGCTGAATTGACTCTGCTTCCCCATCAGATTTGTATTTTTTAAATGCTCGCCTTTTCTTGCCCATAAATTCCTTAATCTTTTTGTTAAGTCACATCGGTTTATGATTTTTATTCCTTTTTTTGCTGCTCGTAGGAATAAATTTGAGTTTTTTTTTAGCTAGCAGGAATTTTAGTACCTCCCATTTCTCCGTAGTATTTTTTCCTAAAAACAAACCTTCCCATTCAATATCCCTGAAAAATACCCTCTTCTTTTCAAAATTTGCTTTGCTAAAGTTTAGAGTCCTAGTTGAGCCAGAATAGGGCTGTTTATGGAAACTGATATTGAATGTGACCATATTGTGGTCGCTGTTTCCTATGGGTTCCCCTACTATAATACCTGATACCAAATCCCCATTGTTTGTTAATACCAGGTCTAAGATTGCATTGTACCTAGTTGGTTCCTCAATTAGTTGAACTAAGTAGTTATCATTAAGTGTGTTTAAAACATATTGCCCCTAGCAGTATCACATGAATCGTTTTTCCAGTTTATCTCTGGATAGTTAAAATCTCCCATAACTAGTATGTCTCCTACTCCTGCTACTCTTTCAATTTGCTTTAGTAACAATTCCTCATCAGATGCGTTGATACCAGGCGGCCTATAGCATACACCCAATACTAACTTTTTTATTCCTTGTCCCCCGCATGCAATTTCAATTCTGATCCAGTGTCTGATCCAGCTTCTTGTCTTGAAGCGTTCCTGTCCTGAAGTCCTGTGGCTTTGTCTGTTCCTGATCCCGTATCCTGTTCCTTGGTGTCCACTGCTCAGTCGTTGGAACTCTGCCTGTCCGCCAGTCCTGATAGCCTGTGTCAGCTACATTGGGGGTTCCTGTCCGTTTGCCAGTATTTGTACCGGTTTCGTGAGTAGCGGCTTTGCCGTGTCCGTCGGCCAAGGCTGCTGTATTCTTTAGTTATACTAGTTACTGGTGTTTTGCAGAGGGCTCTGCGTATGCTGTTAACGCCGGTGCACAGCAGTGTTGTGTCGGCGTGTGGACAGCATTTCCTTTTTTGTTATTTATCCTGGTGGCTGTGCCGCATATACGTTTAGTTTTAGGTCTCTTTGTAGCCCCTAGCTCTCAGTTTGGTTTAGTTAGAGGTCCCCTTTTTATCATCCAGTCTCGGTTTACGCCTTGTCTCACATTAGGACCTGGGGGTATCGGAGTTGGGCAGACCTAATCCGCCCTTCAAACGCGGCTGCCGTAGGCCCAAGAAACCACAGTCTCGCAAACTGACCACGTGGGTGAAACAATGGAGGTAGGCTGCTAGGGGCTATTACTACACTTTGCCTTTATTTCAGCGTCACGTTCTGGTGCTTTGGACTCATTACGTAACACCTCTTTCGTTCTGAGCACCAAGAACGTAACACATACTGTACATTAAAACTGAAGTCCAATAACAGCATTCTGTCCCTCCTGGAGAGGGTCATGTTGGGAGGCACAGGGAAAAAAGTATAATAGTGTACTGTATCTGCACTTTACTGTTGTGCACTTTATTTGAAAATGTACAGTTGTTTGCTATTTTTATCATATTGTGCTTTACATGTTTTCTTATTGTGGTTTTTATTTTTTTAGACAAAAGACTAAGAATGCACACTACCAGATTTTATGGGAGTGCCAAAACCCGCCCTCCAGTGGCACAGAAACTTGCTGCATTAGCCCCACAAAAGGAGAAGAAAACTTCCAAGGCGGCTCAGAAAGAAAATGTGGTGAAACCACGAAAAAATGCCAAGGCAAAGAATAATCATTTGGGGCAGATATGTGGTTTGTCAAATGATGTCATTGTTCCATCTCTTGCAGATCACGATGTTCAGCCAATTAATATGGAAATACCAGTGCTAGAGGATGTGACAAACATGCTGCATCAGGAAGTTTCCTTTTTGGACCATGTAGCCACCCCTGGACAAGAAGACATCGCACATTCACCACGAAGAAGGTTGGATTTCGCAGATGTGAACACCAAAGTGAAGGACTGCCAGTGTACCTGTGCTGGTTTAGTAAAGGAGCTACTCAGCAATGTGACCAATATGGAGGCAGAACTTGGTGGACAGGTAAGTCACCTTGGGGGACAGGTCAATCAGCTGCAGACAGAAGTGACTGGGCATAAAGAAGGCATAAAGGAACAGATGGTAGAAGCCATGAAGAAAGTAATCGAACAAACAAGGGAAGAATGGCAAGTTGGAGTTGGCCGCACCATGATTACAACAAACCACTAAGCGGTTCAAGTCAGCGGAGATGAACACGAAGTCAGCGGAGATTAACGCAGAGGCCTGGATGAATGCAGAGGCCTGGATGACTGGATGGACATGGGTGGACATGAAGACCTGGATCGTCATCAAGATAATTTGAGTGTCCATACAACACTACTTCCAGTGCCGACCTTGACTGTGAAGATACAGATTCTCAGATGACTCAGGAAAACAGTTTAGTAAAGTGGCAAATGCCTTTTATTGTAATATACAACACAGTACACTAAAACAGTAACTATTACATGCCAGGATGGTATCTCACTTACTAGGTCCCCACAATAGTATAGGATTACAGATGTATGAGGGAGTGTCTACATAGCATAGCCACCAAGTCTGCACTCCCAGGAAAAGCTTGTCATCCAGTGTCCACAATGCATCCATAGACGATCCTCACTCAGCACACTGGCAGCCTCATCTTCAGTGCATATCCAGTAGCCTTTTTGGAATGAGAGGATAACAACAATGCTTCTAGGCCTCAGCACACTGGAAGCGCTATCCTACCAGTAGCTTTCAGAAGCAATACACCTCATTCCTCTCAGGTCAGGAACTCCACACTCTCTGACTCTTCTGTCCAGATCTCTCTCTTTCAAAAAAACCCACCAACTCCTCTAGGTGTAGACCTGCATTCCAGGGCTGTCCAAGACGTGGTGCTCTCTGCTTATTGGAGCTGCAGAGTAAGGGGTGGATATGGCTGGGGACAAGGCCAGGTTCATTGCAGGGTAACACCTGCTGTTGTCCTGTAACATGTCTATACATGCCTAATAGATAACAATAGATGCTAATTAGGTTATCCCTCTTCCAAGTATCAGATAGTGTCCAGTCACCACCAGATTTATCCCCTTGTAGCAGACAAGGGATTCCAACTGCTATTTGTCTGTGAAATCCTCTGGCAGAGAAGTATTCATTGTAACAACTACACACATTGAACACAGTGTAACCAAATAAACTACATAGTCCAAATATAACATATAAAATATAACTGTACAATATAATAACAACACAATACAATATTGCCTAGCATATAACTAATAACATATCGGCAATTAGTGGAGTCCATGGGAAGGACCAGAGCTAGGAAAGTAACCACATGTATTTTATGACTGTGCGACACGACGTTCCGGCTGTGTTGTCACATTACTTTCCCCTACTTTCTAGCCCTGTGTCATGGGTAGCTTAAGCTTGCTGAAAGCAGTGCCGCTCTCCTACATCGAACAGTCTAGGCCCCATCAAAACAGTTATTTTCTGGATTCTCTTGTGGGTCTGGTGGTTTTGGGGACGGCATTTTACTGTTTGTATAGAGCCCACAAGCATTCTATGTATAAAGCCCATAGCCATTGTCACAAGGCTGGTGTCGGGATTTGTCTTTCCCCGGTCTGGCATGTGCGTGGCCTACAGTATATAAATCAATACAATCTTACCAGGGTCTGGTGGAAACATGATCAGCAGTCCATAATTCTTGTAGTTCCTCCTGGTGTCCAATCCAAATACATTAATTAAAGTCCTCTTTGGAGACAGTCGTTTGGTTGGGCAAACAGCCAGTACAACAGTGTATTTCAGCAGGTCCGATAACTGCACCTGGGGACTTAATAATTCCCCTACACCCAACTGGGTAAACTCATATTTCAGATCTACGCAGTTTTCCTCTGTAAACAAAATCAGATATCTGGGGCCCTCGCTCTCCCTCCCCAAGGTATTCCCTGGGAACCCCACTTCCATCACCTCTGGTGCATCAGGACAGTGGCTTACCTCCCCCAAACACGAACCACGGGTATGGTAATTGGCAGGGCACAATGGGGATTCCTCCATGCCAGAAGTTTCTTCTGTGCTATCCTGGGTAAATGCCTCCTCCAGCCTGGCTGGCTGGGTAAATTGTGGGATTCCTCTCCGCATCTTGTATGCTTTGGCCTGGAGTACAGTCTGCTCAGCTTCCTTGTGTGTACCCACCAACTTGACCATGGTTGTACTGGAACATGGATGTAGGTTCACATGGACAGTGGCATTGTGTTCTCCATTCACTGCATTCACTGTTACATGTCCTGGCTGAACAACATTATCCTGGTCAGAGTCATTCATTTCACCTAGCACACAATGCCAGTCCAAAACACATTCAGGTGCCCTAGTGTAGAGCAACATGCTTCCTTCCAGTTCCGGTGCTGATGTTGCTTTCACCATGTCTGATACCTGGATTCTCTCTGAGTCACAGGGCAGGTTCTGGCATTCACACTGCAGCTCCTTATCATCAAGTTCACTGAATGGGAACAGACCTCCAGAATCTTCTGCGAGAGATAAGGCAGCTGGGGATACAGTGGGCACCTCCTGCCCACCCTTTTCTGATAAAATAACTGGGGCAGCCATGAACATTGCTTCACAATAGGCCTCCCTCAGCCGAATATGCTGATCAGCCTGAAGTGAGGCACTGTCTGCCCTAGCCATGCTTATAGTTGGGACATTACCACCTATTGCTGCCCTCACAGAGATCTCCTCTTCCACACAGTCCTTGTAGCTCTCTTCATAGCTGGTTATTAGATTCCCATCTTTCACCTCTGCAAATGGGAAGGCATAGTGCATCTCCTCCTGGGGTGTCTGAATGCCAGACCCCACTTCCTTCTCATTTTCCGTACCCTCCCCCAGTATAGCACATGGGACCACTAAAAGCCCAGCAGATCCACAACTCATCCGTTCCTCAGATTTTCCTTGTATAGGGTAGTGCAGGTAGCATTCACTGCACTTACCTGCTCTGTATGATCTAGACACCACTGTCTCCTGGGGTAGTCCAACACGACCTGCTCCCTGTTGTGTTCACGCCATCTCAGTGTGGATTCCATCATCCGCTGGCTCGAGCTCTCCATTCTCTGACCCAGTCGCTGGCTCTGCAATTCTCCTCTGTATGAAACGTCAGACACCATGTTGCGTTGCTGGCACCTGCCCTGGGCACATCCTAATGGGACAGGGCAGTCTGTAGAATGGTGGCTGCTGGTGCAAGAGTTCACACTGTTGTCTGGTAGTCCCAGCACCTCCTTTATTATCCGCATCCGATCATCAGGTGTCGGGCCATCTCCCAGCGCTTCTAGACGGGTCTGTAATACCTCCGGTGTCCTATCAAACTTTTCTCCAACCTTCCCCTCTCTAAGGGCTTTCAGATGGGGTTGTAATAACCCTTTGGATCCCACCTCCGATCCACCGCTCTCATTGCGGCTACTGGCATCGAATGTCCCGGCTGTAGGTCTCAACCACTCCGTCACTTGTTCCTCCTCATCTGACTCCTCAGAGTCCTCCTCCTCATCACAAGGGTGTTCTTGATCCCATTGCAGCAAATTTCGCAATTAATGATTCCTTTACATCTGTTGCGGTCACCTTAATACCGATTGCTCGACAGACCATATGCAGGAATCTCTTGTTGAGGTTTTTCTACACCTCTGTTTCTGCCACCATGCTGCTGACTTTCCAAACGTACCAACAACTTTTCAGCAAGATACCTGGCTACTGTGTGCCAAACTGTTTACAAGGCTCTTAGGTGCCCTCCGCTGACACCTCTCGCAGCCTTACCCAGGGTAAACTTTGACTGAGTGACCCCACTGCTTGCCACCAATCGTGAACATACGGATTCTCAGATCACTCAGGTAAACAGTTTAGTAAAGTGGCAAATGCCCTTTATTGTAAATATACACACACAGTACACTAAAACAATAACTATTACATGCCAGGATGGTATATCACTTACTAGGTCCCCACAATAATATAGGATTACAGATGTATGAGGGAGTATCTACATAGCATAGCCACCATGTCTGCACTCCTAGGAAAAGCTTGTCATCCAGTGTCCACAATGCATCCATAGACGATCCTCACTCAGCACACTGGCAGCCTCATCTTCAGTGCACATCCAGTAGCCTTTTTGGAACGAGAGGATAACAACAATGCTTCTAGGCCTCAGCACACTGGAAGCGCTATCCTACCAGTAGCTTTCAGAAGCAATACACCTCATTCCTCTCAGGTCATGAACTCCACACTCTCTGACTCTTCTGTCCAGATCTCTCTCTCAAAACCCCCCACCAATTCCTCTATCTAGGTGTAGACCTGCCTTCCAGGGCTGTCCAAGATGTGGTGCTCTCTGCTTATTGGAGCTGCAGAGTAAGGGGTGGCTATGGCTGTGGAAAAGGCCAGGTTCATTGCAGGGTAACACCTGCTGTAGTCCTGTAACATGTCTATACATGCCTACTAGAGAACAATAGATGCTAATTAGGTTATCCCTCTTCCAAGTATCAGATAGTGTCCAGTCACCACCAGATTTATCCCCTTAGTGGCAGACAAGGGATTCCAGCTGCTATTTGTCTGTGAAATCCTCCGGCAGAGAACTATTCCTTGTAACAACTACACACATTGAACACAGTGTAACCAAATAAACTACATAGTCCAAATATAACATATAAAATGTAACTGTACAATATAATAAAACAACACAATACAATACAATATTGCCTAGCATATAACTAATAACATATTGGCAATTAGTGGAGTCCATGGGTAGGACCAGGGCTAGGAAAGTATCCGCATGTATTTAATGACTGTGTGACATGACGTGCCAGCTGTGTCATCACAGGAGCGTCACAATACCCTAGCTAAAATACACAGGGGCGATAGGGATAAGCGAGGTCTATGCACATTACGTTACACCGGAGTCGATCGCATAGCAAACTGACAAAATGTCCGCCGACTGATTATATATATATATATATATATATATATATATAATCCTCCAAGTCAGTCGGCACTCAGGTTCTAAAAGGTCAGCTTCCCCCGGTGCCAGATTCCTTAAAGAAATAATTCTCCAAACGCGGCATAAACGGCACTCTCAGGGTAGAACATATGAAAAAATGCTGGTAAATTTATTGATGAATGTTTCGGAGCTGCTGCTCTTTCCTCCAGACACCAGACAGAATAAACCAATCAATAAATTTACCAGCATTTTTTCATATGTTCTACCCTGAGAGTGCCGTTTATGCCGCGTTTGGAGAATTATATATATATATATATATATATATATATATATAAAATCTCCCAAAAGAGATACCTGTAGGTACTCAGAGACAGCAATGAAGCATTGCCGACTTATTGTGATGATTATTTGTACTGTGTGTGTTTGTGTCTGTGTGTATATATATATATATACATATATATATATATATATATATATACAGTACTGTAATGTATATACAGTTTAATGTATACAATAGGTATATGATACAGTATACTGCACATGCAGTCTACTGTATATACAGTAATCTCTTTCATTACTGTATCTGATTCATTATTGTTGGCTCTTCACAGGATATCTACCATGATAAGAGATGTGAATAAAGAGAAAAGAGAGTTGAACAGGCACAGCGATGGGTTGAGAGTTGTGAAACATTTCATGATGTCATTTTCACAGATGAATCGTCTGTTGCCCTTGAGCGGTTCTCCAGAATGTAATTCCGGAAACGTCACCATATCTCATAAAAACCACGCCCAAAGCATCCATTGAAAGTCCATGTGTGGGGAGGCATATCACGATTAGGAGCTGGTCCCCTATTATTTTTCGAAGGTACTATAATTTATTCTGTGCCTGTGTTCTGTAAAAATACATGCTGTACTGTAGAGTACATGTAACTGCACAATAAAATGAGTTGCTTATTAATGAACAACATTTTTTTATTTTTGTAGGGATCATTGATAAGCAATTTTCCCAAGAAAAAATAGTAGAGGGATGTATGGTGCCATTCGTGAATAAATATTACCCATCTCACCACAGGATATTCCAAGACAATGACCCTAAACACTCTGCCTCAGCCAAATTTATGGAAGAGAAAGGTATGAACTGGGAACGCACACCACCAGAGTGAGTATTCTTTCAATATTGTACAAGTAAAATTTTGGATAGCACTCATGTACTGTAAATGTATTTTTTGGTTTAATAAACAGTATAATACCGTATGTTTAATTTTCTCTATTTAACATCATTAATTGACTAACAGCATTGCCCCGTGACCTGCAAAACTTATGTCATCTCTCACCCCATATCCGAGTGCAGCCACATGGTGGGGGTTCAGGGGCGGTGGCCATTTTATCAGTTTGCTATGCGATCGAGTCCGGTGTACCGTAATGTGCATAGACCTCGCTTATCCATATCGCCCCTGTGTATTTTAGCTAGGGGATTCTGATGCTCCTTCAGCATTGGCCCACAGCCTGCAAAATCTGTGCTGTTACTTGCTCCGTAGCCGAGGGCCTCCATGGGGCAAGGAGTCACAGGTGGTAGCCATTTCAACTGAGTTGGCCCTGCTACAGAATTGTATGTGTACCATATGGTGCATAGAACCTTAACAGTAGAACCACTCCTGCAGCTTTGCCCTGGTTTATGTGAATAAAAAAAATTATAAAGTGTCTGTAAAAAACAAACATGTATTCGTACTTTACGAATCAAAACCTGGACTCTGAGTATAGGAAGCGGCACACTTCACCACTTCGCCACAGACAGATGAATAAATCCATTGGTTTTGATTAAACACTACTGGTTTTCTGTTGCTTTGTCTGCGGGACTTGGACGCTCACATATTCCTAAAGTACTGTAAATGGATCATATATGCTGTACTATTTGCGTCTATACTGTATTAAATAATGCAACGTAATGAGACGCTGTATTTACTGTATGCAGCATAATGAGACGCATTAGTAAAGTAGTCCTTACTATATATTTCAGTATTGTATTTTACGGGAGACCACACGCATGCGCAGTGGTGATTGTAAAAAGCGACATCTGGTGGATGATCGCAGGTATTACACGTAAAGGTAACGCCAAAAACTCTGTCTGCCTTTGTGCGATTGGGCACGCCTCTCTGTGATAAGGGGCGCCTCCCTGCACCCCAGTACGCTGCATATGTCTGATCGGGACTAACGCCTCAGCCAGTCAAGATAATGGAGGCTCCATCTGTAAACAGTCACATCTTAAAATTTAATAGATACCAATCCTACTGTACATCAAAAGTTTCGATTTTTTTGTATTTTTAAATGTAAAAAGATACAGAAATCATTTAAAATGTAATATTCCCCTTCCATAAAAAAATTGTAATCTACAGTGTGTATCAACACACTATATTTACCAAATATGGATTGTTATGCCATATCAATTTCATTTTCTCATAAGAATTGTTGCACTGTCTGTACATACTAAACATACATTGCAGCTCCCATATGTGTTCCCTCACTTGTAACTCCGCCTGCTAATCAGTGGCCACTGCTATGGCACCTCTGAGTGCCCTGTCTCATAGCCAATCAATGACCAGGCTACAGATTGGCCGGCTGGCCGTTGGTTGGCTAAGACACAGAGCCCAATGACTTGCTGTGAGTGATCTGTGTCTTAGCCAATCGGTGGCCTTTTCCCACTTTTTAATTAGGAGTATGTGCACTGTGGCTATGTTAATGTTTATTTTACAGGAGTAATGTAGGTACCAGCGGGCCCATAATACCCCACATGCTGTTATTTTTGTTCTCCAAAGCCAGCATGCAGAGGAGTCCTGCTGGGTCTTGTAATCTCCCTGTAAAAGATAATTATTAAGTATGAGTTTAACTGAATGCTATAATCCCGGGGGAAAGCCCCAGGCTTCAGTCCAGGTCTAGGACATACAGAGAGGTGTACCCCTTTATTGAGGTGGTCCTCACTTCCCCAGGAATCTCATGCCTGGGCTGACTAGTTTGGGAGGTTAATGCTTTGGCTAGGGTAACCCCGTGAAGTGTATACCCTGGCTGTGGCATTACCCACCTGCAAGTGAACTTGGTCCTCTGTATTTTAGAAACAGGCCTGGCTCCAAGATCCTAGTGCTGGTTCATTACTTATGGTGGACACCTACACATTTTGTTTCCACTATATTTGGAACCAAGGCCAGCTGAAAGAGCTCTGGACTGGTTATGGTTTGGGGGCACAATTTGTTTTTTTACATTTTCACTATTTTTTTACTTTTACACATAGAAAAACACTGCACAGATCACACTGATCTGTGCATGCTTCTGCGGAATATTCTGTTCACAGGCCTTACAATTTGGGCACAATTCTTAGTAAATATGAGTGTCTGATTTTGAAAAACTCTCACGTATCCCAACGATGCTGATCGTGTTTAAACTCAGACCAAACACAATTCTCATTAAATTTACCCCTTGGTCTTCAAGGAGGGTTAGTTGGTATTTTATGTGTATTAGGGAGTATTTATAAAACTTGAATGATAGGTTTTTCATGTTTTTATTCCACACTACTTAAAGTGCAAATTTTCTTATACATTTTCACCAGAGCTTGTATTTGTTTTGAAAAAAACATCTGTAAGGTCACCTCTCAATTTTCTATATGTTGTTCTATAATCCAGCTGTCTCATTACTCTCCTTTTGTAGTCTTCTTTGTTCATTAGGACTACTTTGTGTTTATTGGCAGGTTTGATGATTAGATACTTGCTGGATTGGCAATTATTTAATGCCAGTCATTCTTTACTGCTAAGATAAGATTTATTTTTTAGACTCATGCTTATTAAGTTACTCTACAACCTGATAATTAAATGTATTAAAATAGCTCACTTTCACATGAAATGGGTAGAATACCAATTTGGGTCTAAATGGGGTAGTGGACATTTCTGTCAATATTTCTTGGTTTTCATTCTCAACCTTATATAGTAAAAACATTGGCGGTTAAGTGCGGTTTCACCAATATTTTCATAAGGACACTGTGGACTTTGTCACTAAAAAATTGTATTATACTATTCTTTGTTATTTTGTTTGAGGTTGAAATTTCCATAAGAATATACACAGCTGAGGTCACCACCACAACTCCATGGAAAGTTTATAACCCCATTGTTCACACCAATAGTTATTGTTTGCCAAGTTGTGCTGGTGGATATGAAAGAATCAATGCAATTCACTATTGCTCTGGTAGCGGGATAGCTGCTTCAAAGATCAGCTCTCCTGTGAGCCATAACACTACCACTTTCACCTCTAATAATTCACATTGAAAGTTTGCATAGATAGCAGTGTAAGCATACCTCCCAACTGTCTTGTTTCCCTAGGACTGTCCCGCTGTCACACCCCCATTGGTGGGACAGAGCAGCTGGTGAATAAATGCTGTGCTCATGTGGACAGAATCTATTTATAGTGCAGGGAGAGCCTGGGGCATGCCCAGCAACTCAGAGAGTGCTGGACACTTCCCCACAGTGATGGGAACGGGGGTGCCACAAAGCTGTGACCCTGTTCCCCAAGCCTCTGCTCCCATTACGGCTGAGGGCGCGTCTTCGGTGTGCCAAGGGTCCCGATCCACTGTCCTCCAATGTTGGGATGTATGGTCTAGGTATGCATGTGTGAACTGAAGTCAAATAATGAAAGCTAAATGAGCATTTAAATTAGCTCATTAGGATTTGTGTTTCAGTAGAAAGTACAGTATGTAGGAGGAAAACATATACAGAAGAAAATAACAGCTGAGCCTATATACAACTTTTTTTGTTTTTAAAAAAAGAGCGAAGGAGCAAGAGTTAGAAGTTTATTCAGGTTATAAGTTATTGCATCACTCTATACTTTACATCAAAGTGCTTACTGCTGGCTATGACATTGTTATTGTTGGAGAGAACCTCGCTGAAGGTAAATTTTGCAAGCTTTTGAGGAAGAAGGGTGTTTTTTTATCTTTTTACATGAAAGAAGTCAATTTAAAAGAGTAATGGTACAAGTGTTAGAAGATAGTGTTAAAAGAACACATTCATTTAAATTATTTTTTAATGCAGTAAAAATGTTTAATTGTAAAATGAATCAAATCTCTTCATTTTTCTTTTAGAAAAATTATTTATTTTTATGGTTTTGTTTACTAATTTAGCTGAATTGCCAAACCTTTCTCACACAAATTGGAAACTAACATTTTTATGATATATTCTTTCATAAATACAGATACGTGCTTTTTATACCACCTTGATAAGCAGTGATAAAAAAAAATACTTATGTGGGGCGCTGTTAGTAAATCGCCCTATAGTTTGGGAATATATATTCAAAAAGTTTGAGAAATATCATGAGTCAAAGGAAACTGTATTTGTATATGGCTGAAATCCGAAAATGTTCCTAATAAAAGTTGTATTTTGCACAGCTTAGACTGCATCCGTCTGTGCAAGGGTAGCATACAGTATGTTTCACTTTTATGCCATGAGAATACAGGGTTATATACACTAGCTTGAGGCCTAGAGAAAACAGTACTTTATACACCTGTCTCACAGCAAAAGATGTTTCTTAACACTGCTATTACTAAATGCTAAAGTCACAAAAACAATTTGTACTTAATTAATATTATTGCTGTATGGAGTCAGTACATACAGATGCCCCTCAAGGTTAAAATGCTGCATTCACTCATAACCACTGTATACACCCACCCCCTGCAACAACAGTCCTACAGGCATTCACCCCCATTGAACCTTCCACAATAACAAAGTATGTTGGAGTGTGGAATATTCTGCCCGTGCATGACATTGATGGTACCTGTTTGGTCAACAGGGTTTGAGCTCAACCTCACGATTGTCTCAAGCCCTCAGACCACAATCAACTGTTTCTAAGGCACTGCAGAAATATGAAGAGAGAAGGAAGGGGACAGATAAATAGAGAAAGAGAGAGTTGAAAGAAGGATAATAGAGAAATTACTGTATTTGAAATTAAGGGGGTCATTCCGAGTTGTTCGCTCGGTAAATTTCTTCACTTCGCAGCGATTTTCCGCTTAGTGCGCATGCGCAATGTTCACACTGCGACTGCGCCAAGTAAATTTGCTATGAAGTTAGGAATTTTACTCACGGCTTTTTCATCGTTCAGGCGATCGTAATGTGATTGACAGGAAGTGGGTGTTTCTGGGCGGAAACTGGCCGTTTTATGGGAGTGTGGGTAAAAACGCTACCGTTTCAGGGAAAAACGCGGGAGTGGCTGGAGAAACGGAGGAGTGTCTGGGCGAACGCTGGGTGTGTTTGTGACGTCAAACCAGGAACGACAAGCACAGAACTGATCGCAGATGCCGAGTAAGTCTGGAGCTACTCAGAAACTGCTAAGAGAGGTGTAATCGCAATATTGCGAATACGTCGTTCGCAATTTTATGATGCTAAGATTCACTCCCAGTAGGCGGCGGCTTAGCGTGAGTAAATCTGCTAAAAACAGCTTGCGAGCGAACAACTCGGAATGAGGGCCTAAATAAAGAAGGGGAGAGATGAAGAGACTTGGTAGGAAAGGGAAATAAAGGGAAACAGTAAAATATGTGAAAAAAATATGGTGGAGATGGAAAAAATTGGAAAGGAGCAAAGGGAAGAAAGAGAAAAATACAAAAAGAGAGGGGAACAGAGAGAGAGAGATGAGGGTATATTTACTAAAGGTCGATTTTGATTATCAGTTGATTGTCAGTTGATTTTGCAAATCAGAGATTTAGTATAGTCAAAACCAACTGAAAACCAACTGAAAAACTGACTTTAGACTACAATAGACCATCAAAAACACCATTGGTACTTTAACTTTGATGCCTATACTAAACTCTCATTTACTGTCGTTTGGAAAACTACTCAGACCCAAACCCAAAATCTATCAAAAATCAAATAATCAAAAAATAATAGGCTGATCAGAAACAGGTCTGTTTAACTTCTAAAATATGTTGACGTCTTTGTTCTGGCTGCCATTCTGTGTGGCCGTTGATATACTTGAGTTGGCGATTTTCAAAAGATCTGTGTTCTCACTTGGAATATGTACGCAGTCGCTGTGCCGTTGTGATGGCTCAGAAATGTGTCTCTGTACTTTTCAGGGCTGCTGGGGTGTTTGTATAACTACGCATATCCTTAGAGTGCACAGATACAACTGATTACTGACAGTTTTCTAGCAAGCAAAGCTAGTCTGATGTTTTTTTACCTGGTTCATTTTTTTTCCAACATTGGTGGTCATTCCGAGTTGTTCGCTCGCAAGCTGTTTTTAGCAGCTTTGCACACGCTAAGCCGCCGCCTACTGGGAGTGAATCTTAGCATAGTAAAATTGTGAACGAAAGATTCGCAATATTGCGATTACACAAGTCTTAGCAGTTTCAGAGTAGCTCCAGACTTACTCGGCATCTGCGATCAGTTCAGTGCTTGTCGTTCCTGGTTTGACGTCACAAACACACCCAGTGTTCGCCAAGACACTCCTCCGTTTCTCCAGCCACTTCCGCGTTTTTCCCACAAACGGTAGCGTTTTTTCACACACACCCATAAAACGGCCAGTTTCCGCCCAGAAACACCCACTTCCTGTCAATCACATTACGATCGCCTGAACGAAGAAAAAGCCGTGAGTAAAATTCCTAACTTCATAGCAAATTTACTTGGCGCAGTCGCAGTGCGAACGTTGCGCATGCGCACTAAGCGGAAAATCGCTGCGATGCAAAGAAATTTACAGAGCGAACAACTCGGAATGACCCCCATTGTCATCTAATTCATTTACAAACTTTTCTTTCTGGGATCCATTTATCCATCCTCCAACACTTCATCCCTAATTTTCTTCTGCCCACTTTCTTCCTCCTACACTCTTTCCTACATTCTCTCCATCCCTAAAACTCTCCCTCTCACGCTTCCTCTATTACTAAATTCCGACACTCCCTGACTCCCACACTCCCACTCTTCACTCTTCTTAGTCCTGCCCACTTTCAGTCTCTCCATCCCTAAATCCCTTCTGCCCATTTTTTCCCTCCTACACTCCCACCATCCATCCCTAAATAATAATACAATATACAAACTCCACATAGTTAGGGCCATGGTGGGAATCAACCCATGCCCTCAGTGCTAACCAATACACTGTCCGTGGTATGTTTTGTACAAAATACTATCAGCAGTATACTGTAGATTTTTGACTGATATATTTTTTACGAATTTTTACAGTACATCTCTTTGCAGTTGATTTGAATGGAATTAACAAAAACGGGCTGACTTTAGACTATAAAAATCAATCGACATCAGATAAAAAAAAAAAAAAAACAGACAAAAATGTACTTATGGTATATATAGAATTTTGTCCCTTTAAAACACTCTGTCAATGTTGGTTGATTTGTAGGTCACTTTTTAAACAATCTAAAATTGATCTTTAGTAAATTTACTCCATAGAGAGAGATGATAAGGGGGAAAAGAAGACAGTGATTGATGGATTCATATACTAGTATAGTATAGTAATAAAGTATCAGATGCATAAGCCAGTCAGTCTGTGACAGTGTTATTATTTAACAGTAAGTCAGACTAACAATGTAAAATACTCTGGAATACAGACATACAGTAACTACCAACTTCAGAGACATTACTTGGCAGCCATCTTACCGGGTCATGTTCTCTGATAGCTACTTGTGCCCTTTACACTTGTTTATAATTTTGAAGATGTATCTGTCCCCATCTTGCTCCTGTGATCTTGTCCTACTGTAGGCACACTTACTTCCTTTGGACTATGCCACTACAGACAATTGCTACAGGCTGTGCCCTGACTCCACAGAGATACCTGGGACTGCAGTGGGTGGAACTTCTATTGGACTTCACAGCCAAGCCAACAGAGTTTTGTGGAGGTATGGTGTGCTATACTTTCAGAAGTTTTGAACAGCTCCACTTTTGCTACTCATTGCAGTCCATTCGGAGGTGGGTGACTTGACTCATTGGGCCTCTCACTGCTCCTTTTGCCAGATGGAGGTAGACTGCACTGGCAATGCTTACAACCTCCTTTCTGCCAAGCGGTGCTAGCACTTAGGAGAGTACCTTATGTTGAAAGAGGAGTGCACTACTGCACAGACTCCAATCTCCTGTTTTCCAGAGAGACGTCATGCTCTATCCCAAGGTGGCTATCGAGATTTCTATTGAGAATGTGCACGGGGGATCTGGAGTTAGCACATCACAGTGGAATACACGTCATCCACTTACAGTAGCTCCAGGGAAACTCACGAGTGCCTGAAATCTAAAATGATTCAAGTGTTTCTGCACCAGTTTGCAGAATACACTCACCAGCTAGTGAGCTGTATGACTCCCCGTTATGCTGAAGCTCCACTCCAGAACCAATGTGCAACTGTGAGTATGGCTTTACCTGCTATCTTTCAACAAACCAACACCACAGGTTAAGTAACTGGTCTGTCCATAGTTTGAGTCATCTGCTGGTTTGTGCCTATATAACTGCAATAGCAGACCTGCACACACATCATTTCCAATAGATTTATCTACCATCTCATTGGAAAAAATTTCCAACTCATCTAAGCAATGCTGTAATTTCCTTGTCTTCGTATATATATTGGAACCTGACAGTTCATCGGAATTTGTAACCTACACATCATTTCCAAAACCTTACTTTCTGCAACTGCACCACTACTCAAGAATTCCTTCAAGATAATTATTAGCATCTGGACTTCTTCAGGGCACCACAATGTAACACTTATTTTAGCATTTTAGAGCACCCCATTTGTTTTGTTTTTATTAATGTAACATTTTTAACACATTTACTATTATCTCTCACTTATGTTACACATAGTATCTGCTTTTTCATATGTAACACTATCTAACACTTTACATGCCATGTTTTGGTTGGGCCATCTTTGGGGTGTTCCACACCCTTAACTTGAACCTTTAGAATGTTAGGGACCTACCTGAAGATGAGGTTACCTGGTCGCGGTGGGTAGGCCCATACTTTTGCCAAAGTTATAAAAGAACATCACTTTTACCTAATGTTAAATTTGCTAAATGCATTAAAATTCTGATTACTAATGTTAGAAGAGTGCACCTGCATTCCCTTTTTGTTTATATGCTACTTTAATCTGCTACTTTAAACAAATTCTTTTGTGGCAAAAAATAAACAAAATACAAATTGGGAATACAACCAATCGATAAGCATTTCATGCCAAATGAAGCAAAAAGGGATAGGTGTATAAGGACACATCTGTATACCTGTCTCATAACTTGTAAAAATTGACAAGGATAAGAAAAATACCCCTAGAAAAGGGTGGGAACATCATGTCTGACACACCTTAGCATCTGTATCTATTCCAATTTCTGAAGGTTTTGAGCTTGTCCACTGTGAGCAAGCCTCCTCTCCTCTCCCACTCCTTCAACTCTACCGGATTCTGAATACCTAGTGGGAGGCCAATCCTGTACTACAGCATAGGAGGCGAGCATCATGATATTACTGATTTATTGCAAATTTGTTAATCCTTGCCAACCAAACAGGACTTAACTGCTAAAAAATTCTTTGAAATTCTAGAAACGTAACTGATGGAACTCATGATGTCATTTGGGGTTCGGTATATTAGACAGTCACAATGTCAACATGCATCATGTTGATTGTCAAATCAAATCCACAGAAACAGCCCCGTTATAATGATAAAATGGAGACTTTTGCCAGTGAAAACACTAGTGATGAGCGGATTCGGTTTTACTCGGTTTTACTCGGTTTTACTCGGTTCTCAAAACGGCATCTTATTGGCTCACGGATGTCACGTGTTTTGGATAGCCAATAAGATGCCGTTTTGAGAACCGAGTAAAACCGAGTAAAACCGAGTAAAACCGAACCTCGCTCATCACTAGAAAACACACAGGTTTCACTAAACCAGTGTGTTTTCGAGACAAATTTATTTTTTACGGGGGGGGGGGGGGAGGAATGGTAATCTAATAGGATAGCCCGTAAAACAATATTAGTGAAACATTGGCAAAAATCAGGAAAAATGTGCCTGAATCCACAAAGACGTTAGGGCCCTACACATTTACGATCCACCGCCGAGCTGCCCGATGGGGAATACGGCCGACGAGGGACCCGGCGGTGTGGTTGCAATGACGGGAGGACTGAAGTTTCTTCACTCCCTCCGTCACCCGGCTCCATTGAACTGCAGGCAAATATGGACGAGATCGTTCATATTGGCCTGCATGCACAGCCGACGGGGCACCAGCGATGAACGAGCGCGGGGCCATGCATCGTCCATCGCTGGTGACTCCACACTCAAAGATATCAACGTTATCTTGTTCAATAATGAACGAGATCGTTCATATCTTTGAGGATTATCGGCCAGTGTGTAGGGCCTATTAGATGCAAAGTATAGTACAAAAGAGCATTTGCCCCCCAAAAATGTCCACCTCTGAATCAGACCCAAAAATCTCTAGAGATCTGTGCTGTTACAACACTAGTTTGGAGTATGGATGAAACAATTCTAATGTTCAGCTAACTTTTCTCTTTTTTTTTTTTTAGCAACAACATTCTTCTTTTTTATGATAATTGCAATTGCCTCATGCTTTTACTTCTTTATGCTCTTTAAATTAAACCTTTTTTACATTTATTGAATGTTTCTAAATATTTTATAGTTCACAATGGAGTCTTCAGCTGCATTTGATTTGGTTAAGTGCATCAAGTGCCCCTTTGTGAACAGGGAGATCAATAAAATGAATCGGCAGACTTTCTCCAGCTTATGTTTCACAAATAAAACATTGATGCTCCTTTTAAGCTCACCCATCACTCATTCTGCAGCTTTTACAGACAATAACAGTTCATTTGAATTTTCGGGTGCAGAAGACATACGACTCTGTAAATATTTAAAATCAAATTTGAAAAGAGGACAGAGACAAATGTAGAGTTCAGAACATAATGCTGAGGGCTATTTTTTCTTAAAGTGACTTCTGCTGAGTGGATATATTTTCTTCCTCCTGAAAGTGGCACTATTGGTAAAAGAAAGAAGTGTAACTATATTTTGTGGGATGATGTGAGACCAGCTTGCTGTGCATTTTTGGAATATAATGGCTACAGTATTTGAAACAACTGCATTTGTAATCTACGGTATGCTGAGCTTCCATTACGTGATTCAAGGGGATACTAAACTACTTATAAATACAATATTACAAATACAGTGTAGGATGGTATGTTTTCTGTTTTGCAAAATGACCTTCTCTAAATCTAAACATTACTTACATAGAATTCTGTCATGATTTCTATTGTAGAGCAAGGAAACAGAAGTTTGTGCTCGGAACCAGGGCCTCATTAAAGGAGGGGCTACAGGGGCAGCCGTCCCAGGGCACTCACACATTAGGGCCCCCACACAGAGCTGTTCTGAAGTGCAATGGTTGACCTGTGTGGATGGTGAGGAGGTTGTATGTGTTTAATGGGTCTTCCTGAATGGTGCTGCTGCGTGTTGATTGGCTGGTCTAGGTAGAGGGAGGGAGGGAGAGAGGAGGGGAGGGGTGCGACTCGCTAATCCAGACTCGGCTGGTCCAGGTAGAGGGAGGTGTTTGTGTGTGTGTGTGTCACAAGGGATGGGTGCCTAAGACCAATTTTACTCCTGGGGGCCCCCACAACTTCATTGCCCCTGGATTCCCCCCACCCTTAATACGGCCCTGTTCAGTAGCATACAAAATTGCAAAGATTAAGCAAGATAACATGTTGCCTATTAAAATACAATTATTCCTATGTTACCTGTCAGTTTCTAATATTGAAACATTTACTGTATGCCTATTAAACTAAGTTATGGTTATCATCAAAACTATGTTCCAGCTGTTATGATATCGGTGAGACAATTCTGATTGGACAGCCAAGCGGCATTAGATGAGAGCAGCAGAAACCTTTCATTGCCATAGGTGGTGGTGTAGGAATGTTGTCATGGAAGAAAAAAATGTTTGGGGACAGCCTATAGCATCAGACAACCCAAACCTTGCCCAGGTGTGATGTTTCACCTTCCTTTGTGATGTGACTGACTACACACCCCAATATACAGAAATGTGTTCATACCATGAAGACTCCAAAAATTTGAATATTGATAAACTCATTTCTAAAAACTGATAAAGGCTGCCAGGGCCGGATTAAGGCTCCAGGGGGCCCGGGGTACTTTAGACAAGGGGGGCCCCTGAGGACTAAATATAGTGTATATAGGAAGGGGAGGTTCCTTATGTGTGTGTGTGTGTGTGTGTGTGTGTGTTTATATATATATATATATATATATATATAATTTTACAAGATAGATAAAAGTATAAGCAGAAAGCTGTTGGATGCAGTAACAAAAAATAGCACGTTATTGAATTATCGTATGTATACACTGAAAAAAAACAATATCACACAACACACATAGCACACACACACACACACACACACACACACACACTTAAATACATACAACAAACCTACAAAAACACACACACACAGCACTAACCAATTTAACAGAAGAGAAGAGGAGGTGATTCTGCTGGAGTTAAATTGGTTAGTGGTGTGTGTGTGTGTGTGTGTGTGTGTGTGTGTGTAGGTATGCTGTGTGTTTGTGTAGGTGTATAGTGTGTGTATGTGTGTATGCTATTTACGCATGCTGTTTGTGTGTGCGTGTATGCTATGTGTGATATTGTTTTTCTACAGTGTATACCTACGCCAATTTTCTATTCAATAAAATGTACTGCCTCCAACAGCTTTCTGCTTATACTTTTATCTATCACATATATATGTATATATATATATATATATATATATATACACACACACATACACATATATAAACATGTAAGGACTCTCCCCTTCCTATATACATTATATAGTTGAGCGCAGAAGCTGCTGCTACGCATGCTCAGCAGCTCCTTCCGCTGTGAGTTATGTGTCCAGTACAGAGCGCTCTATGAGGAGCATTCACGGCCGTTCGTTAGTGCCTGTGGGTGAAGGGGGGTTTCTAGAGGGGGTGGAGCGAAGTATAGGAGGCGGAGACTGAGGCATTATGCACTCTGTAACCTGCCGCAGTGCCTTCCAACAGTCATGTAATATGCAGTGTAGAAATAGTGGCACTCATGGACTTTTCATCACCCAGAAATGAAGACTCACAGACGCACGCAGGATACACCAATGTTTTATAATAATCTACGTCATGGTATCCTGAATGTTATAATAAAGTAAAACATTGGAGTAGCCTGCGGGCATCTGCGAGTCTTCATTTCAGGGTGATGTAGAGTCCGTGAGTGCCACCATTTCTATACTGTATATACAGGTATGTATATACACCCACACACTGTATATATATATATACACGCACACTATAAAAAAAAAAAAAAAATATACACACACACACACACACACACACACACACACACACACACACACACACTCTCTCTCTCTCTCTCTCTCTCTCTCTCTCTCTCTCACACTCTCTCTCACAGACACACATGTATCTGAAGTCATATAAAACTGTATGAACTTATGAACTCCTCCATGGGGGTATCCATCCACAGGGGTGCTGCCTGAAGTGTCACAGCATAGCAACTGTGACCATATGCAGTCAATTCATAAAAGAGGACACTCACTAATCCAGCACAAAAATCAAAATGTTTTAATGTTTCATGAGGAAACACCAACTCAATGTGAAAAACAGAAAAATGTGCAGCTTGATGCAGTCGCCACCTTACCTGCGGCTGTACCCTGTCAAGACGGCCGGGACAGAGGAAGAGAGTTGTGCCACCCGGCCAGATTTCAACTTGAAACTATCTGGGAGCAACTGTTGCACTACTGCTACAGCTCCCCCTAGCTTGCCAACCCAGCCGCCCGGCTCTGTGTTAATATGAGGACGGACGACGGAGACAGCTGCCGCGTCACCATCATAGCTCCTCCGTCTCCCCATAAAAAAAAAAAAATCAGTCACCACCTGCAATGGATCGCGGCATGGGGGTTTCTAGGTAGTTAGAACCCCACCCCCCTGTGTGCGCTAGTCGCTGGGTGTAAATTAGGCTGAACTTCATAAAAAAAAAAAAAAAACATGCAAACTGCCAGTGCTTGACGGCAGGCACGGGGGGCCCTTAGATTTGGGGGGCCCAGGGTAATGTGTCCCCTGGGCTCCCCCCTTAATCCGGCTCTGAAGGCTGCTTACCTTCACTAGATCATGCAACTTGTAATTAATGGTGTCAAAAAGTCTGAGAAATATTAACCTTATTCTCCATTCAGATGCAAAATTTCACACATTGCACCTGCAAAATATGAACATAGGTTGTCCCTGACATATTGCAAATTTGCAATTGCACCATAAAGCTGATTACAGTAATCATTGTCCCAGCTCTAGTCCAAGAAAATTCATCAGTATAATATGCAATGTGGAATTCCACAGAATAGTGAAACAGAAGCTAAATACAAAGGTTATGGGCTGATTCTGTGTTGGGAACAAAGCAAAAAGAGGAAGTACAGTAACTCTGCACCCTTGTAAAACCGTGTGGCACTACAGGTGGGGCAGATGTACAGTACAGTATACTGTATATAAAGAGATTTATATATGAGAAAATCTAAGTTGCAGTGTAAAAATAAAGCTGTCCAGTACTTGTGGGTTACATGCAAAAGCAGCCAGTATCTGCATATCTGCATGCAAAGAATATAAATTTACTCACACCCCTTGCATTGCATCATAGCAGGGTCGGCAACAGAAATCTTGGGTCCCAGTACAGTGATATCTCTGTAGCCCTCTCAGAGGAAATAAAAAATAAAATCATATAAATATATATATATATATATATATATATATATAAAAGCACAAACGGAATTTGCTGTGCTATATAAGAAACACTGCCTACAGCTCGCTGCCCTGTTTGGACAATATGGCTCGCATCCCTGCCGGGCACTAAGCAGCGTTTCCTCGAGGTCCCTCTGATCCTTGGGGGCCGATACAGGTGTCCCCTTTGACTCCTCCTGTCGCTGCCCCTGCATCATAGGCTAGCATACTTGCTTACTCTCTCATGGAAGTTGTGTGGAGATATTCCAAAGGGTGGCAAGTATGCACCATGGTTTGTTCAAATCTATAGTAAGTTGCTGATTTTGCTTTGCTCCTGAGCCCCAACTCAGAATCGACTTCTACTGTATATCACTAAAAATTTCCACCTTTACTAAACATCCAGTTCTGCTTCAGTTTTGCTCATGTTTAATACTATAGCTTCTTGCACAATTCTGATATGCTGTCTCAAACACTATTACCCGTAGACAAACATAGAATTTTGTTATTTTGAAATTGAAATTGAAAATATTGTAGGTCTAAGTAGGCCAGAAATTAAATTTGGAGCATATACTAACATTTGAAAAAGGAAGGTGACTGGGGAGCAGAGGAAAATGGGCCTAATCCTGATTGTAGATGTGCTACGCAGCGGCAATGCTTTTGTACTTGAAGAGTAGCTCCCCACCAGCGCAGCTTATACATTACATACACACTGTGCTTTCTTAGTACAACTAAAGAAATCTGCTATTTAATAAATTCAATGAGAAGTGACATAGTCTTTGCACTTCATGACAAAATTACACCTCAGGGTATCACTATTTCTCTGACGTCCTAAGTGGATGCTGGGACTCCGTAAGGACCATGGGGAATAGCGGCTCCGCAGGAGACTGGGCACAACTAAAGAAAGCTTTAGGACTACCTGGTGTGCACTGGCTCCTCCCACTATGACCCTCCTCCAGACCTCAGTTAGAATCTTGTGACCGGCTGAGCTGGATGCACACTAGGGGCTCTCCTGAGCTCCTAGAAAAAAAGTATATTTAGGTTTTTTATTTTACAGTGAGATCTGCTGGCAACAGACTCACTGCAGCGAGGGACTAAGGGGAGAAGAAGCGAACCTACCTAACAGGTGGTAGTTTGGGCTTCTTAGGCTACTGGACACCATTAGCTCCAGAGGGATCGACCGCAGGACCCGACCTTGGTGTTCGTTCCCGGAGACGCGCCGCCGGCCCCCTTACAGAGCCAGAAGCAAGAAGTGTTCCGGAAAATCGGCGGCAGAAGACTTCTGTCTTCAACAAGGTAGCGCACAGCACTGCAACTGTGCGCCATTGCTCCTCATGCACACCTCACACTCTGGTCACTGATGGGTGCAGGGCGCTGGGGGCGGGGGGGCGCCCTGAGGGCAATATAAGACACCTTGGCTGGCAAATCATCACAATATATAGTCCCAGGGCTATATATGTGATAAATTACCCCTGCCAGAATCCATAAAAAAGCGGGAGAAAAGTCCACCGAAAAAGGGCCGGGGCTATCTCCCTCAGCACACTGGCGCCATTTTTTCTTCACAGTGCAGCTGGAAGACAGCTCCCCAGGCTCTCCCCTGTAGTTTTCAGGCTCAAAGGGTTAAAAAGAGAGGGGGGGGGGGCACTAAATTTAGGCGCAATATATGTATACAAGCAGCTATTGGGGGAAAATCACTCAGTTATAGTGTTAATCCCTGCATTATATAGCGCTCTGGTGTGTGCTGGCATACTCTCTCTCTGTCTCCCCAAAGGACTTTGTGGGGTCCTGTCCTCAGTCAGAGCATTCCCTGTGTGTGTGGTGTTTCGGTACGGCTGTGTCGACATGTTGGATGAGGAAGGTTACATGGAGGCGGAGCAGAGGCCGATAAATGGGATGTCGCCCCCTATGGGGCCGACACCAGAGTGGATGGATAGGTGGAAGGTATTAACCGACAATGTCGACTCCTTACATAAAAGGCTGGATGACGTAACAGCTGTGGGACAGCCGGCTTCTCAGCCCGCGCCTGCCCAGGCGTCTCAAAGGCCATCAGGGGCTCAAAAAACGCCTGTTACCTCAGATGGCAGACACAGATGTCGACACGGAGTCTGACTCCAGTGTCGACGAGGTTGAGATATATACACAATCCACTAGGAACATCCGTTACATGATCTCGGCAATGAAAAATGTGTTACACATTTCTGACATGAACCCAAGTACCACATAAAAGGGGTTTTATTTTTGGGGAGAAAAAGCAGCCAGTGTTTTGTTCCCCCATCAGATGAGTGAATGAAGTGTGTAAAGAAGCGTGGGTTCCCCTGATAAGAAACTGGTAATTTCTAAAAAGTTACTGATGGCGTACCCTTTCCCGCCAGAGGATAGGTCACGTTGGGAGATATCCCCTAGGGTGGATAAGGCGCTCACACGTTTGTCAAAAAAGGTGGCACTGCCGTCTTAGGATACGGCCACCTTGAAGGAGCCTGCTGATAAAAAGCAGGAGGCTATCCTGAAGTCTGTATATACACACTCAGGTTCTATACTGAGACCTGCAATTGCCTCAGCATAAATAGTGCTGCTGCAGCGTGGTCTGATACCCTGTCAGATAATATTAATACCCTAGACCGGGATAATATTTTGCTAACATAGAGCAGATTAAAGACGTCGTCTTATATATGAAGGATGCACAGAGGGATATTTGCCGGCTGGCATCCAGAATTAATGCAATGTCCATTCTGCCAGGAGGGTATTAGAAACCCGGCAGTGGACAGGTGATGCTGCCTTTAAAAGGCACATGGAGATTCTGCCTTATAAGGGTGAGGAATTGTTTGGGGATGGTCTCTGGGACCTCGTATCCACAGCAACAGCTGGGAAGAAAAATTTTTACCTCAGGTTTCCTCACAGCCTAAGAAAGCACCGTATTTTCAGGTACAGTCCTTTCGGCTTCAGAAAAGCCAGCGGGTCAAAGGCGCTTCCTTTCTGCACAGAGACAAGGGAAGAAGGAAAAAGCTGCACCAGACAGCCAGTTCCCAGGATCAAAAATCTTCCCCCGCTTCCTCTGAGTCCACCGCATGACGCTGGGGCTCCACAGGTGGAGACAGGTGCGGTGGGGGAGCGTCTCGGGAACTTCAGGGACAAGTGGGCTTGCCCACAGGTGGATCCCTAGGTTCTGAAAGTAGTATCACAGGGATACAGGCTGGAGTTCGAGGCGACTCCCCCTCGACGTTACCTCACGTCAGCCTTGCCTGATGCCCTCGGAGAAAGGTAGTACTGGCGGCAATTTACAAGCTGTACTTCCAGCTGGTGAAATCAAGGTACCCCTCCTTCAACAAGGCCGGGGGTTACTATTCCAAAATGTTGTGGTACCGAAACCAGACGGTTCGGTGAGACCCATTCTAAAATTGAAATCCTTGAACACATATACGAAGGTTCAAGTTCAAAATGGAATCGCTCTGGGCGATTATTGCAAGCCCGGAGAATTTCATGGTATCACTGGACATCAAGGATGCTTACCTGCATGTCCCTATTTACCCTCTTCACCAGGAGTACCTCAAAATTGTGGTACAGGATTGTCATTACCAATTCCAGACGTTGCCGTTGGTCTGTCCCCGGCACCGAGGTATTTACCAAGGTAATGGCCGAAATAATTATCCCGTACTTGGACGATCTCCTTATAAAGGCGAGGTCCAGGGAGCAGTTGTTCGTCGGAGTAGCACTATCTCGGGAAGTGCTACAACAGCACGGCTGGATTCTGAATATTCCAAAGTCGCAGCTGGTTCCTACAACGCGTCTACTGTTCCTGGGTATGGTTCTGGACACAGAACAGGATAAAAAGGGTTTCTCCTGGAGGAGAAGTCCAAGGAGTTGTCGTCTCTAGACAGAGACCTCCTAATACAAATACAGGTGTCGGTGCATCAATGCACACGAGCCCTGGGAAAGATGGTAGCTTCTTACGAAGAAATTCCATTCGCCAGGTCCCATGCAAGGATCTTCCAGTGGGATTTGTTGGACAAGTGGTCCGGGTCGCATCTTCAGATGCATCGGCGGATAACCCTGTCTCCAAGGGCCAGGGTGTCGCTGTTGTGGTGGCTGCAAAGTGCTCATCTACTAGGGGGCCGCAGATTCGGCATACAGGACTGGGTCCTGGTGACCACGGATGCCAGCCTTCGAGGCTGGGGGGCAGTCACACAGGGAAGAAACTTCCAAGGCTATGGAAAAGTCAGGAGACTTCCCTACACATAAATATTCTGGAACTAAGGGCCATTTACAATGCCCTTAGTCAGGCTAGACCATGCTTCAACACCGGCCGGTGCTGATCCAGTCAGACAACATCACGGCGGTCGCTCATGTAAACCGACAGGGCGGCACAAGAAGGAGGATGGCGATGGCAGAAGCCACAAGGATTCTCCGATGGGCGGAAAATCATGTGTTAGCACTGTCAGCAGTGTTTATTCCCGGAGTGGACAACTGAGAAGCAGACTTTCTCAGAAGACACGACCTCCACCCGGGAGAGTGGGGACTTCATCCAGAAGTCTTCCAAATGATTGTACACTGTTGGGAAAGGCCACAGGTGGACATGATGGCGTCCCGCCTCAACAAAAAGCTACAAAGATATTGCGCCAGGTCAAGGGACACTCAGGCGATAGCTGTGGACGCTCTGGTAACACCGTGGGTGTACCAGTCGGTGTATGTGTTCCCTTCTCTGCCTCTCTTACCCAGGGTAATGAGAATAATAAGAAGGAGAGGAGTAAGAACTATACTCATTGTTCCGGGTTGGCCAAGAAGAGCTTGGTACCCAGAACTCCAAGAAATGATCTCAGAGGACCCATGGCCTCTGCCGCTCAGACAGGACCTGCTGCAGCAGGGGGCCTGTCTGTTCCAAGACGTACCGCGGCTGCGTTTGACGGCATGGCGGTTGAACGCCGGATCCTGAAAAGGGCATTCCGGAGGAAGTTATCCCTACGCTATTTAAAGCTAGGAAAGAAGTGAACGCAAACCATTATCACCGCATATGGCGGAAATATGTTGCGTGCTGTGAGGCCAGGAAGGCCCCGAAGGAGGAATTTCAGCTAGGTCGATTTCTGCACTTCCTACAGTCAGAGGTGACTATGGGCCTAAAATTGGGTTCCATTAAGGTCCAGATTTCGGCTCTATCGATTTTCTTCCAAAATAGAACTGGCTTCACTGCCTGAAGTTCAGACTTTTGTTAAGGGAGTGCTGCATAGTCAGCCCCCGTTTGTGCCTCAAGTGGCACCGTGGGATCTCAACGTGGTGTTGGATTTCCTGAAGTCGCATTGGGTTGAGCCACTTAAATCCGTGGAGCTACAATACCTCACGTGGAAAGTGGTCATGCTGTGGGCCTTGGCGTCGGCCAGGCGTGTATCAGAATTGGCGGCTTTGTCATACAAAAGCCCTTATCTGTATTTTATATGGATAAGGCGGAAATGAGGACTCGTTCCCAATTCCTTCCAATGGTGGTATCAGTTTTTCATGTGAACCAACCTATTGTGGTGCCTGCGGCTACTTGGGACTTGGAGGATTCCAAGCTACTGGACGTAGTCCAGGCCCTGAAAAGTATATGTTTCCAGGACGGCTGGAGTCCGGAAAACTGACTCGCTATTTATCCTGTATGCACCCAACAAGCTGGGTGCTCCTGCTTCTAAGCAGACTATTGCTCGCTGGATCTGTAGCACGATTCAACTTGCACATTCTGCGGCTGGACTGCCGCACCCTAAATCTGTAAAAGCCCATTCCACGAGGAAAGTGGGCTCGTCTTGGGCGGCTGCCCGAGGGGTCTCGGCTTTACAACTTTGCCGAGCTGTTACTTGGTCGGGTTCAAACATTTTTGCAAGAGTCTACAAGTTTGATACCCTGGCTGAGGAGGACCTAGAGTTTGCTCATTCGGTGCTGCAGAGTCATCCGCACTCTCCCGCCCGTTTGGGAGCTTTGGTATAAACCCCATGGTCCTTACGGAGTCCCAGCATCCACTTAGGACGTCAGAGAAAATAAGAGTTTACTCACCGGTAAATCTATTTCTCGTAGTCCGTAGTGGATGCTGGGCGCCCATCCCAAGTGCGGATTGTCTGCAATACTTGTTTATAGTTATTGCCTAACTAAAGGGTTATTGTTGAGCCATCTGTTGAGAGGCTCAGTTATATTTCATACTGTTAACTGGGTATAGTATCACGAGTTATACGGTGTGATTGGTGTGGCTGGTATGAGTCTTACCCGGGATTCAAAATCCTTCCTTATTGTGTCAGCTCTTCCGGGCACAGTATCCTAACTGAGGTCTGGAGGAGGGTCATAGTGGGAGGAGCCAGTGCACACCAGGTAGTCCTAAAGCTTTCTTTACTTGTGCCCAGTCTCCTGCGGAGCCGCTATTCCTCATGGTCCTTACGGAGTCCCAGCATCCACTACGGACTACGAGAAATAGATTTACCGGTGAGTAAAATCTTATTTTTTCACTCTATATTGCTGCTTTGACTTCTCTAGGAAAATTTTGTCTCAGAAATATGAGCTCAGTACTGTATTAATACGTTTGTCTAAAAATATGAGTGCATTCTCTCCCCCAGCACATATGGGTTGGTATTAATATCCCAGCACACAGGATCCCGATGGGCAGAATGCCGGCAGTGGCATCCTGACGTTCAAGAATATGGTACAGAAGTTAGACATTATACAGAGAGACAGTCATTAGATCTACACCATAGGTCGACAGGGTCAAAAGGCCAACAGGGTCAAAAGGCCAACAGGGTCAAAAGGTCAACACAAAATGACTATTTTTTTGTGCTTTTTTATTTTTAAATATTTTTTAACCAAATTTGTTGAAATGCAATGCATCGCCTCGCAGGATCGCTTCACGTGCCACGCTTCGGGCTCGGGGGCTGGCTCCACTGGGCTCGCCGCAATGTTACTAAGGGTAATAGTTTGTGACATGGATAGAAAATTAGGCAAAAGTTGTAAAAGCATGACAAAACCCTAAAAAACATGTCAACCTTTTGACCCTGCTGACCTTTTGACTGTCGACCTTTTGACTGTCAACACTATTGTGTTGACCTACTGACTGACCATCTTTTAACTGTCTATCAACCACCTTTCGACGTTCAAAATCTTCACGGATCCCAGGAAGTATTTAAGGCTAAATCTAACCCTAATCTTACTCCTAATCCACCCCTCCCGCAGCCTTTTCCTAAACATTTCACCGCCTGCAGCCTAACCCTAACCCTCCCTCAGTGCCTAAACCTAACCCTAGTACTTACCATCGGGATCTGTTGGCATTCTGAACGTTGGGATTCTGAGCTCCGGTATATTAACTACATCCCGCACATATACCTTCTAAATATGCATGAATTCTGCCCCATAAGTGCAATACATAACTATCCCGTGGTGTAACTAGAAAATTGTGGGCTCCATTGAAATATAATAAAGAGGTGAGTGCACCACTGATTCACAAGAGACACATCACTAAAGAGCAGTTGTTCATTTTAAGCCCCATAGAAGTGCCTTAATGCACATTATGCAAGAGAGGCATCACCAGGTGTGTGCCCATTGCACTTTCTCCTCTGTACCGGAGGCACAAACAGTCAAACAGGGGGTATGGCCTAACAAAAGGCATTGTTATACCATTATGTAGTGCCACACAGTGTTTCCAGTTCAAATTATAAACACAATGATCACATTATGCGCAGTTCACATTTGTGGCCTCCTGATTTCCGCACTCCTCATTGACGCCTTAATCTAGTAGATTGTGGTTACCCGCAATACCACTCTATTGCTTGGACTTTAATTGATCTGTGAGTTTGGTGAATCAGCCAAGGTCTCTTTCAAAAATAACACATAATGCCAACAGATCTATATAAATGTCACTAAAAATCCCCATAGCCCTTTACACATACCTGCCATCAGATCTCCTCATATACCCACCACACATGCTCCTTATATGCCAATCAAATCCCCAAATGATCTCAGACCTTTCCACGTGCCTTTCAAAAAACAATCAGACTCTCTTCACTGCCAGTCCTGTTGACCCAAAATTCTGCTTCCATCAGGACAATTTTTACATTCCCTAAATTTGAGACTGCATATCACAGACTAAGGGACGAGTTCCCTCTTACAGTAAGTGTGTAGGGACCTTCTTCTGATATCAGGACACACACACACCATTGTAAGGTATTATTGGGTTTATAGAAAGCTTCCTGACTTCTTTGCTTTGATATAAAAAGGTGCACAACTAGGCAGGAACATAATTTATAAATATAACAATATTTATGTAAGACTGTGCAATGTAACTTTAGCTAGATTCCTCGCCACATCTAAACTCTGTAACAACCCAGATGTCCTACTGAAGACTACTATTATATAGGGAAGAGTGTCTAAGGGACTGTAGAATGTCTGTCTCTGTGTAGTGGTAGTGGAGTGGTAATTGAGCGTGCAAACTGCTATGTGACTCTGGCCATAAAACAGGGGGTGGCATGCTGGCACAAGGATAAGGAGTTACAGTTAAGTAGCAGTGATATTCATAAAAAGATGAAACAAGTACATTTACAAAGGAGAAGGTCATAACAGAACTCTCAAAGCTGAAAGTGGATAATTCAATGGGTTACATCCAAGGATACTAAAAGAGCTTAAAGGGGTGCTGATAGCACCATAACAAGATTTATTCAACCAGTCACTAGCTACAGGAGTAATTCCAGAAGACTTTTAAAGAGCCTGTGTAGTCCCACTGCTCAAAAGTGGAAGCAAGGAAGAGGCAAGCAACTACCGACCAGTGAGCCTTACATCAGTAGTAGGGAAAATGATGGAAACACGCTTAAAAGAAAGTTGTAAATTGTCTCAAATCCAGCTATTTACAGGATCACAAACAGCATGTCTTCACTGGGGGGAGATCATGTCAAACAAACCTTACTGACTTTTTTTGACTCTGTGACTAAAGTAATAGATAAAGATGGAGCCCTAGCTATAGCTTAACTAGACTATAGTAAGGCTTTTGACACTGTCCCACATGGCAGACTGCTAAATAAACTCAAAAGCTTGGGATTGGATACTAAGATGGTTGAATGGATAGGATCTTGGTTGCAGGATAGAAAAGAGAGAGTTGTAGTAAAGGAGGGAAATGTTACCAGTGGGATACCCCAGGTATCTGTACTTGGACCAGTGCTTTTTAATCTGTTTATTGGTGACATTACAAATGGCATTAAAGGGAAAGTATGCCTTGTTGCAGATGACACAAAGGTATGCAACAGGGTAGTCAGATGCATGGTTGCATAGGGAGAGAAATCAGCAGCAGCAAGCAAGAAGTAATAATGCCACTGTATAGGTCATTGGTATGGCCTCATCTAGAATACTGTGTTCAATTCTGATGGCCATAACTTCAGAAGGATATTAATACATTAGAAACTGTACAAAGCAGAGCAACTAAAATGGTGCATGGCCTACATCACAAAACATACCCAGAAAGACTAAAAGACTAAAAATTCTCAATATGTATAGTTTGGCACAGAGATAGACATACTGTAAAGAAATAAGGATCAAATAAGGTTTGAGATAAAAATATGGTAAAAAAGGGGCAGACTAAATGGGCCAAGTGGTTCTTATCTGCCATCAAAATCTATGTTTCTATGATCACAACAAAGTGACCTCTGAATCACTGATCAGTCTGCCATACCACAGAACTGCTGCTGAAAGAGCCTTCCTCGCACTCACTTGTCCGATTCTCTTGTTTCTGTCTGTGTAAAGCGGATAATAGGGGAGGGCGGGAGAGCACACTCACCACAGTTTTCTCCCTCTGCCATGTGCTGAAGCATCAGATTAAATAGCAGCAGAGGAGGGTCTGCTAAATGGCCACTGCAATGTAAAACAAATAGCTACACCACTGTACCTACCTTTTTCCTCCCACACATACACAGTTTGACCTATATATTTCTCTCCACTTTTATTGACTCCTTTTTTGCACTGTGCTACATTGTATCATTCTCTGATTTTCACTATTGATTAGCTCTAGTGCAGTACTACCTGTGTTCACTAGGGATGTGCTTCAGCCCAAATCTTGGATTTTGAATTCTTGTTTTGGATCAGTATCTCCCTCATGTTTTTAATCTGTATTTGTTTTGACAAAACCTCTCTTGCAAATTTTGGATCTGTATTTGTTTTGGATCTGTATTTTTTTTTTAAATTCTTAAAAACAGCTACAATCAAAGAATTTGGGCCTGTTTTTGTCTCAATAACCTCTCAATAATAACTTCATTTCCACCCATTTCCAGTCAGTTTTGACCACATCACAATATTGTTTTCATCCAGCATCAGATCTTGCAGGTTTTAAATTCCATATAAGGGAGCCACACCCGGGACTCAGCGCAATTGCACTCCCTTTGCTGCAATGTCTGCAATAAAGTGGAAATATGTTGAACTAATACAAAAATTAATTGTATATATTGGTAAAGAAAACATTTACATGGTACTACATACCTTGCGTAAAGCTGGAAGAAGCGGAAACTTCTCCATGTTGAACATAACTTTCAGGAACTGATCCTACATTGAGGCTGAAAATAATCTATACAGATGATTACAGTGTGGCATACTGGAATGTTAGGAGACAAGAGATATTGGAAAGTTCCAAAACCCATTTTATTCTTATCAGTGAGTGGGAGAGTTTATGACCCAAACCAGTTAAACCAGTTCTGGCAGACCCTGCCATGTGTAGGGGGATAGGGTAGGAAGTGAGACAAACAAAGGACAAATGTGTAGAGGCAGATGAGCAGTATGCTGGACTGAGAGATGGAGGGCACAGGCTAGTGTCCAGGAGAAATGCAGTCCAGGGACTGTGGACAGGCAAAAGTGAGTGCTATGGTCCCTGGCATTATGGAGAGAAGAGCAGAGTGTTGGTGTTGCTATGAAGAGAGGGAGATCCCATATCTGCAGTGAAACAGGAGAGCCAGCAACTTCAGTGAGACATTGGGGAGTGTAATGTGAGAGTCGCAGTATGCATAGTACAGTGGAAGGAACCAGGAACCAAGGGGAATCCCCACCTTGAGGGGTACCCTAGAAGCAGGACGGGAGGTGTGAGTCTTTGGGAGAGGACTATATGGGTGAGTGGAAGGAAACTACATGTGGAGGTAGGCCCCCAGTGACAAGTCCATGAGAGATCCCATTTAGATAGACTGCAGAGAGCCCCCCGCGATTAGGGTGAGGACGCACCAAAAATAATCTCAGTTTGCGGCCGCCAAACTACTGGTTCCCAGGGGTTCAGTATGGTATGCCGGCGGTCGGGCTCCCGGTGACCAGCATACCGGCGCCGGGAGCCCGACCGCCGGCTTACCGACAGTGCGGCGAGCGCAAATGAGCCCCTTGCGGGCTCGCTGTGCTTGCCACGCTATTTTACTCTCCCTCCAGGGGGGTTGTGGACCCCCACGAGGGAGAATTAGTGTCGGTATGCCGGCTGTTGGGATCCGTCACCGGTATACTGTGCGCCGGGATCCCGTCAGTCGGCATACTGAAGACCACCCGTTCCCAGAGACTGTGCGGGAATGTAATGTAATGCTGTCCCATCATTGTTTATGCTGTTATTGCCATTGAAGCGAATGGAAGGAAATGCTGAACTGCTGTAATCTGATATAATCAAAACAAAGTTCGTGCTGGACGGAGAAAAACAATGGATTATTATGTTATAATGTTATTACTGTGATGACCCTGTCTGAACTTTAAATAAACTGTTTGCTGTTTGTGAGATGATGGGTTGGCATCCAATCCTTTTCAATCACTGACGGATCTGGCGCTGCCCGGGTACCACAACAGCATATAAAAATATATATTGTACAATACATATTTTTCATTGCTTGTAGTGTGGTCAAAATTGCCTGGAAATTCATGGAAATAAATGTTATTATAGTTAACAATACTCTTGGAACAAAAAAAAAAGCCAAATCATGTGATTTTTACTGTTTTTGTACATTTTGAGAAAAATAATATGAAACCAAAATCATCAAAAATGGTCTGACACAAATCTTTATCAATAAACAGATCAGGCGCCCAAGGGAGGTAGAGTATGTGTGTAGTGGAAGGAAGGAACGATTAGTAATTTCATTTACTTTTTTTTTTACCAAAGCACCCATTTTAGATACAGCAGAGCACCCTGCCTGGACTGATACAGCATATCAGCCCTTCCAGACACAGCAGACAGAGCACTCCTTTCAGATACAGCAGACAGAGCACCCCGCCTGGACTGATACAGCAGATCAGCCCTTCCAGACACAGCATACAGAGCACTCCTTTCAGATACAGCAGACAGAGCACCCCGCCTGGGCTGATACAGCAGATCAGCCCTTCCAGACACAGCAGACAGAGCACTCCTTTCAGATACAGCAGACAGAGCACCCCGCCTGGACTGATACAGCAGATCAGCCCTTCCAGACACAGCAGACAGAGCACTCCTTTCAGATACAGCAGACAGAGCACCTCGCCTGGACTGATACAGCAGATCAGCCCTTCCAGACACAGCAGACAGAGCACTCCTTTCAGATACAGCAGACAGAGCACCCCGCCTGGACTGATATCGCAGATCAGCCCTTCCAGACACAGCAGACAGAGCACTCCTTTCAGATACAGCAGACAGAGTGAGCACCCCTTTCAGATACAGCAGACAGAGAGAGCACCCCTTTCAGATACAGCAGACAGAGCACCCGCCCCATGCCAGACAACACAGTATTGAGACGTACACATCCGTCCAGTACACTCTCCACAGCCGGATCGAAGATCGCGCCAATCACCGGGGACTTTTATAGAATCCCAAACCTGCAAGAATTTGGCAGCGGGATGATGACGTTCAGCCTCAATTTGGGATCCGAGTAAGGCAGGAAGTCCCAATCCAGACTTGGATCCGGACCCGGATTCCAAAGTTCGGGTCGGCACGGTTCTCGGAGAACCGGACCTGCTCATCTCTAGTGTTCATCAAGATTTGTAACATCCTATTTGTTACAATTAACAAATATTAAGGGCAGTGTACTAAGCAATGCTATAACGATGTGAGACATCCCAGCCACTTATCGGGTACAAACTGGCACAAGTATGTATCTAGAAATGCACAAAGAACAGCTCTCCCTTTATTATCGGGAGTTGGTCCTGATAATTATAATTTCTTATTGTCACTTATTGCAGCAATAAGAAATTGTCCATCATCGGAATGTATTAATATTAACATGCAGGGATAGAAGCCTATTACTGAAATGTGCAAAAGTAAAGTGCAGAGGAAACAATGCCCTGGGTAAGTAAGTAAATAAAACAATATAATTATTTGCAATTAAACAAAACAGCTATTGGACAAGATTTGAAATCTGTTTTCGTTGGACTCTCCCATTGCTACACACTGGTACTCACAACAAGCTGCTGCTCTGTCATTATTTTGCATCATTTTCTTGCACGCAATGGCAGGCAAGCGAATGTACTGTACTAGACCACAGATTCTCAAACTCGGTCCTCAGGACCCCACACAGTGCATGTTTTGCATGTCTCCTCGCAGAATCACAAGTGAAATAAATTAGCTCTACCTGTGGACCTTTCAAAAAGTGTCACAGAGTAATTAATACACCTGTGCACCTGCTGGGTTACCTATAAAACACGCACTGTGTGGGGTTCTGAGGACCGAGTTTGAGAACATGTGTACTAGACCACAGGTTCTCAAACTCGGTCCTCAGTACCCCACACAGTGCATGTTTTGCAGGTAACCCAGCAGGTACACAGGTGTATTAATTACTCACTGACACGTTTTAAAAGGTCCACAGGTGGAGTTAATTATTATACTTGTGATTCTGTGAGGAGACCTGCACTGTGTGGGGTCCTGAGGACCGAGTTTGAGAACCTATGTACTAGACCATTGGTGTTTCAATAATGGGTCCAATGTGTGTCATGGGGAGCCTGCACTGCACACACTGCACCCATGTTGTAATACTTACCCACGTCGGACACTGCAGCTGTGGCAATAATCAAAAGTCAAAATGGCCACCATGCTTGTGCAGTAGTGAAACTAGGCGGACGCCAGGTTTCTGGAGTCCTGCGCATGCTCAGTAGACTCTGGCACAATGCCAGGGCCTATTGCGCCATGGAGAGGAGGGGGCCCATGGAGTTTGCATACGGGCCCCCTCCTCTGTTAAAACGCCCCTGTACTAGACATCACCTAATCACCATACACTGCAGTGCTGTTCATTTGTACAAATACAGACAATAACTGCAGTTCAGTTACGTGTAATAATATAATTATGTTTACCAAATAGTCAGATCTATAAACCAAAATAATATCTATTGGCACCACTGTGTCGTTAAATTGTTTTCTTTTCCCTTTTTTATGTTTATTGCTGCCATTTAAAGCAAAAAGGACATATCAAACAAAGGTGTATTGTACACTAATATTTCACTTGACTATATGGGAATGAATTTTTAATGCAGACATGACAATTGACAGATGATCTAATCATTGTCTGAAGAGCCTTTTCTGATAGTGGATCACTTACTTAGTCCATACTGGGAAAAAAAAACATACAGTATTAACCTTTTATGTGTCTAAGATCAGCAAGCAGACATCCATCAAAATTTGGGGTTACATTTAAACCAGGTACACAAGGTGAGCCAAAATTATGTTTTGTCTTCTCGAATTTGAGTTGACAGTCTTGAAAATTAAATTATAAGTCGAAGGCTGATCGGTTTGATATCTGCTTTCCGTTTAGAGATGATGTATTGCTGTTTTAATGGAATATCATCTATCAACTGATAATAACAAATGTAGAATTTCTAAGCTTGTCATCTGTTCTGTGGTGACAAATAGTCCAACTTGTAGCTGTGATAATGGAATTTTTTAATGATCTAAAACAAATTGACTCATACTGTAGCTATTATTCTTTAAACCTGGATTAAATTTAGATTACTAAAGTCACCTTCACTTAAGCACTCATTGTTAAAGAGAAAATAAATATCTCATAAATAAATAAATAGAAAATAATAAAAAAAATAGAAAATAAAGTCTATGTACAGTATGAATGTCCAAAGTGTCAATGATGATATAGGCTATTCATAAAGGGTGTGTGTGTGTGTGTGTGTGTGTGTGTGTGTGTGTGTGTGTGTGTGTGTGTGTGTGTGTGTGTGTGGTGTGTGTGTGTGTGTGTGTGTGTGTGTGTGTGTGTGTTTTTTTGTTTGTCTAACTGCAAAGTCAATTTAACATCTTGTTAATATTTGTTAAAAGTTCTGTTTGCACTAAAAATAAGTTTTTTGTTCATGTTGTTTGGAAATAATGTTATATGTACAGTATATTATATCCCACAAAAGGATCTGAAGGAACAACTGGTACTAGAGTATGTACTGTTCAAGGGCATTTTTAAAGAGGAGGGGGTCCGTGGGCAGACTCTGGATGGGCCCCCTCCTCTTTGCGGCGCAGTAGACTTTGGCACTGTGCCGGAGCCGACTGCGCATGTGCAGATCTCCGGAGACATGGCGCCCACCATGTTCTGGAGACTGCGCATGTGTTAGGCGCCGAGGGTCCGCCCGTCAGTGCGGCCCGGCGCCTAGCAACTAGGGACGCCGCATGCGGACAGCCGCCGGCTCCCTAGCAACGCTAGACGCCGGGCGCACGGAGCCGCTCAGACCCTAGCAACGGGGACGCCACTGTCGGACCGCGTTCCCCGTTGCTGGGTCTAGATTAATCACCTCATTGGTATCCTGGCCGTGCAGCATGCAGCTGCACGGCATGATTGTTAATTACCCTGTCTGGCTCCTGATTGGAGAGCTCCCAGTTAAAAGCACTCTCTGGACTTCTCACAGACGCCGGTAATAGCTTCCTGTTTGCTGTGTCTGTTGCAGAGAGTTTTCCAGTCCTGTCTATCCGGTCGTTCCTGTCCTCAGTGGTCCAATACTCGGAAGTTGTCATCTTTTCCTGGAGTCCTGACCGAGCACCTTTAACATCTTGTGGTGTTCGTGAGTCGCGGCGTAGCCGTGTGTTGCGGCTTGACCGCTTACTATTTATTATTTGGTTACATTGAGTTTCGGAGCTTTTGCGGAGGATTCCGCTCCCACAAATCCACTCTGGTATCCAGCGGTGCTGGATAGGAGTAACGGATTCGTGGATTTTTGGTTGTCCTTTTCCCTGGCGGTTTGTCCGCACATACTTCTGGTTTAAGTTAGTTAGCTTGTAGCCCCTGGCCTGGTTGCTTAGTCAGAGGGCCCCTTGTTATCACCCTGTCTCGGATTTCCCTTTGTCTCCCATTAAGACCTGAGGGGGCATCGGAGTTGGGCAGACATAATCCGCCCTTCAAACGCGGCTGCCATGGGCTCAAGCAACCATAGTCTCGCAGGGGATTTCTGATAACACGGGCGAGACAACGGAGTTAGGGCGCCAGGGGTTACTAGGCTTTCCTGCTCCCGTAACCAGCATTCCATTCCAGTACTCTGACCTCCGTCATAAGATCACCTCTGGTCAGACGTACTGGTATCATAACATTATTACCGGCCAGACTAAAATTTAAAATTAAACAGGGTTTGATTTTTTCCCTTATTTCAGTTTGGAAGATTTGTCGGCCTCATGAATCCCACTGGTGTAGGGCCAAATCCTGGCCAGCTTCTAGTTAGTCAGATTCAAGAACTTACTCAGATGGTTCAGGATCTGTCCCTTCGGGTGAGGTCACAGGAAGATCTGTTACGGACTTCCCCGAGGGTCGTTCCTGAACCAAAAATGCATTTGCCTGACCGTTTTTCTGGGGATAGAAAGCAGTTTTTTAATTTTAAAGAGTCTTGTAAACTTTATTTTCGTTTAAGACCAGTCTCCTCAGGTACGGAATCTCAGCGGGTCGGAATTATTATTTCTTTACTTCAGGGGGATCCCCAGACCTGGGCTTTTGGTTTAAGAACTGACGATCCGGCATTGTTGTCTGTAGACGCCTTTCTGGGGTCTTTAGGGCTATTGTGTGATGACCCTGATAGAGAGGCATCCGCCGAGAGTCATTTGCGTGCTCTCAGACAGGGTAAGAATCCCGCAGAGATTTATTGTACGGAGTTTCGCCGTTGGTCGAACGACTGTGGATGGAATGACCCAGCCCTGCGCAGTCAGTTTCGCCTCGGCTTATCTGAGTCTATAAAAGACAGTCTCCTTCAGTATCCCGCTCCTGAGACTCTTGATAAACTCATGGAGCTTTCTATTAAGATTGATCGTCGTCTCAGAGAGCGGAGGGCTGAAAAAGGAGCATCTGTCGGGTCTACTCCTGGTGTTTTTTCCATTCCTGTGGACATAGAGGAGCCCATGCAGATAGGTCTCTCCAAGCTGTCTCCTGAAGAAAGAACCAGAAGGCAAAATTCTGGTCTTTGTTTGTACTGTGGGAGTAAGGGACATTTTGCCCGTAATTGTCCGAACAAGTCGGGAAATTCCTCGACCAAGTGAATTGTGAGGGGGTTCACTTTGGTCTGCAGCTTATCTCCTCAAATAATTCACTGTTAGTCCCAGCTAAAGTTTCCTTTGGCAGCCTCTGTTCCTCGGTGTCGGCTTTTGTTGACAGTGGAGCTGCAGGGAACTTTATGGACTTAACGTGGGCCAAGGCCTTAGGTATTCCTCAGTTAGCCTTGGGTAGGTGTATCACCATGCATGGTTTAGATGGGAGTCCCTTGTCCAATGGGGTTATTTCTCTCTGTACACCTCCTGTACTATTTTCGGTAGGAGCTCTTCATTCCGAAAAAATTGAATTTTTCCTTACCCATTGCCCAGCAGTTCCAGTGGTTCTGGGTCACCCTTGGCTGGCCTTTCATAATCCCATCATTGATTGGCAGTTGGGGGAGATCTCACAGTGGGGTACCATCTGTAATAAGGAATGTATTACGCTTCCCATCAGAATAGCTGCTGTCATTCCCGCACCCATTCCTGTGGAATACCAGGATTTTGTTGATGTATTTTCCAAGGGCAATGCGGACATTCTGCCTCCCCATCGGCCTTATGATTGTGCTATTGAGCTAATTCCTGGTGCCACTTTGCCTAAGGGAAGGTTATATGCATTGTCCGGACCAGAAACTGTGGCCATGAATGAATATGTTAAAGAAAGCCTAGGGAAAGGATTTATCAGGCCGTCTAAATCCCCTTTAAGTGCAGGCTTCTTCTTTGTGGAGAAGAAGGATGGATCACTCAGACCTTGCATTGACTTTAGAGCCTTGAATAAAATCTCAGTAAAAAATACTTACCCTTTGCCACTGATTTCTGTCCTCTTTGATCAGCTACGTTCGGCTGTGATTTTTTCTAAGATTGACCTGAGAGGAGCATATAACCTCATCCGAATCAAGTCAGGGGATGAGTGGAAAACGGCATTCAGTACTCAGTCGGGTCACTATGAGTATCTGGTTATGCCATTCGGCCTGTCTAACGCTCCGGCAGTTTTCCAGGATCTCATTAACGATGTGCTCCGTGATTTTCTTGGAAGATTCGTAGTAGTCTATTTAGACGATATCTTGATATATTCTGACTCTATTGAACAACACGTTACCCAGGTGCGTCAGGTTCTAAAAAAATTACGTGAAAATCACCTATATGCCAAGCTGGAGAAGTGTGAATTTCATGTCACGGAGGTATCCTTTTTGGGGTACATTATTTCCCCTCGGGGATTCTGTATGGAACCGAAGAAGCTCCAAGCCATCCTTAGTTGGGCGCAACCCACCAACTTAAAAGCAATTCAGCGCTTTTTAGGGTTTGCGAATTATTATAGAAGATTTATTCACTCTTTCTCCGACCTAGTTGCTCCCATTGTGGCACTGACTAAGAAGGGAGCGGATCCAACCAACTGGTCACGTGAATCTGAGTTATCTTTTCAGGCCTTGAAACAAGCCTTTGTCTCAGCCCCGGTCCTCAGACATCCCAACCCAGAATTGCCTTTCATTGTTGAGGTTGATGCCTCGGAGGTTGGAGTAGGGGCTATCCTATCTCAGAAGGATCCGGATTCTCTGGAATTACATCCTTGTGCCTTTATGTCCAGGAAATTCTCATCTGCTGAATCCAACTACGATGTTGGTAACCGGGAATTACTGGCTATTAAATGGGCTTTCGAGGAGTGGAGGCATTGGTTTGAGGGAGCAACACATACCATTTCAGTTTTGACTGATCACAAAAATCTTCAGTACATTGAATCAGCTAAACGGCTGAATGCCCGGCAAGCTCGTTGGGCTTTATTTTTTACTCGTTTCAAGTTTATTATCACCTTCAGGCCAGGTTCCAAGAATGCCAAGGCGGATGCCCTGTCACGCAGTTTTCTTCCAGTTCATGATAACAGTCCTGTTACTCCCATACTTCCGTCTTCAGTCATTCGGGCAGGCCTCACACAAGATTTATTTACCCAGTTAAAGCAGCTTCAACATCAAGCTCCTGGAAATACTCCTGCTGGTCGTCTTTATGTCCCTGAGTTTTTGAGAGCAACCGTTTTGACGGAGTTTCATGATAGCAAAGTTGCCGGGCATCCGGGGATCGCTAAGACTTTGGAATTAGTCTCCCGCTCAGTATGGTGGCCTGGTCTTTCCAAAGACATTAAGGAGTTTGTTTTTTCGTGTCAGGTCTGTGCACAGCATAAAGTTCCCCGTTCCTTGCCTATCGGTCAACTTATGCCCTTGAATGTTCCTCTCAGGCCATGGTCTCATATTTCCATGGATTTTGTGGTGGACCTCCCTCTGTCAGCCGGATGCCGAGTCATATGGGTGGTAGTTGACCGTTTTAGCAAGATGGCCCATTTCATTGCTCTTCCCCGATTGCCATCTGCCCAGGGATTGGCAGTTTTGTTCCTCCGCCATGTTTTCAGACTCCATGGGTTACCCACTGATATTGTTTCTGATCGGGGTCCACAATTCATTGCACAATTTTGGAAGTCTTTTTGTGCCTCTTTAAAGATGAAATTGTCTTTAACATCTGGCTACCATCCCCAATCCAACGGGCAGACTGAGCGAGTTAATCAATCATTAAAACAATATTTGCGTTTGTACTCGGCCAAACTCCAAAATGACTGGTCCGAGTTTCTTCCGTTGGCGGAGTTTGCTTACAACAATGCCTGTCATTCCTCCACCAATGTGTCTCCATTTTTTACAGTTTTTGGTTTTCACCCCAGAGCTAATTCCTTTTTTCAACATTCCTCTGTCTCCTCACTGACCTTGACCGCTCATCTCAGACTCATTTGGAGAAAAGTGCACCTTGCTCTCAGAAAAGCGGCATTTCGGGAGAAAAAAATTTCTGACAGGCTCCGGCGGCCGTGCACTTTTAAAGTTGGAGATAGGGTGTGGTTGTCGACTCGCAACATTAGACTTCGACAAACCTCAGCCAGATTGGGCCCTAAATTTATTGGACCATTTCATATTATAAAAAAAATCAATCCAGTTGCTTTCCGGTTACGTTTACCAAGAACTCTCCGGATCGGAAATACTTTCCATTGCTCCCTGTTGAAACCATACGTTTCTTCCAGTAGATTTCCTCGGAAGATCTCTCAGGGGAAATCACCAATAGATGTACAGGGTCAGCAGGAGTTCTTGGTGGAGAAGGTTCTCGATTCCAAGTTGTCCCGGGGTCTGCTTTATTTTTTGGTACATTGGAGAGGTTATGGTCCGGAAGAAAGGTCTTGGGTCCTGGATGAGGATCTCCATGCCCCGAGGCTCAAAAAGGCATTTTTTCGAGAATTTCCTCAGAAACCTGGCCTTAGGGGTTCCTTGACCCCTCCTCAAGGGGGGGGGTACTGTTAGGCGCCGAGGGTCCGCCCGTCAGTGCGGCCCGGCGCCTAGCAACTAGGGACGCCGCATGCGGACAGCCGCCGGCTCCCTAGCAACGCTAGACGCCGGGCACACGGAGCCGCTCAGACCCTAGCAACGGGGACGCCACTGTCGGACCGCGTTCCCCGTTGCTGGGTCTAGATTAATCACCTCATTGGTATCCTGGCCGTGCAGCATGCAGCTGCACGGCATGATTGTTAATTACCCTGTCTGGCTCCTGATTGGAGAGCTCCCAGTTAAAAGCACTCTCTGGACTTCTCACAGACGCCGGTAATAGCTTCCTGTTTGCTGTGTCTGTTGCAGAGAGTTTTCCAGTCCTGTCTATCCGGTCGTTCCTGTCCTCAGTGGTCCAATACTCGGAAGTTGTCATCTTTTCCTAGAGTCCTGACCGAGCACCTTTAACATCTTGTGGTGTTCGTGAGTCGCGGCGTAGCCGTGTGTTGCGGCTTGACCGCTTACTATTTATTATTTGGTTACATTGTGTTTCGGAGCTTTTGCGGAGGATTCCGCTCCCACAAATCCACTCTGGTATCCAGCGGTGCTGGATAGGAGTAACGGATTCGTGGATTTTTGGTTGTCCTTTTCCCTGGCGGTTTGTCCGCACATACTTCTGGTTTTAGTTAGTTAGCTTGTAGCCCCTGGCCTGGTTGCTTAGTCAGAGGGCCCCTTGTTATCACCCTGTCTCGGATTTCCCTGTGTCTCCCATTAAGACCTGAGGGGGCATCGGAGTTGGGCAGACATAATCCGCCCTTCAAACGCGGCTGCCATGGGCTCAAGCAACCATAGTCTCGCAGGGGATTTCTGATAACACGGGCGAGACAACGGAGTTAGGGCGCCAGGGGTTACTAGGCTTTCCTGCTCCCGTAACCAGCATTCCATTCCAGTACTCTGACCTCCGTCATAAGATCACCTCTGGTCAGACGTACTGGTATCATAACAGCATGCAACGCAGACATTTTGCCAGTGATTTCTTACCGCTGCTGCAGCTCCGACACGGGACTCCAGATTGGTAAGTAATAAAACATGGGTGCAGTGTGTATGGTGTGGGCCCCCCTGGACCCAAGAGCCCGTGTGCACCACACACATTGCACTCATTATAGAAATGCAAATGGTATAGTTGAGTAAGCATTATTTTTGGTGCTATATTTATTATTATTATTATTATTATTATTATTATTATTGTTAATTTTTTATTATATAGTGTACATTGATTTCTGATTATATTGTGCCATCTGCATTTATTCTATTAAGTTTTATGCAGAGTTCATCTGAAAGTGACTTACTAGTTTAGATGTTCCACAGCCCTATGCAACTGTCTATTGGTGGGTTCTCTCCCTATATGTGTTGTGGAATGGTGGCTAGAGTAGGAGATTTCACACATGCTGGCTGTCAGCCACTGCGGCAGTGACAGGACACGTCAGCGCCCTGCCGATGCTAGGCAGCAGGGCCGGCGTGTCACTTTCCCCGCCGGGCGTCCTGGTGTGGCCGGTTGCCTGGCGACCAAAGATGCCAAGCAGCCGCTCTGTAATTCAGTCCTGGCTGTTACTAAGCAGCTGGGATGCCAAGCTCAGCGCGCCAAGTAGCAGCTGGGTAATCTGACTCCGAGGGGCTGGGCTGCCTGGTCCTCCCATGATTGGTCGGCAGGGCCTTTTTATGAGGTTCTGGACAGTGCAGTCCCGCCGGTGATAGCTTCTTGTGAGCCTGTCTGCCAGCCTCCAGTACTCTTGAGTTCCAGCTTGTAATTCCAGGTATTCCTGTTCCTCGTATCCAGTCATCAGGATCGAGCTCAGCTTGTCTCCTGATCTGCTTCCAGTGGAATTCAGCGTGTTTCCAGAACACCTCAGAACTCCGGTTGTCCCTGTTTATACCTTTCGTGGCACCGTGAGTCCAGCGGCTCTGCTGCACTTTGTGACAGAGGCCGCATCTTCAGCTTCTAGTTCAGTTGTGTTGTTTCTTCAGCCTTTATTGCTTATTCATGATGGTGTTGCATCCTGCGGTTTGACTGCTTGCCTTAGTTTCTGTGTTTGGGTTTGAGCAGCAGCGCTGCACATAATCTGTTTGTTATTTTCTCAGTACTTTGGTTCTTTCTTTCCTTGTAAGACCTGGGGGCATCGGAGTCTGGGCGGACCGAATTCGCCCATTCAATCGCAGCTGCTCTAGGAGAAGACTAGCTCTGCAGGCACCAATCGACTACCGTGAGGAACAATGGAGATAGTGGCTAGAGTAGGTTTAGCCGCTATTATCCAGTTCCAGCCTCACTACTGGAACTCTCCAGTTGCCACCCAATCTCCAGAGTTCCAGATACTCAGTTCATAACACTGGGGATGGTCGTGGTTGGCTTGAAGTTCATTTAATATTATACAGAAGAGAATCAAACACCATTGTAAAAATAAAATCAATATATTTATTTATAAAGACAATAACAATTGCAATTTGTTTGTGGTTTTTCTATAGACATATGGTCATGTTCTTTCTCTTCTTTCTTATGTAGTTGCACATGATCTACCATTCATCTTGCTGGATCAAAACTACAATACTCTATATATAAAAAAAAAAAAATATATACTGAATCAATGTGCAGATGTAAAGCACTGCTCTGTACTGCTGATGTTCATCTGCAGTTATAAAGCTAATGCTTGGTGTTATAGTCAATTTATCCACCGCTTACAATTTAGTTCCTTATAATGGATTGGTTGGAGTAAATATGTTCTGCTAGGAAAGCACTGTGGTCTTTTCTTGTGATACAAAAAAGATTCACATGTAGTAAACCTACGTGTTTCACCCATTGAGTGTATGGGCTTCCAAAAAAATCCAGACCTAACTGGCTTATAGTATTGTTTTCACCATTATTGTCTAAAGGCTACAGGGAGGTGGCTGGTTACTAAGTGACAGCGCAGTGGCAAAAACACAAGGCAGTTAATCGCATATATACACTATGGCCCTCATTCTGAGTTGATCGCTCGCTAGCTACTTTTTGCAGCCATGCAAATGCATAGTCGCTGCCCATGGGGGAGTGTATTTTCGTTTTGCAAGTGTATGATCGCATGTGCAGCCGAGCGGGCCGAAAAGGTTTTTTGCAGTTTCTGAGTAGGTCTGAACTTACTCAGCCCTAGCGATCACTTCAGCTTGTCTGGTCCTGGAATTGACATCAGACACCCTCCCTGCAAATGCCTGGACACGTCTGCATTTTCCCTACCACTCCCAGAAAATGGTCAACTGACACCCATAAATGCCACCTTCCTGTCAATCTCCTTACGATCGGTTGTGCGAATGGATTCGTCACTAGAAGCATTGCACTGCAACGATGCTGTTTGTACCCATACAATGCGTGTGCGCATTGCGGTACATACACATGCGCAGTAGTAACCTGATCGCTGCGCTGCAAAAAATGGCAGCGAACGATCAACTTGGAATGAGAGCCTATATACACAAAAGTATTTGGATGCATGACCATTACACCAACAGGGACATTGTATTCAAATACATATATTTAAATATGGAGTTGGTCCCCCTTTTGTAGCTATAACAGCTTCTCCTCTTCTTGGAAGGCTTTCCACAAGATTTTGGAGTGTATCTCAGGGAAATTGTGCCCATTTACTATGTAGAGCATTTATTAGGTCAGGCACTGATGTTGGATGAGTAGGCCTGGTTCATAATCTCCATTCCAGTTCATCCCAAAAGTACTCAATGTGGTTGAAGTCAGGGCTCTGTACAGGCCAGTCAAATTCTTCCACACCAAACTCATCAAACCATTGACCTTATGTTACAGGTGGGTTAATTTCGAGGAGACCCAGATGGTGGATTCCCAGAAAAGCACTTCAACAAATAACTTGAATATATAAATATGAATTTATTGTATACTTAGCTGAGGTTATTGATCATTTCAGCAGATGTTCAATACAGCAATCACAACAGCATACTCAGGAGCCTCGCCCTCTTCGTTTAGAGGCTGAGTTATATTCACATAATCCTGGCACTTCTGCAGTCCGTGTTTCATCCAGGCTATCTAGGCTGCTTTAACATTAACAATTTCTATCTTATATAGGCTGGAGAACTCCTGAGTAAGCCACACTCAGATTCTATGCGACAAGACCATGGGCGCGGCAGTGACGGCCGCGACAGGACTGAGAGCACCAAACTAATGTTAAGTGAAAACACTAAGAAGGCCGCTGAGCCAGCGCTGCGGGCAACACCAAATGAAATGTAAAATGGAGAGCCTGACAAAGACTTCGCCAGAACTTGGCTATAAACTGAACACCTCTGTCGGAAATTATCTCCTCCGGGAGACCATGTAATCTGAAGATCTCTTGAATGAAAACTTGTGCTAACTTGGAAGCTGATGGAAGACCGGTGAGAGGTATGAAATGAGCCATCTTGGTGAACCGGTCAACTACCACCCAGATGGTGTTGAATTTATTACACATAGGGAGATCCGTGACGAAATCCATAGATAAATGAGTCCACGGATGATGAGGAACAGATAACGGAACCAGTTGCCCAACGGGTGACTGGCAAGGCACTTTGTGTTGAACACATTTTGGACATGACGCAACAAACTCAGTAATGTCCTTCTTCAGGGTCAGCCACCAGTATGATCTGGAAACGAATTCTAAGGTCTTCTGAATGCCTGCGTGTACGGCGAAGTGAGAGGAATGTGCCCAAAGCAAGAGCTTCCTTCTGAGAGTCGGCTTTACAAAACTTTTCCCCGATGGGGGCATAGAGTCCATCCTCACTGTGGAGAACGCCACTGGATCGATAATATAATGCTTGTCAGTAGACTCATTTTCTTGCTCCCAAGAGCTGGAAAGGGCATCAGCCTTACGATTCTGTGACCCAGGACGAAACTGAAGTCTGAAGTCAAATCTGGAGTAAAAGAGTGCCCACCTGGCTTAACGAGGGTTGAGACATTGAGCGTCTTTTTGATACAAAAGATTTTTGTGATCCGTCAGAATAGTGATGGTATGAGAAGCGCCTTCTAACAAATATATCCACTCCTCCAGCGCAAATTTGATAGCAAAAAGTTCTTGATCAGCAATGGCATAGTTACATTCAACAGGAGAAAACTTCCAATAGAAAAAACCACAGGGATGTAGATGACCATCATTGGCTCTTTGAGACAGAACTGCACCCACTCTGACAGAAGAGGCATGCACCTCAAGGGTAAAGGGTGAGCTAGTATCTGGCTGTTTTAATACTGGAGCAGAGACGAACCTTTGTTTCAGCTGATGGAAGGCTTGAACGGCTTCTTCTGACCACCTGGAAGGGTTAGCACCTTTCTTTGTAAGCGCAGTAACTGGTGCTGCAATAGTGGAGAAGTCTCTAATAAATTTCCTGTAATAGTTGGCGAAACCTAGAAATCTCTGGATGCCCTTGAGGGTTACAGGAATCGGCCAATCTTGAATAGCTGATTGGTACGGAGACGGGACAAAACCTCTTTCACCCAGAACCGATGTTCCTCCAAATCATTTGCAAAGATAAGGATATCATCGAGATAGACCACAACATGTCGATAGAGAATGTCTCTGAAGACTTCATTCACAAAGTGTTGAAATACCGCTGGAGCATTGCTGAGTCCGAAAGGCATGATGAGGTACTCGGAATGTCCGTCACAGGTGTTAAAAGCAGTCTTCCACTTGTCACCCTTCCAGATTCGGATGAGATTATAAGCACCCCATAAATTTAACTTTGTAAAAATAGTGGCTCCACTGACACGGTCAAATAACTCGGTGATAAGCGGCAGTGGGTACCGATTTTTCACTGTGATGTCATTCAGACCCCGGTAGTCAATACAAGGCCACAGGCCACCATCTTTCTTCTTTACGAAGAAGAAGCCTGCACCAGCTAGAGAAGATGAAGGCCGAATAAACCCTTTAGCCAGATTTTCCTTAATATACTCTTCCATGCAGTGGGTCTCAGGCAACGACAATGGATACGTGCATCCACGAGGAGGAGTTTTCCCTAGAATGAGATCGATAGGGCAATCCCATTCTCTGTGTGGAGGAAGGATATCAGCTGAGGACTTGCTGAATACATCGGTGAAATCCTGATAGGGTGAAGGTGGAGCATCAGGAGACTTAGAGGAAGATTTGCAAACTGGAAACACTTTATGTAGACATGTCTCAGAACAAGAAGGACCCCATGCCAGGATATGGGTAGTCTTCCAATCAACTTGAGAATTATGCAAATGAAGCCATGGGAGGCCTAGAACCTCAGGATGAGTGGCCCTTGGGATTACCAGGAGTGAAATCAGTTCTGTATGCAGAACTCCTACCTTCAGATGGATAGGTAGGGTCTTGGAGGTAATCACTGCATAAGGAATCTTACTACCATCCACGGCAGTTAAAGATATAGGAGATGACAGTCTCTCAGTGGGTAGAGACCACTGCTTAACAAATTTCTCAGTTATAAAGTTTCCGGCTGCTCCAGAACCCAACAAGGCAATAAGATTCTTGGTACGTTGAGCCACCTGAAGTGAAACTGAGAGGTTGCAGTCACTTGAAAACGGAAAGGAATTCATCCCTCCTAGCCGACCCTGTCCTTGGCGGGCCAGGATTTGGAGTTTCCCAGACACTCAGGACAGGCGTTAATGAGGTGGGAAGATGCAGCTCAATACAGGCAAAAACGATTAGATAGACGTCTTCTACGCTCTGCTGGAGACAATCGTGAGTGACCTATTTGCATAGGTTCGTCTTTGGGCGGAGATGGCTGATGAGGAGGAGGAGCAGAAGGAGTCTTAGGAACTGTTGACCTGCCTCACTCTATAGCCCTTTCACGGAACCGTAGGTCAATTTTAGTGCAGAGCGATATGAGCTCATTCAATTTTGAGGGCAAGTCTCTAGTAGCGAGCTCATCTTTAATATGTTCAGACAGGACTTGCCAAAAGGCTGCATAGAGGCTTCCTCATTCCAGGAAACTTCAGATGCCAAAGTCTGGAATTGAACTAAATACTGGCCGACAGTTCGTGTGCCCTGACGTAGCCAGAGGAATTCTGTGGAGGCTGATGACACTCGACCCGGCTCATCAAAGATGAGTCTAAATGTTGCCACGAAGTCAGAATAAGATGACAGCAGAGTATCTGATCTTTCCCATAAGGGTGATGCCCAGTCGAATGCGGAGCCACTGAGAAGGGAGATGATATAAGCAACTTTAGCGCGGTTTGTAGGAAAACTGCCAGGTTGCAACTCAAAGTGGATCTCGCACTGGTTTAAGAAACCCTTGCAGGCTTTTGGGGATCCATCATATTTAGCAGGTGTCGGCAAGTGGAGACGTGGAGCAGAAATGGGTATGGTGGGTGGGGATACCACCGTAGGTACTGCTGTCGGCACACTGGATGCCCCTGACCCACGGAGGGTCGCTTGGATTTCATCCAGCCAGGAGGAGAGGTCCTGAAGACATCGGATAACATGGCCTTGTGCAGCCTCCTGATGTTCAAGACGAGCTGCCAGTTCTTGCATCGGCCTGGTCCATTGGACTTGATCTCCTACTGGATCCATTAGGTGCTTACTGTAACAACTGAGGGCTGGTGTTGGTAGCGGGAAGCCTCAGTTGTAGGGACTGATGGGTACCTGAACTTAGGAGGTGAGATGGGACTCCTAGACATGCACAGGAACTGCTGTACCAATGCCTGAAGGCATGACCACGACAACTGGAGGTGACTTTAAGGTTTTTATTAAATAATAAAAGTCATAGAAGGTGCAACAAAACAATAACCGTCAAAGAAAGTCTCTGAGTTCCTGCTGGTTAGAGACCCGTAACTGGGGAGTAGGTTTAAAGTGCTTTATGAGACTAGAGATCGCAGGTAAAGCATTTAAGTGATGCTAGAGATTGCAGAGATAGCACTTAACTTGTAATAGCGGATTCTTGAAGATAGTAAGAGCAAAGTACCACTGGAGAAGAGCTGCTGGAAGCCGGGGCATGCACTCTGCCAACACAGGGTGCATTAGCAAGAGAGTCAGGCTGCACCACAGAGTGTAATCACAGGAGGGTCAGGCTGTACCACAGAGTGTAATTACAGGAGAGTCAGGCTGCACTGCAGAGTGTAATCACAGGAGAGTCGGGCTGCACCGCAGAGTGTAATCACACGAGAGTCTCTAGTGAAGCTGAAGACTGGAATCACTGGGAAGACAATTGAAGCACTGACTGTTTCCTGGGTGCTGGGACAGGATATTTATACCTGCTGGGAAGCAGGCATTGGCTGACAATTACACACAGGCACCAGCAGCACTGCAAATTGGTGAGCAGAGTGACATGTGATTTCATCCAACATGGCTGCGCCCATGACAGAGTTTGAAGGGGAAAGATGATCTGAAGAACCATGTGCAAAACAGCAATGGCGGCGGAGGCCGCAGCAGCAGAAGGCTCCATGCTCTCCCATACATGCACAGCGGTCACAGGGATGGCGGCGGACGCCACACTCAGCTTCTATGCGGCAAGATCACGGGCGCGGCAGTGAAAGACGCGACTGGACTGAGAGCACGAAACTAACGTTAACACTAAGAAGGCTGCTGAGCCAGCCCTGCGGGCAACATTAAATGAAATGTAAAACAAAACATAGTTATGACTCGGCCCTGGCATGCTGAGCTAATCTCAGGAAACACCTAACTGGTAGAAAATGGCGTCCAGTTACCCGGATCATGACATATATATTTTCCCCTTCTTGTCCTGTTAAAAACACCATATTATATTCATAACAAACACCAACCACCTTTATAAATATATAAAATAAAGCACTCATCTAATAATCAAATGATGTTAAAAACATGACTTGTATATTGTCTGTATGTAACCTGACATGTAATGGGTAACTAGTCCAGTCTTCAGTATGTTTCCTCATTCTGTTCTTTGCATTTGTTGCTAAAAAACACATGAGAGAATGAGATTGATAATAGTGAAACTTATATTTTTGTATCACTCCTTACAGTTTATTCAGCTTCAGTTGCAGTTTTGCTATTTTAGCAAAACTGCAACTTGCCGCCCAGCATGCAAATACTCGACAGCGCTGCAATTGCAATGTAATTATGATCACATTGCTGATATGTGCGAATGCAGGTGCAGTGCCTTCATCTTTTGGGTTGCAGAGGCCGCGTGAGATGTCACGCGGCCCCCCCGTACCCACCCCCATTTCTGATGACACGCCTGCCCAAAACCATGCCACCACCCCACAAACACCTCTACCTGTCAATCAGGCAGAGGCATTTGTGTCAATGCGATGTGCTCGCATTCTCCTGGGCCACGCGGAATGGGACCTGCGCATTAGTCACAAACACAGGAGAATGCAGTCACATCACATTAGCGATGCGACCCGAATAAGGTCCCATTTCTTTATAGTCCTTGCTTTGTGCACTGGGGCACAGTCATGTTGGAATAGAAATGGGCCTTCCCCAAACTATTGTCTGTAAGATGTCAAGTCTGTTTCAAGATTGGTTTACTGACTTTTAAAGCCCAACATAACATGGGCCCAATGTACCTGAAGATTTTGATTCCAATACACCCTGCTTGATTACTGCAATCTGTAGATGAAGGACTTTTACCAATACCTAGAATTTCACGGAATTCATCTGGGGCCAAGCTTTTAGCCATGTGGCTCTGACTCTATGGAACTCTCTACTCCACACACTTCAAGTGGCCCCACCTCTAGAATACTTAAAAAAACACATAAGTCTTAACTGCTTACTCAAGCATTTTCTTAATGTCCCTTTAGTATCTCCATGATCTCTGCATTTTATGAAAACTTTATTGTACTTCAGTGTTTCTGTTATGTATTATGTTCATTCTATCTGTAAATCAACTTGTAGAAAGCATAGCCAGATTAAGGTGGGGATACAGGCGATACTGTACTCTAGGCCCTCCTCTGTCACGCCCCCTTCCCCCACCCCCACAACTGGAGCTCACTGACATCAATAGCTCTCCATCTTGTGCAGCAGCAGAAGAACTAGACAGCCAGAGTGTGAGCTGGACAGAATGCAGTGACACAGGGGTATCAGGTTTCATGAGCTACCAATGGAGATCCCAGTCCAGAGGATAGATAGGAGGGGGAGAGAGAGCTGTTAATCATATATTAACTGGGAAGTCTAGGCAGAGAGCATTTTATCCCTCTTGGAATTGGTCATGTTGCGAGGTATGCACAATCTAAAATACAGCCCCCTTCTCCTAGGACCCCTTGACTTAAGTACCCTGGGCATCCCCCAAGTCTTAATCTGGCCCTGGTAGAAAGAGCGCTATATAAAATGATTATTATTATTATTAGTAGTAGTAGTAGTAGTAGTAGTAGTAGTAGTAGTAGTAGTAGTAGTATTATATCACAATCGGTTTTAAGGCCAAAAGAGAAAAGACCATAAGAGTTTTAATAGCCAAGGATTCCTGACAAGGGTTGAAACTGATTAATAATTTATTGATCAATTTAATTGTTTAATTAAAAATAAAATTCAAACACAATCAGTGATTGTAATGGTGGTACCTACTGAACGTTATTTTTTTAAGTAAACTGCCTGAACAATAACACACGTTTTATTTTTTTTTAACACTGCAGTAAGTACTGTAATGCTGGAACCTACTGACCATTATTTTTTAAGTACGTAGCCTGAACGTGTAATTTCTTAATAATGATAATTTACCTAACACTGACACAGTCAGTGCTGCAGCTCTCAGCCCTTCACTGATGACACTGACCTTCTGATACAGTCACAGACAGTGCTGTTGCCCACAGCCCTAGTTCACTGATGACACTGAGCATGACACAGACTAGTATCCCACAGCCCTTAATCACAGTAACAGTAGTCCTTAATTACAGTTACAGTAGCCCCTAATCACACTGTGAAACCGTGAAGGAGGGACTTTTATCAAAGCCAAAACACACGTGATCCGACGACAGGAGGAGGATGTTTTGCCTTATGTTTGAAACCATGCAGCCGCATGCCGCAGTGCTTTGTCCCCTTTCGGATTCCCTTCCTCCTTCCTCTTCTTGAGTATTCTGGGTGGGGGTGGAGTTTCGTAGAATGACACAGTTGCGTCATGATGTCATGCTGCAACCACGTCATTCCACAAACTCCGCCCCCAGAATGGAGTACTAGGGAGGAGGGGGAGCATGATATAGTAACATAGTAACATAGTATCTGAGGTTGAAAAAAGACAATTGTCCATCAAGTTCAACCTATTTGTGATCTCCTATGCATGATGATTTGACTAAAATTTCTGACTGATGCTGCTGTCAGCCGTTGCATTTTATCCCTATTTATAGTAACTATAATGCATGACTATGCAGATACCCCGGGATATCCTTATCCATTAGGAATTTATCTAACCCATTCTTAAAGGTGTTGACAGATTCCACCATTACAACTCCCTCGGGCAGGGAATTCCAAACACGTATTCTCCTCACCGTGAAAAAGCCTTTACGCCGTATTGTGCGGAATATCCTCTCCTCTAACCTGAGCGAGTGTCCACGAGTCCTCTGTGTTGATCTAACCAAAAACAGGTCCCGCGCAAGCTCTGTGTATTGTCCCCTTATATATTTGTAGATGTTGATCATATCCCCTCTTAGTCTCCGCTTTTCCAATGTAAACATGCCTAGTCTTTCAAGCCTTTCCTTGTATTCCATCGTCTCCATGCCCTTACTTAGTTTGGTCGCCCTCCTCTGTACCTTTTCTAGCTACAGGATATCCTTTTTGTAGTACGGTGCCCAGAATTGTACACAGTATTCAAGGTGTGGCCTCACTAGTGATTTATATAACGGGAGTATAATACTCTCGTCCCAAGCATCAATACCCCGTTTTATGCATGCTAATATCTTATTAGCCTTCTTTGCTGCAGTCCTACTTTGGGTACTACTGCTAAGCTTGCTATCTATGAGGACACCTAAGTCCTTTTCCAGTATAGAATCCCCTAATTTTACCCCATTTAGTAGGTAGATGTAATTTTTGTTCTTGTTACCACAGTACATTACCTTACACTTGTCTATGTTGAAGCGCATTCTTCATTTGGCTGCCCATGCTTCTAATTTAACTAAGTCGTTCTGAAGAGACTCGGCATCCTCCTCTGTATTTATAGCCTTACACAATTTGGTATCATCTGCAAAAATTGACACCATGCTCTCTAGACCTTCTGTTAGGTCGTTAATGAAAATATTGAACAATAGCGGTCCTAATACTGATCCTTGCGGCACACCACTTAGCACTTCAGTCCAAGTTGAAAAAGTTCCATTAACCACAACGTGCTGCTCCCTATTATCTAACCAGTTTTTGACCCAAGTGCATATTGTGCTTCCTAGCCCTGATTCTTGTAGCTTGTAGATAAGTCTCATGTGTGGTACAGTATCGAAAGCTTTGGCAAAGTCTAAAAAGATTACATCCATGTCTTTACCCTGATCTAAGTTTGCGCTTACTGTTTCATAAAAGCCAAGTAAGTTGGTTTGACAGGATCTGTCCTTCATAAACCCATGTTGATTCCTTTTAATGACCTTGACTTCAAGGAACTTCTGAATACTATCTCTTAGAATACCTTCCAATATTTTCCCCACTATAGATGTAAGACTAACTGGTCTATAATTACCTGGTTCAGCTTTACTTCCCTTTTTGAATATAGGCACTACTTCCGCTATACGCCAGTCTTTGGGAACCATACCTGATATAACTGAATCCTTAAAGATCAAAGATAGCGGTTTTGCCAGTTCAGCGTGAAGCTCCATTAGAACCCTTGGGTGAATACTAGAGATGAGCGGGTTCGGTTCCTCTGAATCCAAACCCGCCCGAACTTCAGGTTTTTTACACGGGTCCGAGCAGGCTCGGATCTTCCCGCCTTGCTCGGCTAACCCGAGCGCGCCCGAACGTCATCATCACGCTGTCGGATTCTCGCGAGGCTCGGATTCTATCGCGAGACTCGGATTCTATATAAGGAGCCGCGCGTCGCCGCCATTTTCACACGTGAATTGAGAGTCATAGGGAGAGGACGTGGCTGGCGTCCTCTCCGTTTAGAGAAGAGAGAGACACAGTATTTTGGGGAGCATTATTAGGAGGAGTACTACTATACTGTATACTACTATACTACTTGCTGAAGTGATATTTATAGATTAGATAGTGTGACTGTAAGTGTATTATCTGACTTGTGGGGGAGACACTGACAGTGGGGAGCAGTTAGAGTCTGAGAGCAGGACTCAGGAGTACATATAACGTACAGTGCACACTTTTGCTGCCAGAGTCAGTGCCACACTGCCATTGTTGTGACCACACTGACCACCAGTATAATAATATATTTTGTGATTTTCTGCTTAGGCCTCGGAGTACTAGTTGCAAGTTGCAACGTGACCTGAAGTGACCACCAGTTTAATAATCAATCACCACCAGTTTAATATATATATATATATATATATATATAATTGTATATAATATATATATATATATAATATTGTATACCACCTACCCGTGTTTTTTTTTTTTTCATTCTTCTTTATACATACTACTATAGTAGCTTACTGTAGCAGTCTGCGGTGCTGTGCTGACCTGACAGTGTCCAGCAGGTCCGTCATCAGTCATTACATAATAAATATATATAGTACCTGTCCAGCTGCAGTACTAGTGATATTATATTGATTTCATCTCATTATCAATAATTTATCATCCAGTCTAGACTCTATATTAGCAGCAGACACAGTACGTTAGTCCACGGCTGTAGCTACCTCTGTGTCGGCACTCGGCAGTCCATCCATAATTGTATACCACCTACCCGTGGTTTTTTTTTTTCTTTCTTCTTTGTACATACTACTATAGAGTATAGTAGCTTACTGTAGCAGTCTGCGGTGCTGCTGAGCTGACAGTGTCCAGCAGGTCCGTCATCAGTCATCATTACCTAATAAATATATTATCTACCTGTCCGGCTGCAGTACTAGTGATATTATATATACATACATATATATATTGATTTCATCTCATTATCAATCATCCAGTCTATATTAGCAGCAGACACAGTACGTTAGTCCACGGCTGTAGCTACCTCTGTGTCGGCACTCGGCAGTCCATCCATAATTGTATACCACCTACCCGTGGTTTTTTTTCTTTCTTTCTTCTTTGTACATACTACTATAGTATAGTAGCTTACTGTAGCAGTCTGCGGTGCTGCTGAGCTGACAGTGTCCAGCAGGTCCGTTATCAGTCATCATTACCTAATAAATATATTATCTACCTGTCCGGCTGCAGTACTAGTGATATTATATATACATACATATATATATTGATTTCATCTCATTATCAATCATCCAGTCTATATTAGCAGCAGACACAGTACGTTAGTCCACGGCTGTAGCTACCTCTGTGTCGGCACTCGGCAGTCCATCCATAATTGTATACCACCTACCCGTGTTTTTTTTTTCTTTCTTCTTTGTACATACTACTATAGTATAGTAGCTTACTGTAGCAGTCTGCGGTGCTGCTGAGCTGACAGTGTCCAGCAGGTCCGTCATCAGTCATCATTACCTAATAAATATATTATCTACCTGTCCGGCTGCAGTACTAGTGATATTATATATACATACATATATATATATTGATTTCATCTCATTATCATCCAGTCTATATTAGCAGCAGACACAGTACGGTTGTCCACGGCTGTAGCTACCTCTGTGTCGGCACTCGGCAGTCCATCCATAAGTATACTAGTATCCATCCATCTCCATTGTTTACCTGAGGTGCCTTTTAGTTGTGCCTATTAAAATATGGAGAACAAAAATGTTGAGGTTCCAAAATTAGGGAAAGATCAAGATCCACTTCCACCTCGTGCTGAAGCTGCTGCCACTACTCATGGCCGAGACGATGAAATGCCAGCAACGTCGTCTGCCAAGGCCGATGCCCAATGTCATAGTACAGAGCATGTCAAATCCAAAACACCAAATATCAGTAAAAAAAGGACTCCAAAACCTAAAATAAAATTGTCGGAGGAGAAGCGTAAACTTGCCAATATGCCATTTACCACACGGAGTGGCAAGGAACGGCTGAGGCCCTGGCCTATGTTCATGGCTAGTGGTTCAGCTTCACATGAGGATGGAAGCACTCAGCCTCTCGCTAGAAAACTGAAAAGACTCAAGCTGGCAAAAGCACCGCAAAGAACTGTGCGTTCTTCGAAATCCCAAATCCACAAGGAGAGTCCAATTGTGTCGGTTGCGATGCCTGACCTTCCCAACACTGGACGTGAAGAGCATGCGCCTTCCACCATTTGCACGCCCCCTGCAAGTGCTGGAAGGAGCACCCGCAGTCCAGTTCCTGATAGTCAGATTGAAGATGTCAGTGTTGAAGTACACCAGGATGAGGAGGATATGGGTGTTGCTGGCGCTGGGGAGGAAATTGACAAGGAGGATTCTGATGGTGAGGTGGTTTGTTTAAGTCAGGCACCCGGGGAGACACCTGTTGTCCGTTGGAGGAATATGGCCGTTGACATGCCTGGTGAAAATACCAAAAAAATCAGCTCTTCAGTGTGGAGGTATTTCAACAGAAAAGCGGACAACAGGTGTCAAGCCGTGTGTTGCCTTTGTCAAGCTGTAATAAGTAGGGGTAAGGACGTTAACCACCTCGGAACATCCTCCCTTATACGTCACCTGCAGCGCATTCATAATAAGTCAGTGACAAGTTCAAAAACTTTGGGTGACAGCGGAAGCAGTCCACTGACCAGTAAATCCCTTCCTCTTGTAACCAAGCTCACGCAAACCACCCCACCAACTCCCTCAGTGTCAATTTCCTCCTTCCCCAGGAATGCCAATAGTCCTGCAGGCCATGTCACTGGCAATTCTGACGATTCCTCTCCTGCCTGGGATTCCTCCGATGCATCCTTGCGTGTAACGCCTACTGCTGCTGGCGCTGCTGTTGTTGCTGCTGGGAGTCGATGGTCATCCCAGAGGGGAAGTCGGAAGACCACTTGTACTACTTCCAGTAAGCAATTGACTGTCCAACAGTCCTTTGCGAGGAAGATGAAATATCACAGCAATCATCCTGCTGCAAAGCGGATAACTGAGGCCTTGACAACTATGTTGGTGTTAGACGTGCGTCCGGTATCCGCCGTTAGTTCACAGGGAACTACACAATTTCTTGAGGTAGTGTGCCCCCGTTACCAAATACCATCTAGGTTCCACTTCTCTAGGCAGGCGATACCGAAAATGTACACAGACCTCAGAAAAAGACTCACCAGTGTCCTAAAAAATGCAGCTGTACCCAATGTCCACTTAACCACGGACATGTGGACAAGTGGAGCAGGGCAGGGTCAGGACTATATGACTGTGACAGCCCACTGGGTAGATGTATGGACTCCCGCCGCAAGAACAGCAGCGGCGGCACCAGTAGCAGCATCTCGCAAACGCCAACTCTTTCCTAGGCAGGCTACGCTTTGTATCACCGCTTTCCAGAATACGCACACAGCTGAAAACCTCTTACGGCAACTGAGGAAGATCATCGCGGAATGGCTTACCCCAATTGGACTCTCCTGTGGATTTGTGGCATCGGACAACGCCAGCAATATTGTGTGTGCATTAAATATGGGCAAATTCCAGCACGTCCCATGTTTTGCACATACCTTGAATTTGGTGATGCAGAATTTTTTTAAAAACGACAGGGGCGTGCAAGAGATGCTGTCGGTGGCCAGAAGAATTGCGGGACACTTTCGGCGTACAGGCATCACGTACAGAAGACTGGAGCACCACCAAAAACTACTGAACCTGCCCTGCCATCATCTGAAGCAAGAAGTGGTAACGAGGTGGAATTCAACCCTCTATATGCTTCAGAGGTTGGAGGAGCAGCAAAAGGCCATTCAAGCCTATACAATTGAGCACGATATAGGAGGTGGAATGCACCTGTCTCAAGCGCAGTGGAGAATGATTTCAACGTTGTGCAAGGTTCTGATGCCCTTTGAACTTGCCACACGTGAAGTCAGTTCAGACACTGCCAGCCTGAGTCAGGTCATTCCCCTCATCAGGCTTTTGCAGAAGAAGCTGGAGACATTGAAGGAGGAGCTAACACGGAGCGATTCCGCTAGGCATGTGGGACTTGTGGATGGAGCCCTTAATTCGCTTAACAAGGATTCACGGGTGGTCAATCTGTTGAAATCAGAGCACTACATTTTGGCCACCGTGCTCGATCCTAGATTTAAAGCCTACCTTGGATCTCTCTTTCCGGCAGACACAAGTCTGCTGGGGTTGAAAGACCTGCTGGTGAGAAAATTGGCAAGTCAAGCGGAACGCGACCTGTCAACATCTCCTCCTTCACATTCTCCCGCAACTGGGGGTGCGAGGAAAAGGCTCAGAATTCCGAGCCCACCCGCTGGCGGTGATGCAGGGCAGTCTGGAGCGACTGCTGATGCTGACATCTGGTCCGGACTGAAGGACCTGACAACGATTACGGACATGTCGTCTACTGTCACTGCATATGATTCTCTCACCATTGAAAGAATGGTGGAGGATTATATGAGTGACCGCATCCAAGTAGGCACGTCACACAGTCCGTACTTATACTGGCAGGAAAAAGAGGCAATTTGGAGGCCCTTGCACAAACTGGCTTTATTCTACCTAAGTTGCCCTCCCACAAGTGTGTACTCCGAAAGAGTGTTTAGTGCCGCCGCTCACCTTGTCAGCAATCGGCGTACGAGGTTACATCCAGAAAATGTGGAGAAGATGATGTTCATTAAAATGAATTATAATCAATTCCTCCGTGGAGACATTGACCAGCAGCAATTGCCTCCACAAAGTACACAGGGAGCAGAGATGGTGGATTCCAGTGGGGACGAATTGATAATCTGTGAGGAGGGGGATGTACACGGTGATATATCGGAGGATGATGATGAGGTGGACATCTTGCCTCTGTAGAGCCAGTTTGTGCAAGGAGAGATTAATTGCTTCTTTTTTGGTGGGGGTCCAAACCAACCCGTCATTTCAGTCACAGTCGTGTGGCAGACCCTGTCACTGAAATGATGGGTTGGTTAAAGTGTGCATGTCCTGTTTATACAACATAAGGGTGGGTGGGAGGGCCCAAGGACAATTCCATCTTGCACCTCTTTTTTCTTTCATTTTTCTTTGCGTCATGTGCTGTTTGGGGAGGGTTTTTTGGAAGGGACATCCTGCGTGACACTGCAGTGCCACTCCTAGATGGGCCCGGTGTTTGTGTCGGCCACTAGGGTCGCTTATCTTACTCACACAGCTACCTCATTGCGCCTCTTTTTTTCTTTGCGTCATGTGCTGTTTGGGGAGGGTTTTTTGGAAGGGACATCCTGCGTGACACTGCAGTGACACTCCTAGATGGGCCCGGTGTTTGTGTCGGCCACTAGGGTCGCTTATCTTACTCACACAGCTACCTCATTGCGCCTCTTTTTTTCTTTGCGTCATGTGCTGTTTGGGGTGGGTTTTTTGGAAGGGACATCCTGCGTGACACTGCAGTGCCACTCCTAGATGGGCCCGGTGTTTGTGTCGGCCACTAGGGTCGCTTATCTTACTCACACAGCTACCTCATTGCGCCTCTTTTTTTCTTTGCGTCATGTGCTGTTTGGGGAGGGTTTTTTGGAAGGGACATCCTGCGTGACACTGCAGTGACACTCCTAGATGGGCCCGGTGTTTGTGTCGGCCACTAGGGTCGCTTATCTTACTCACACAGCTACCTCATTGCGCCTCTTTTTTTCTTTGCGTCATGTGCTGTTTGGGGAGGGTTTTTTGGAAGGGACATCCTGCGTGACACTGCAGTGACACTCCTAGATGGGCCCGGTGTTTGTGTCGGCCACTAGGGTCGCTTATCTTACTCACACAGCTACCTCATTGCGCCTCTTTTTTTCTTTGCGTCATGTGCTGTTTGGGGAGGGTTTTTTGGAAGGGACATCCTGCGTGACACTGCAGTGACACTCCTAGATGGGCCCGGTGTTTGTGTCGGCCACTAGGGTCGCTTATCTTACTCACACAGCTACCTCATTGCGCCTCTTTTTTTCTTTGCGTCATGTGCTGTTTGGGGAGGGTTTTTTGGAAGGGACATCCTGCGTGACACTGCAGTGACACTCCTAGATGGGCCCGGTGTTTGTGTCGGCCACTAGGGTCGCTTATCTTACTCACACAGCTACCTCATTGCGCCTCTTTTTTTCTTTGCGTCATGTGCTGTTTGGGGAGGGTTTTTTGGAAATGGACATCCTGCGTGACACTGCAGTGACACTCCTAGATGGGCCCGGTGTTTGTGTCGGCCACTAGGGTCGCTTATCTTACTCACACAGCTACCTCATTGCGCCTCTTTTTTTCTTTGCGTCATGTGCTGTTTGGGGAGGGTTTTTTGGAAGGGACATCCTGCGTGACACTGCAGTGACACTCCTAGATGGGCCCGGTGTTTGTGTCGGCCACTAGGGTCGCTTATCTTACTCACACAGCTACCTCATTGCGCCTCTTTTTTTCTTTGCGTCATGTGCTGTTTGGGGAGGGTTTTTTGGAAGGGACATCCTGCGTGACACTGCAGTGACACTCCTAGATGGGCCCGGTGTTTGTGTCGGCCACTAGGGTCGCTTATCTTACTCACACAGCTACCTCATTGCGCCTCTTTTTTTCTTTGCGTCATGTGCTGTTTGGGGAGGGTTTTTTGGAAGGGACATCCTGCTTGACACTGCAGTGACACTCCTAGATGGGCCCGGTGTTTGTGTCGGCCACTAGGGTCGCTTATCTTACTCACACAGCTACCTCATTGCGCCTCTTTTTTTCTTTGCGTCATGTGCTGTTTGGGGAGGGTTTTTTGGAAGGGACATCCTGCGTGACACTGCAGTGACACTCCTAGATGGGCCCGGTGTTTGTGTCGGCCACTAGGGTCGCTTATCTTACTCACACAGCTACCTCATTGCGCCTCTTTTTTTCTTTGCGTCATGTGCTGTTTGGGGAGGGTTTTTTGGAAGGGACATCCTGCGTGACACTGCAGTGACACTCCTAGATGGGCCCGGTGTTTGTGTCGGCCACTAGGGTCGCTTATCTTACTCACACAGCTACCTCATTGCGCCTCTTTTTTTCTTTGCGTCATGTGCTGTTTGGGGAGGGTTTTTTGGAAGGGACATCCTGCGTGACACTGCAGTGACACTCCTAGATGGGCCCGGTGTTTGTGTCGGCCACTAGGGTCGCTTAGCTTAGTCATCCAGCGACCTAGGTGCAAATTTTAGGACTAAAAATAATATTGTGAGGTGTGAGGTATTCAGAATAGACTGAAAATGAGTGTAAATTATGGTTTTTGAGGTTAATAATACTTTGGGATCAAAATGACCCCCAAATTCTATGATTTAAGCTGTTTTTTTAGTGTTTTTTGAAAAAAACACCCGAATCCAAAACACACCCGAATCCGACAAAAAAAATTCGGTGAGGTTTTGCCAAAACGCGGTCGAACCCAAAACACGGCCGCGGAACCGAACCCAAAACCAAAACACAAAACCCGAAAAATTTCCGGCGCTCATCTCTAGTGAATACCATCGGGCCCTTGTGATTTATTAATCTTTAAATGTTTTAATCGGTCACAGACTACTTCCTCACTTAAATAAGTACCTATCAGTGGGATATTCTCATTATTGAGATTGTGTGTCAGTCCCTGAAATGGGTCCTCTCTAGTGAATACTGTTGAAAAAAACTCATTTAGTGTGTCCGCTATGTCATTATAATTTTTGCTTAAGACTCCCAACTTGTCTTTTAAAGGGCCTATATTCTCCTTCTTTAATCTCTTACTATTAATATATGTAAAGAATTTTTTGGGATTCGCTTTGCTTTCCTTTGCTACTAGTTCTTCAGTTTCTACTTTAGCCGCTCTTATTTCCTTTTTGCAAATTTTGTTACATTCCTTATAGTGCTGAAATGACTCTGCTTCCCCGTCAGATTTGTATTTTTTTAATGCTCGCCTTTTCTTGCCCATAAGTTCCTTAATCTTTTTGTTAAGCCACATTAGTTTATGATTTTTATTCCTTTTTTTTGCTACTCATAGGAATAAATTTGAGTGTATTTTTAGCTAGCAGGAATTTTAGTACCTCCCATTTCTCCGTAGTATTTTTTCCTAAAAACAAACCTTCCCATTCAATATCCCTGAAAAATACCCTCATCTTTTCAAAATTTGCTTTGCTAAAGTTTAGAGTCCTAGTTGAGCCAGTATACGGCTGTTTATGGAAACTGATATTGAATGTGACCATATTGTGGTCGCTGTTTCCTATGGGTTCCCCTACTATAATACCTGATACCAAATCCCCATTGTTTGTTAATACCAGGTCTAAGATTGCATTGTACCTAGTTGGTTCCTCAACTAGTTGGACTAAGTAGTTATCATTAAGTGTGTTTAAAAACATATTGCCCCTAGCAGTATCACATGAATCGTTTTTCCAGTTTAGCTCTGGATAGTTAAAATCTCCCATCACTACTATGTCTCCTGCTCCTGCTGCTCTTTCAATTTGCTTTAGTAACAATTCCTCATCAGATGCGTTGCTACCAGGCGGCCTATAGCATACACCCAATACTAACTTTTTTTAGTCCTTTTTCCCCGCATGCAATTTCTACCCATAATGTATCGACAGTGTCTACAGTCCCCTCCTGAATATCTTCCCGTATATCAGGTTTTAAAAACGGCTTTACGTAAAGACACACCCCTCCACCCTTTTTATTTAGTCTGTCTCTCCTAAACAGTGTATAGCCCTCTAGATTGACTGTCCAATCATGAGATTCATCCCACCAAGTTTCAGTAATGCCTATAATATCATACTGTTTGCTTTCTGCAAGTATTTCTAGTTCACCCTTTTTACCAGTAATGCTTCTGGCGTTTACATACATACAACTAAGATAAGTATTTTCCCTTGCGTTAGGGACATCTTTCACCTTATGTAGCAATGATGACCTGTAATCGTCATTGGTTAGTGCTTTGGTAAAATCTCTTTTAGTACCCATGTTAGTAACCTTACCGCCTGCTCTTACCCTCCCCCCAACTTCTCCCCCATTTCGTTTACTACCGCCATCCCCACTATTCTCACTGCATGACCTGTAGTTTCTAGCTAAACCCTCCCCCCAGGCTCCTAGTTTAAAATCTCCTCCAACCTTCTAACCATCATTCCCCCCAGCACCGCTGCCCCCTCCTCAGTCAGGTGCAATCCGTCACGACAAAAGAGATGGCGTCTGACTGAGAAGTCCGCCCAGTGTTCCTGGAACATAAACCCCTCTTTCCTGCACCAATCCCTAAGCCACACTGCACCAATCCCTAAGCCACACATATCATTGTGAATCCCTTGGTAACGAGCATTCCCCTTGGCAATGAGCTATTCCCTCTGGCAACGAGCATGGATCCCAGAGTATGAAACCCCTGGCAATGAGCATAACACCCAGCTCATGAAACCCCTGGCAACCAGCATAACACTCAACGCATGATACTCCTGGCAATGAGTATGACACCCAATGCATGAAACCCCGGGCAACAAGCTTGACAAACCCAGTGCATGAAATCACTGGCAACAAGCATGACACCCAGTGAATGAAAGCCCTGGCAACAAGCATAAAACCCCTGGCAACTAGCATGACACCCAGTGCATGAAATTCCTGGCAACGAGCATGACACCCAGTGCATGAAACCCCTGGCAACGAGCATGAAACCCAGCTTGTGAAGCCCCTGGCAATGAGCAGGTAATTTAAAAGTAATTAGAAGCTTTACTGTAGGACATAATGTATCACAGGCATTGCAATGTATGGCACAATATTTATTTATTTATACAATATGGTGCAGGGGGCATAATATGGTGCAAGGGTCATTACTGTGTAGGGTTTAATATGGTGTAATTTTTTTTTGTTCCTGTGGTGGCCGAGTTCTGTTGTTGCAGTGTCAATAACTGGGGTGTAAGGTAGTCTTTTCATAGAAGGCCATGGCCATTTTTAAGTGAGACCCCACCCCTTTGCGACGCATGCAAAATAGGGGGGCACATTGAGAATGTCTATGGGGGGTGCATTTTTTACTGTTCGCACTGGGCGCCAAATTGTCTACAAACAGCACTGACTGTGGTTAGCAGTGATCGGACAGCATGCAGCACTCCCCCTGGTGGATGCAAAGAAGGTTGCCCACATCACTCCCTAACCTTGCACTGTGTCCCGATCACTGTAGCCAGCAGTGATTGAGCGGCCCGTGGTACCACCACAGGAATGGATTTCCCATAAGGCAGCCCAGCAGAACCCACACCTGCACAATGTGGTGCTCAGCAAGATGCTGGGTAAGGAGGGGCACGGGGGTACATCTGGCAGAGATAGGACAACTGATGGGATAAGGGGGACCCTGGGTGGTACAAAGGTGACTTGGAAACCTGGTGGAGTAAGGGGCACAACTGCCTGGAAACACTTGAGTGCATAAAGGTGTATACTTGGCTGGGATAGGGAGAATAATCACTTGGGCGATTATTGTGAAAAACTGATTCTTAGCAGAGCATCAGTGAATAGACACCGTGCGCATGTGCACAGCGTCTATTCGTGGGAGGCAGATGGACTGGGGGCAGGCAGCCTCAGTGACGAAAATGGGGCATGGCTCAGGATCACGGCACTCCCACATAGCCACATCCCCTTTTCCATAGGTCATGCCCTCTTTTCGGTAGTATGAGGGAGTCCCACATTGCTAGCTCCAGATGTTGGGAGGTATGTGTTACTATTATTGCCCCACATAGCCCTACTGTTATTACACTGGTAATGCAGACACAGAGGACACTGGAAGTTATAGGGGTTAAAGCAGTGTGTATGCACCTCTATTGTGTAAAAATCTTAGTATGTATACTACCTGACAACTGTGTCCTTGGTTACCGGAAGCCAGTGACGTTTGTGCTTAGAGATTTTGAATATTGATATGCGCTTCTCTGCTTTATTTAATGGTGAGTCATGCCCTGTTTGTGTAGCCCCTGACAAAAACTGCCTGTGTGCAGTTGAAATGGCTGTTGGCCATGGTGGTGTCCAGTAAATATCTCAGAAATGCTACATTGGTAAATAAAGGTCTTCTTCTTCATACTGAATATGAATGTGGTCCATATACTTTGTCCTGCTTGGAGAGGGTGAATTTTATACAGCATCCACCGTGAGCTAAAGTTGGGATCAGGTCAGTGTCCTGGCTAGTGATTTGGTTTTGGATCTATATATATTTTTTTGAATGCTAAAAACTGCTAAAACCACTTAATCTGGGCCTTTTTTTGTTCTTACAGTATTTTTATCCTCAATAACATTTATTTTCAGTTATTTCCAGCCAATTTTGACCACCTCACACCTCACAATATTGTTTTTATCAAGTTTAGTAAAGCTCTTCCTTGTGGAATCTTTAATTTTGATGAACATAATCTTTTCCACATTTTAGGACGTAGCCTCCTACGCTGATCACTGACAAGGTTCCCATCTGTGCTCAAAACTCTGAGTACACACAGCTCAATAAATGCAAATCAAGTTGTAAAAGATCCTCCAAATTGCCTTTGTTTTTCCTTTCAGTACACAAAGGGACTCTGTGACATGCTCATTTGTATGCTGTCATTTAAGTAATCCTCAACTATTCTATGGATGGTGATTAAATTAGATGGAGTTACAATAGAGTTGTCAATAATTTTGGGCAATTCTTGTACAGTACATCTGATCAGATGTCAAAATGTCATATTGACTCATTGCATCACTACTTGGTCTCTTGGGAAAGCTGAGTTTTTTCCTGGCAGCAGCAGATGCCCGAGAAACTGAAGGAGGATATGTTGTGTCATGTGTCACTTGAGCTGACAACTTGCTCACCAGAAGCTGTTTGCATCTCTTAAGATCTGGTACCATTGGAAAGAAAGACACAACATACAACTTAAATCTGGGATCAAGCATGGTTGCCAAAATGTAGCGATCTGAATTCAAGATATTGACAACCCTTGGACCTACAAGTGTGACATACTTAGCGGAATCACTTAGTTTCTTCTCCTCCTTCAGTTTCTCAAACTGCTTTTACAAAAGTCTAATTAGGGAAAACAACTGACTCAAGCCTGTCTGAACTCACTTCACTGGTGACTAATTCAAAAGAGTTTAGCACCTTGCACAACACAGAAAGTATTCTCCACTACACTGCACTAAGGTACATTCCCCTTTTCTCCCAGTGTCATGGCATGTTGTGTAGCTTTGGATGGCTTTCTGATGTTCCTCTATCTGCTGAAGCATGTAAAGGGTTTAGTTCCACATTGTTATCACCTTTTGCTTCAGTGGGTGGCAGGGTAAATTGAACTGTTCTTGAAGGCACTGCAGTCTTCTGCATGCAGCTGCTGAATGCCAAAAATGTCCCGAAGATGTATGGGTCACAGACAGCATCTCCTGCATGCCCCTGTTGTTTCTTAATAAAACTCTGTACCACCAAGTTGATAGTGTGAGTAAAACATGGGACATGTTAGAATACAGCCAGCTGTAATGTTTTCACAATATATGTAGCATTAGCAGAAATCCCAAATCCTGGTAAACCATTTTGCTGTGACATTCCTTTGTTTTTCTAACAGGTTGTCAGCAGTATGCCTCTTAGTGAAGCTGGTTAAGCAGAGAGTAGGCTGTCTCTGAACAAGCTGGCATTGTTAGATGCTGCTGCTTTTGTTCCTACTGCTGAAGTCGTTTCACCCACCCAGTTGGCTTTTACAGTCTGCTTGTTCACATATCTGTGGGTTAATTATTCACATATCTGTGGTTCAGTGCACAGTTGGTACAGTGGCATTTTGTAGGCTAATAAGTAGGTTTTTTTAATGTCCTGGTATAGCTGAGGAATTGATATTCTAGTAAAATGGAACCAAGGTGGAATTTGGAAGCAAGAACACAAGACCTCAATTAACTGTCTAAAACTCACTGCATTAATGGCAGATTTTGGATGTGGATCTAACACCAGCATAGGGTGACAGCTGTCATACTTGCATCCTCTCACAAAGGATTGTTTTACAGTCAGCTGATATTTTAAGCTACTAGTAGTCTTCCTGGTCCCCTTCTGGGATGAAGAGCCACCTCCAGCAGCAACAGCCATAGACCCAGGGGTATATTTACTAAGGTCCCGATTTAATTTGAGTTTGTATTTTTCGTCTAAGTGTGATCACGGGAATTTACTAAACACAAATCTCAGCAGTGTTGGGGCTATTTGTATTGTTTTTCCCGGCAGAGTTCAGAAATACGAATGAATAGACCATCGGTCAAACATGGCTGTTATTTTATACAACTCTGTAATTTACTAAGAATTTGTATTCTCAGTCACTGCCGACAATAGCCAAACACTGTTGGGAAAGCATAGCATTCGTAAAGAAAAAGGTGCTTTCAAATAGACCTGCTTTTTTGCTGACGTGTTCAGATAGTCATGCATGGATCAGTGAGATCCGTGCATGCTTATCTGTGTAAAAGGGTCTGAAATAGTTAAAATCATTTAAAAAAATTGCATGGGGTCCCCCTCCTATGTATAACGAGCCTCGGGTACTTGTGGTTCTCCAAGTACCAGCACACGAGGGAGGCTTGCTGGGTCTTGTACTTCTAAAACAAAAGACCCCTATGTCTTTTGCCCTCCATATTTTTGAAACCAAGGCTGGCCCAAGAGCCCGGTACTGGTTGTCTAAATACGGGGGAACCCCAGTCAATTTTCCCCTGGTATTTAAACAACCAGGGCCAGCTCAAAGAGCCTGAGGCTGGTTATGCTTAGTAGGGTGGACCCCACACAATTTTTGTAACACTTTTAACTCTTTTAACTCTTAATACTGTACACAATGAAGCCCTGCACGGATCTCACCGATCCAGTCGGGCTTCACTGTGTTATGTCCAGCAGTGTTTTACTCATCACTCCCGTAAAACACTGCCCGACAATACGAATAACATTGGCATGGGAAAATACGAAAAACCAAAACTCGCCAGCTTAGTAAATTCCCAGAAATTATTTCAAAAAGTTGCAGAAAAATACGTCCGATAAAATTTGAATTTAAACTCCCATTAATTCGGCAGAAACACAAATCTTAGAAAATATACCCCCTAGTGCTCCTAGATTCTTCTGAGGCATCCTGGATGGGGGAGGATTCACAAAGCCTTATCCTGGATGCAGGACTTCCTCCAATAATTATTGAGGATATTGATGATGAAGGTGTTGGTGGTGGAGATTTCAGGTGCTGGGATTTAACTGAGGGAGGGAGCTAACTGGTGCTTCACTGTCTGTTGTTTTTTATGCTGTATATATATATATATATATATATATATATATATGTATTGTCTTTGTATGCATGTGTATACTATTTATATATATAGAGAGAGAGAGAAAGAGAGAAAGAGAGAGAGAGAGAGAGAGAGAGAGAGAGAGAGAGAGAAAGAAAACTGGGATGGTTGGCACTCCCTTCAAATAGAATAGCTGCCCCGGTGCCTTACTTATGCAAAATATAGGAAACTGTGGTCTTCTAGAGAGGGGTTAGTAACGGCCCACTCTCAATATATAAAAACCAGGCGGCACTCAGAGGACTAAAAAAAAAGTAGAATATACTTGCAATTCAAATTTCAATCATAAAAGACATACAAAAGTCCAGCTACATAGCAACCAATTAGATTTAATTAGGTCAGCGCAAGTATGAAACATAGAGCAAATGTTTAAATGGTTACAGTGTTGAAACTGCACATTAGTTTGTTTTAAAATTTAGTTGTGCTACCAGAAACAAGAAGAAAAAAAATGATTTCCTCTTCACAGGGACCATAATAATAATTGGTATACATATGATATATTAGCATGCAAAGCACTGATCCTAACATTAATATACAGTAGATTTCTCAAGGAGGAAAGTAATGTTGCCTAAATGAAGTTTTTATCTTTCAAACTTAGTCAATTTGAACTGGGTTTCTAAGTGTCATTTCACAAAAGACAACTCTGATAAATAGCTTATAAAATACATTAGGAAAACATTAATGAGCTTAAATTTGAATTTGCAGGCTCCATATGAAGTTCTTCTTGGTTGTCTAGTGAAAACGTATTTAAGAAAAGCCACTTACTGCTCATGTTCACCATGTCTGTTATCTTGATAAATAATGAGGACGCCGTCGGCTGACAATGAAATATTTTGAAAATGGATGTAATGTATCGCTGGCATAGATCCTTTTGGGCATTGATGAATTACACAAACAGAAGTGATAGGAAACATAAAAAATATTAATGACCTGAATTAAACTAACAGGGCAAATGCGTGGCTGTAAGCCTTACTGTAAGCTGATCAGTCAGTAACATCCCAGATGTTTAACATATATTAACACTACAATCCTGTATTACATAGTTTACACATGGGTTTTCAAATATTTTAATATTTAACTGTAGGGTCAGATCTCAATGCAGGGTTAACATTTACCTACACAGAGTGTTTAATAACTTGAATAAGACTCTTGAAATATCAGGGGCCAAATGTAATAGGATAGGAGTTTGGTGCGTGGAGTAGAATCACACCGTCTCGGACATTAAATTGTATGACTTAATCCGACAATTTGGGCAATGTACTGTATTAGGGTCCAAGTTTTCAGGCACAAATGTACAGTAACTCTCATGTGACTGCTCGCAATAATACACACCAGGAAACAGCCAAGGCTTTTAGACCAACCGGAATCCAAGTTTCATTATTGTGAGTTCCACAGTTTAATAGAAAGTCACCCATTGGGCCCAAAAGTCTCCTGATTTATGCATCACACACTCTATATAAACCCCTGATCCACCATTTTTTCTTTTGTAGGTAGTGAGCATTTTGTAATGAGAGGAGAGGTTTCAGAGAGAGAAAGAGTTTGTTATGTGAGATTTTGAGCAACCATGATTCTCCAGTAGTAGCTTGAGCCTGACAGTAAGGAGGAGGAGAGTGCAGATGCTGCATGAGTAAAAGTGTGTGGTAGAGGAGAGTGAGGGGAAGGAACTAAAGTCTGCAGCACTTGGCAATACAAGGACAGGGCTCAATGCCCGTTTCTCATATGATCAGAATTGCGCCTTGGTCCATGCCATGGTGGAGGTATTTCAATGTCTACTGGCTCCCCAGGTGCATTAGACCACTGTGTCCAAGAAGTAGGTGATGTGGAAGTCAGTCTATGATGCAGTAACATGGTCAGCTCCTGTCTGCAGTACCTGAACAAAGTCAAGATGACAGAATCACGCCGTGAGGGTCATGGGACTGGAGGAGGACGTTCAGCACCGGTCCACTACATCACCTTTAAGGAGGAGTTGAAGCAGGTGATTTCTGTGGAGTGCTTCCAGGAGTGCATGTAGTGGACACAGACCATCCAGCATCCCCATCTCATCATGGTGAGTAAACATAAAATAGTCCCATTTTAACTGTAACAACCTAAATCAGTGTCAAGTGTTAATTTTGTTAATTTTTTTACCTCATTGTGGGCAAATTAGTATGTTATACATCATTTTTTTTTTTTAAACAGAATTATTAACTTTTATCCTATTACCAGGTTTAATAAAATATTAGAATGGCCCATGTTGTAAGAAATGTTTTTTTAAAAATGCATTTAAAAGTGCACATATATGTTTGCTTCTCCAAAATATATGCCACTATCCCAGAAGAGGTTAAAAAGTTGTGTATGTAAATCATGTAAGTGTTATCTTTAGTAACATATGACTGTGTGACACCCAAGCAGAGTAAGTAATGACCATTTGTTAATGTGTGCTATGTGTGGACTACAACCAACAAACAGTATTTGTGTTGCTAAGGCCATTAGCACATTAAGGGAGTTATTCAGATCCGCAATTTATTTTTGCATTTGTGCATTTGTGCACGCGCAGGTCCGGTCCTGCTGTGAGCACCTCTACCTGATTGGTAGGCATAGGTGTTCACGGGGTGGCAATGCAATGTTGTATGGGCGGGATTTAACAAATAGGGTAGGGCTGGTGCCATTTTCGGGCAGCTGCACGACATCACACACAGCTGCTCTAAAGGAAAAAATGGTGGGTGCCCCCTTCTCTTCGCAGCTAGGTGTACAGTATGTTGTTGAACATCTTTTAATATATCAATCTTTTGAATATCACTGAATATTTTCATTTGTTTTTCCTCAACTAAAGTATCACGGCGTTCGGCTCCACTGAAGAGGCAGCGGTAAGAAACAGACACAGAGGAGGCTTGGAAGTGTGTAGAAGAAAAAACATTCCATGGATCTGCAGGCCTGGGTAAGCTAAGTGTAATATAACATAACATTAATTAATTTACAATTGTGCCATATTTAGGCTTGCAACCATAACATAAAACTATTTTGACACAACCATATCAATTAATATTTTGTAGTGTCCTACTTAAAACACACTAATATTTGAAGTAGTATTTTAAATGTAAAAGGTTCCCTGAAAAGACACCATAGAAACCATGCTTAAATTGTACTGTTTTACTTAATTGAATGGAGCCCCTACTGAATGCACCCGTGGGCAAGCATGGATTTATTTTACACGTGCACTGTTAGGTGACCCAAATTTGTAGGATTGGTATTCTTTCTGAGGTACAAGTTTATTTATTTTCTCTTTTTGTTTCCTTTTCAGGTCCTTCTTGTGTGCTTTTTTCACTGCCTCTCCACTCACCACCTCCGGTTCTGACAATTCCAGTGAAGCTGATGGCCTATCACTGAGGAAGGAGGAGGAGTACAACATTATCATCACTCCTGTGGAGCCAACACCACCTGTGCCACCTCCACAGTAGCCGCAGCCAACACAGTCCATCCCACAGCCCGGTGTTCCAGTGTGGATGAGCTGGTCATGCCACTTCACACTTTTTGTGAGCACCAGCTCACATTCATTGAGTGCCAGACCAAACAGAATGACTTCATTGGGCAACAAGTGTTGAGGCTGAACCGCACAATGGTGGTGGCACAGGGAATCCTGCATACGGATTGCCTGTGTCCTCAACAACTGCCTGATTTATCTCACCCAGACCACCAATAAGAAATCTCAGGCAACATGGGAGCAGACACAGGCAAACTGGGAGCAGATGCAGGCATTTGCAGCCCTGTAGATGGAGCTGGAGTCACAAAGCACAATCTATGCAATCTATGGTAACCTCCAGCTCCCAAGTAACAAGCCCACAGACTGCCTCACTGGTGACTCCCACAAAATGTAATACAAATATGCAGGGAAGAGCAGGGCACCAGGGCACCAAAAGGGACAGGAAGATTACTTGCTTCAGGCTGACAGTAATGTTTTTTTTTTTTTCATTTTCTTGTTTAATTGTTTATTAATGTTAGCATGTTTTTTTTTACAGTACAGTGTTACAAAAAAATGTGCACACAGTATGTGTTTTACTTTCTTCTAACAGAAGTTAAGTTGTTAGTATTAACTGGTATTGTTATTTTTGTAATGTATTTTTTAATTGAAGAATTAGTTATAATATTTAGTGGGTAAATTAAGGTAAAAAGGTTTATTAACACTTGCATGTACAACCACCGAACAACCGAACTCCCCCGAACATCCCATTCCGAGCACGGATCTGAGTCCGGCTCGGGACTTTCCGCCAGAATCAGAAACCAGAACAAGGCAAAATGTCATCATTCCGCTGTTGGATTCTCGCAGGTTTTGGATTTCATATGAACAGCTGCTCGTCACCGCCATATTCACTCCAGACTTGAGGAGTGAAGGAGACAGACCTCTGTCTCTCTTTGGGTGGTGGTGTCGGGTGGGGTTAGTGTGTGCTCTGCAGGGGTGCTGCTCCAATCACTATGGTGTACCTGTGCTGTTTGGGGTGCTGTCCTGGCTGTCACTGTGCTGTACAGGGAGCAAGGGCACTGTCCTCCTGTGTTCTGTAAAAATATAGAGGTGCTGCTTTTAAAATAATATTACACTGGCCCTGTATGCTGTGAAAATATGGGTTTGCTGCTGTTAAAATAATATTACACTAGCCCTGTATGCTGTAAAAATTCAGGTGTGCAGTAAAATAAATGTGCACTGGCCCAGTCTTGTCTGCTGCATAAATTCTGGGGTGCAATAAATAAAAAATGTACACTGGCCCTGTCTAGTAAGCTGTAATAATTCAGGGGTGCAGTTGTTAAAATAAAAGCACACTGGTCCTGTATGCTGTAAAAATATAGGCATGCTGCTGTTAAGATAGTATTACACTGACCCTGTATGCTGTCAAAATTCAGGGGTGCAGTAAAATAAATGTACACTGGCCCTGTTTTGTATGCTGTAATGATTATAGGGTGCAGTAAAATAAATGTACACTGGCCCTGTCTTGTATGCTGTAATAATTCTAGGGTGCAGTAAAATAAATGTACACTGGCCCTGTTTTGTATGCTGTAATAATTCTAGGGTGCAGTAAAATAAATGTACACTGGCCCTGTCTTGTATGCTGTAATAATTCTAGGGTGCAGTAAAATAAATGTACATTGGCCCTGTCTTGTATGCTGCAAAAATTCTGGGGTGAGTAAAATAAAATTAGACTGGCCCTGTCTTGTATGCTGTAATAACTAGGGTGCTGTAAAAATAAATGTACACTGGCCCTGTCTTGTATGCTGTAAAAATTCATGGGTGCAGTTGTTAAAATAAAAGCACACTGGTCCTGTATGCTGTAAAAAATGTACGGGTGCTGCTGTTAAATAATATTACATTGGCCCTGTATGCTATAAAAATACAGGGGTGCTGTTCTTAAAATAAAAATACACTGGTCCTGTATGCTGTAAAAATATAGGGGTGCTGCTGTTAAATAATATTACATTGGCCCTGTATGCTATAAAAATACAGGGGTGCTGTTCTTAAAATAAAAATACACTGGTCCTGTATGCTGTAAAAATGCAGGGGTGTAGTGAAAATAAATGTACACTGGTCTTGTCTTGTATGCTGTGAAATTACAGGGGTGTGGTAAAAATACAGGGGTGCTGGCACTGTCCGCATTTGCGATGTCTAGGCCTAACCTTCACAACACTGTATGGGAAGAGGAGGCTCCTACCACCATTTGCATGCCCTCTGCAAGTACTTTGAGGAGCACCGCCAGTCCAGTTGCTGATATTGAGATTGAGAATGTCACAGTGAAGTACACAAGAATGATGAGGATATGGGTGTAGCTGGCACTGCAGAGGAAGTTGATGATTAGGATTCTGATGGTACTGTGGTTTGTTTGAATAAGGCACAAGTTGAGACAGTTATTGGCCATGGGATGAAAAAACCCATTGTCATGCCTGGACAAAATACCAAAAAAAGCCACCTCTTTGGTGTGGAATTTTACTCCACAAATCCGGACAACAGGTGTCAAGCCATCTGTTGCTTTTGTCAATCCATAATAAGTAGGTGTAAGGACATTAACCACCTAGGAACATCTTCCCTTATACGTGACCTGCAGCGCATTCATCATAAGTTATTGTCAAGTTCAGAAACTTTGGGTAATAGCGTAAGCAGTCCACTGACACCTAAATGATGTGGTTTTGTTTGAGTATTATTACTCTGTGAAGATGTAAACACTGAAGGGGGGGGGGGGGAATCTGAGGATGAGAATGACATCTTGCCTCTGTAGAGCCAGTTTGTGCAAACAGAGATTAATTGCTTCTTTTTTGGTGGGGGCCCAAACAAACCAATCATTCCAGCAACAGTCGTGTGGCAGACCCTTTCACTGAAATGATTAGTTTGTTAAAGTGTGCATGTCCTGTTTCTACAACATAAGGGTGGGTGGTAGGTCAGAAGGACAATTCCATCTTGCTCTTAATTTCTTTGCCACATCATTCCAGAGGTGCTGCCTTTATGGGGTGCTGCCTCTCTGCCCTATCAGTCCAGGGGTGCTGCCCCACTGTCGTTTAAGTCCATGGGTGCTGTTGCCTGTCTGCTGTGCTGTGTAATTCTCCAGGGGTGCTGACTATGCTGTATAAGTACAGGGGTGCTTCCCTATAATTCCAGGGGTGCTGCTGTGCTTGATCCTAGAGCAGATATGAAACAAGCTTCAACATCATAAACAGATTTGTGAAAACATAGCCGCAAAGGTGAAAATGGAAATTGCCAAAGTATTTTAAATAAAGTGCGGAGAGACCACATTTGTGGCGAAAGTCAGTGTGACTCTGAAGAGACTGAATCATAATTCAGTGCAACTGCAGGAGATGTGAAAGTGAGATTTTCTGTCGGAGCACTAGAGAGAGGTTCTTCTCAATTATTCAATGTTAGTGACTCACTCAAATGAATGGCTCCAATTAGTCAACCTTAATTTTGATTTATTATTGATGTTCCATATTTTGGGATTATTTATTTAGAAGATGCGAATTTGATGTACAGGGATCTTCTTTTCCTAAGGGCTGCATAGGGTTATGGCAAGATCTTGCGGTGTTAGAAGAACAGAGTTTCAGTGATCTTGTATTACATCAGCTTTCCATTGCACTGCAGCACTAGATGGGCCAGTAGCTCCTGTGTGGCATAAACAGTTACTTTATAAGGCCCAGTATGGAGTCTCATGGTGGCTTACAGCCAGGAAGATGTCTGGCTTGCCAGGCTGAGGCATGCTGTGGGCACAGAGGTTAGCATTGCTTCCTCCCACATTTTTACTTAAATGAGTTTCGACTATAGAGTGGTAAGCTCATCTAGGGCAGGGGCTCAATAACAAAAAAATTCACTGCATGGTCCTGCTTAGTACTTTACTGAACACACCCGAACTCAACTCGGCCCATCAAGGGGCTGCTAAAACATCTAAAAGGCTGCTTTATTGAAAAATAAAACATGTATAAAATAAACAAGACACACAGGTACAGTATGGTCACATGCATATAACTGGGACACACAGCTATGCTCACATGAGTGTAACTGGGAGCTGTGAAAAACAAAAATAAGGCATCTGCCACAAAATATGTAAATAAAAATGCAATAAAAAATGGAAAAAAAGAAACCCACAAGATTTTCACAAAATAAGTTTCCAGACTCCGTGGAGGGGAAAATATCCAATTTTGATCCTGTGGTATACACCAGTTTATTTGCATCCCAGCATTAAATCCGAGATTATCTTAATCCCTGAACATGGAGAAGGCTTTGGCCCTTAGTTTTTCAGTTTGTACAGTAATGTGGTTATTAATAATTATAAATTTGCTTGGTTGAAGTCCTTTCTGTTCCACACCAATATAGGAGTGGAGGTGAAAGCCTGTGTGTTGTTCCTGATTGCGTGTGCCTCTCTAAGTTTCAATCACCATCTTGACACTGTCCTCTTGCCTCTTCTCATAATGTGAAAATTCATCAAAGAAGGAGGTGGTATGTTTGTAGCTAGCTATGATTCGAAGAACTTGGTGAGCTTTTTCCAGGGGGACCACCTGTCACTGAAATGATGGGTTTATTAAACTGTCATGTCCTGTTTAAAAAACATATGGTTTGGTTGGAGGGCCCAAGACAATTCCATCTTGCATCTCTTTTTTTTCTTTGCATGATGTGCTCTTTGGGGCCTAGTTTTTAAAACTGACATCCTGTCTGTCACTGCAGTGCCACGCCTAGATGGGCCAGGAGTTTGTGCTGCCCACTTGTGTCGCTTAGCTTAGTCATCCAGCAACCTCATTGCACCTCTTTTTTTTCTTTGCGTTATGTGCTTTTTGGGGCCTAGTTTTTAAAACTGCCATCCTGTCTGCAACTGCAGTGCCACTCCTAGATGGGCCAGGCAGGGCTTCCATCAGAAATGATGGGGCCGGGACTGACCCTCACAAGGCAGGCCCCCCACACTGTCCGATTTCCCCCTTTCCCTGCATTCCCCAAACTACCTTTTGAGGGGGTCCGGGTGGTTGTAGTGAGTATCAGGGGACTAGGTCAGCTGCCTGCCTGCACATCGGCAGGCAGCCATGGAGGGACAGAGCTGCGGTCATATCCGAATGGCAGCTCCTGATTGGCTGCTGGTTCGTGAGCTCCGATTGGCTCATAGCTGGCTCTATATTAAGAATATGAGAGCGGGCCACGGTTCAGTCTCTACCTCTGTCCTTCTGTGGCTGCCTGCCGATGCGCAGGCAGGCAGCTGACCTGGCCATCTGATCCTCACTACAACCACCCGGGCCCCATCACAGTCCGGGCCCGGAACTGGAGTACCCGAGGTCTCCCCTTGATGGCGGACCTGGGGCCAGGTGTTTGTGCCGTCCACTTGTTTCGTTTAGCTTAGTCATCCAGCAACCTCGGTGCAACGTTTTGGCCTGAAAACAATGTTCTGAGGTGTGATGTGTTTAGAATAGACTGGAAATGAGTGAAAATCAACGTTATTGAGGTTGATAATACTGTAGGAACAAAATTACCCCCAAATTCTGTGACTTTAGCTGTTTTTAAGTTTTTTTAAAAATCATCCAGATCCAAAACCGAAACCAAAACCCGAAAGACTGGTTTTGGCAAAACCAATCCAGATCAGGGGCGTGGCCTAGCTGCTGCTGTGAGTGGAAGTGTCTCAGCAGAGCTCCAGGATTTCTGGCACTTCTCTCCCTCCCTGCACATCCATCTCTGCTCCTTTCAGCCTGGTGCCCTCTCCCCCACTCCTGCTGCTGTGCGCTGGCCGGTTGGTGAGGTCCGCGGAATCGGGTAGCACTCCTGGAGGCTCCTGCAGATTGCGGCCTATCTTCTGCCCTGAAGCCGGGGACTACATTTTCAAGCCTACCCGGGCCGGACTTCCGGGACCCGGGAAAACGGGACGTGGCTCCGCTGGATGGCTCCTACCTCTCCCTGCAGGCTCCTGGGGGGTCTCTGGGGGCTCCCAGAGGCCGCGGACCTGTGGGCCCTTGTGTTTTAACTCCTGTGTGCCTGGGATCCACCTCTGTCTCCAGCTGGGAAGGAGACATTCACAGCCAGTGCCCATTTTGGATTCTTCAGTCTGTGCATCTCTGCAGCTCTGTCCCCTCCTTCTGAGGCTGAAACTGAACCCTGAGCTAGACCAGGACCAGTGATATCTTCCTGGGGCTCTCCTCCAGCTTTTTCTACTACATCTCCCTTGGGTTGTATATTTCATTATGTGGTAGTGCTGCTGATTCCTGCTGGAATCCCCTGTACTGGATCTGTGAGTACCCCCTTGCTGGGATTTGTTGTGCCTCTCTCATATTTGTCATTTCTCCCCGACCCTGCAAAGATCTCTCTGCATGTAATAATGTTTGAATAGGGATGTGATGTGCTCTGTCCTCTCTACGCCTCCACCCGGGGTTCTCATGCATACATAGTAGCTTCTGTTTGGAACCAGCATACTTCTCTGCCTCCAGGGCCTGTGACGCATTGGCCTTCCAGTTTCACTCGTCTACTCCTTCTACTGCAGCCCTCTAACGATGCCCCCTAAAAAAATTAAGGACGCACTCCTGCCCCCGGTGGCTTTCTCTAATCAAAAAGGGGCCCGTATCTCCTCGTCTCCTGCCGGGAGCTCCATCCCATCGAGCCAACCTGACCATCCTAAGGAGAGTTCTGGCCATTCCTTATCGGTCCCTGGGATGGACTCTAATTCTACGGATCCTCTCACTGTCAAGACTCTGTGTCAAGTCCTTGCGGCTTTTAAATCTGAGCTCACTCAAGACCTCTCTCTGGCTATCCGTGAAGTTAAAGTGGAGCTAACTGCTTTAGGCGATCGCACAGACCATCTTGAACGTAAAATGGAGGAACTGGTGTCCTCTTATAATGACCTTATTTCGGCCCATGACCGACAACAAGCTGAGATGGAGACGTATAAAGACAAAATGGCAGATATAGAGGACAGGTTGCGGAGAAATAATATTAAAATCCGAGGTATCCCAGACTCTGCGGCCAATTCGGAACTTCTGGACCATGCTATGTCCCTCTTCCACAAACTGCTACCTGGGGCGGACGACAGAGACCTTCTCATCGATCGCATTCACCGGCTTCCGAAACCACGGTCGGTTTCCGCCTCCTACACTCGGGATACCCTCCTCTGTGTTCACTTCTTCATGACCAACGAACGGATAATGCAAGCTGCCAGATCTGCGTCTGATTCGGATACGCTTTGAGGCATACAAATATTTCCTGACTTCTCAGCACTGACCATCTCTAAACGTAGAGCTCTGGCTCCTATCACGGAGGCACTACGTTCTCATGACATTAGATACAGATGGTGCTTCCCAGTGAAATTGATGATTTCCCATGAGAATTCCTCCTACGTAGTTGCCACTCTGGACCCTGGGGTTAAGCTGCTTAATGACTGGGATGTTTCGGTCAAAGTGCCCTCTACATTGAAACCTCGCCTGCCACTTACCCGTGAGTGGTCTGCGACCTGACTGAGTATTCAATGTTCCAATTAATGTGATCTTCATGTTTGGGGACTCCGTCCCCCTTATTATGCATATCGGATACGTGAGTTTATCTGTTATATATGTGTATGCTTTTGGTTCCTTCATTTACTGTTCATATTACTATGTGTACCTGCATTTTCCTCTGATTCTATCTCTTTTATCTTTTTTTTCTTCTTACTGTACACATGAGGGTATCTCACTAGTCACTTACATTATTTGTTGATGTGCTTGTTGGTACCCTTATTGGTACTTGTAGTTTGGCTATACGTTATTGCTCCAGGTATACATGTGCTTTTTGTACCCCGGGAGGCGATACTACCGCCACCTCCCCATACTTTTTCTACTGCATACCTTTCCCCTGCAGTAGCAATGTGCTCCAAATATAATGGGCCCTTTTGGTTTTTCCTGCCTGTCCTTTCCTCTTTTTTCCCTAGTTTGTCCCCCCCCCCCAATTTGGGATGTCAGCTGATTTTACTTTTTCTATATTTTAAATGGTACGAATATATACATTGAATGTTAAAGGGTTGAACTCCCCCAATAAAAGCAGGCTAGCCTTGACCACTTTTCATAAACACAGAGCTGACATAGTTGCCTTGCAGGAAACACATTTTTCATCAGCAGGTCCCCCGGCTCTGAGAGACCGGAGATACCCAGTTGGCTTTTTTGCAAATGGCCCCAACAAGTGCAATGGAGTGGCTGTTCTTTTTCGGAGCTCTGTTTCTTTTGAACTGCTGTCCCAGATAGGAATGGACGTTTTCTCATTCTAGTTGGAAAATTGGAGGATAAGATGGTTACAATTGTATCTCTCTACGCTCCCAATTCTAACCAAGTCCCCTTCCTTAGAAAAGTTTGCTCGACTATTGCGAGGGTTCGTCAGGGTGCCCTGCTTATGTTGGGCGACTATAATTTAGTGCTTGATCCTAAATTAGATAGATCTCCTCGGTCTTCTTCCCAGATGTCTGCGGCTACAGCTGGCCCATCACTCGCCTTCCGTAATTTGCTGGCAGAATATGACCTGTGTGACTTGTGGAGAGTTCAGAACCCAACTTCGTGAGATTATACATATTTCTCTCCAGTGCACAATTCCTACTCTCGCATAGATCTTATTCTTTGCGATATGAGGACTTTGCAGCACTCAGCACAGGTGGATGTTCTACCTATTTCCTGGTCCGATCATGCTCCTCTCCTATGGTCTTGGAATATTTGCCACCAATTTACCCTCCCTCGGCCATGGCGCCTATCTGCCCACCTGCTGTCGGACCCTATATCTAAAAAAGCGATTGATGATTGCATCGCACTCAATTGGAAAACTAATTCCCCCTCTGTCACGACTTTCTGGTGTGCCCTTAAGGCAGTTGTGCGAGGCACTGCAATCCAAGCCGGTGCTAGACTCAAACGACAAGCTATCCAACGACAACTTGGAATCTAAACTTAAGGAGGTTGAAGATAGGACTAAGCTCCACCCCTCTAGGGCCCTACGTAGGAAATTAAAGGATATCCGAGGCCAACTTCAGAAACTCCTTATGAGACGGACCCAGTTTGCTTTAAAAAGGTTGAGAAAGAAATTTTACCTGACTGGTAATAGACCGGGGAAAATGCTGGTTCGCAAGCTCCGTGCTCTCCATGCTCGTAATAGGATCAGACCTCTGATTTCTCCTCAGGGTAAAGTGTCCAATCCATATGACATAGCAAATCAATTCGCTAGATATTATACCAAGCTGTACAACCTTTCTTCTGATCCCCTTACTTTTCAACCCACTCCTGATTCTATACAATCCTTCCTAGCCGACGTCAAACTCCCCTCCATTTCTGCGGAACAGCTCGAGACATTAAATGCCCCGTGGACCCCCTCCGAGGTAATTCAAGTAATGAAATCACTCCCGCATAATAAAGCTTTCGGTCCAGATGGCTTCATAAATTAATTTTATGTTTCTCTCTGTGATCAACTATCGCCCACCCTGACCTCCTTGTATAATTCAATCTCCTTTCTTGGTGCTTTCCCTACAGAAATGCTGGAGGCTCAAATTATCACTATACCCAAGCCAGGTAAAAACCCAGCGCATTGTCAAAATTATAGGCCCATTGCACTATTGAACGGCAATATTAAAATTTTTGCCAAACTTGTCGCTTTCCATTTAAATGTCTTTCTGCCATCTCTCATTGCCTACGACCAAGTTGGGTTTGTGCCTGGTAGACAGGCATCTGACAATATCCGTAGGGTTTTTGACTTGATTGATATCGTTCCCTCTAACACTGGCCTTCTCCTGCTCTCTTAAGATGCAGAGAAGGCGTTTGATAGACTGAACTGGCAATATATGTCCTCGGTTCTAGACAAGTTTGGTTTTAGTGGCCATATTCTTTCTTTGGTTTTATCTCTATATAGCTCCCCCTCTGCACGGGTATTTAGTAACGGTTTCCTCTCCGATACATTTCCTATTACGAATGGAACCCGACAGGGTTGCCCTCTATCACCCTTAATATTTACGTTGGGCATAGAACCCCTTGCTGAGAAGATTAGGATGTCTGGGGGCTTCCCAGGCGTGACTATTGGCACTACTACTCACAAGTTATGCCTCTTTGCGGACAACGTCCTTCTGTTTGTCACGGACCCGCTATCCTCCCTTCCTTATTTGCATGCTATCTTGGGACAGTATAGTGAAGCTTCCTTTTATAAAATTAATACGACAAAGACAGATGCTCTCCCCATTAATATCCCAGCTCCCATAGTGTCCACCCTTGAATCACACTATTCATATAACTGGCGTTTGGCTTCAATTCAGTATTTGGGGATCCAAATTCAACCTTCTACGGCCTCTGTTTTTGATGTTAACTTACCTCCACTCATAAATAGTTTTTTAGACCTGACTAAGTCCTGGCTATCTTATGATATTTTGTGGATTGGCCGCCTAGCAGCCTTCAAAATGACTCTCTTACCTAAACTCATGTACTTATATCGAACCATAACTTTTCTTTTCCCCAAAACGTACCTTGATAGATGTCGTGCTATAATGCTACGCTATGTCTGGAAGGCACGGCCACCCCGATTGGCTCGGTCCAAAATGATTCTCCCTCGTAGAAAGGGAGGGCTAGATATGCCTGACCTGGTCCTTTACCAGGAGGCATGTGTGCTGAAGAAGAACAGATTTGAGGACTGCGCTTGTTTTGCCTCACTTGATAGATTAAAGCTGCTAGGGAGAAGGGAGAGGATCTCCACTAACCTCTCCGTAACTGTAGGCAAAAAAAGAGAAACATATCTCCCAGCGCTTAAGTTTATCAAGTGAGTTTGGTATAATTTCTACTAAAATTATCAAAGTGTCAGAGTATATAAATAAATCCAATAAAAATGTTTAAATGAATATATTTTATTTTATTCACTATATATGTAAAACACACCTTAAAAGAAAGTTTCTCTAACTCTGTTTTTATCTAAAATTTGTGAATCCTAATACCGGTATACTTTAACAAAACAGACCAACATAAAACATATAAAATATATATATCTCAGTGAGACGCTTATATCAGCGACTTGCTCACTCAAAATCCACAGCTACAATCTCCATGCAGGTTATAATTCATTCCATGGGAATTGAATTTTTACTGGGGAAATATCTCCAGAAATAGAACAGTGTCCAGCCAGATCAAATCATTCCGCTCAACATGGTATTCAGTCTTTGTGCGACATAAATGGTTCCTGATAATAGACAGCGTTCTCTATCAGGGATGTATCATTCATAAGTCCACAGCTACAATCTCCAGACAGGTAATAATTCCCTTCAGGAGAATTGAGTTTTTACTGGGGAAAAGAGAAGAAACCTGTGTCTCTAGAAGTAGAACAGTGTTCAGCCAGATCAAATCACTCTGCTCAACACAGTATTCGGTCTTTATGTGACATAAGCATTTCCTGATATTACACAACGCTCTTTCCTGAGGAAGCCTGCTTAGACAGGCGAAACTAGTCGATAGCAGAGGCACCAACAACTGTCTGCCGGCAGACACCCGTGTCTTTTTGGACCTGTGGCATTGAAGTAAGTTTATGCATGATACATCCCTGGCAAAGAGCATTGTGTAATATCAGGAAATGCTTATGTCACATAAAGACCGAATTATGTATATTTATGGAGTTTTCCTGTTAAGCATTACCGGTTCCAGCCTAATTACTTTATACACATTAGTGGTCTCAGCCTGGTTATTAGATACAAATTACTGGTCCCAGCCTGATTACCAGATACGCATTACTGGTTCCAGCCTAGTTACTCTCATACACATTACTGGACCCAGCCCGTTTATCAGATACACATTACTGGTCACAGCCCAGTTATCAGCTATACATTGTTGGTTCCAGTCTGGTTATTCTCATCCACCTTATCAGATATATGTTACTTCTCCAAAGCCAGTTCCTGATACACATTACCAGTCTCAGTCCTGTTCCTGCTACGCATTACCAATTCCAGTCAGGTTACCTATTATTAGATCCTATCTATTTGCTACCTCAAGGATCTCATCTCACAGCGTTCCTAACCAACGCAAAGTACACTCCTCAATAATAACTGCAAGAGAAGAAACCTAATGAGGCCTCCCAGATTTCTGCATGTTGCCTCAACCATCTTCGCTCCAATCAACTCTTCTGCAAATTGGAGAAATGTTCTTTTGAAGTACCCTTAATTGCCTTCATGGGATATATTATTTCAGGTGCATGTCTGCAGATGGACCCATAGAAACATCAGGCAAGCCTTAATTAGTCTATTCCAACATATTTCAAGGCATATTAATAATTTCTCAGATTCGCAGATTACTATTGCAAGTTCATCAAAACTTCTCAAGTCGTTCATAAAACTTCTCATCACTCCTCCATTCACATTGGGAATGATAACATGTAAAGAAAATACAATACAATAGTGTAGTATGTCTTCACAAGATAACACTTCACCCCAGTGATGTTGATTAGGGAGAAGACAATTGTTGAACCTCCACCAGATCTTCATGCAATTCAACTTAATAAAGGGCAGAACGTACCCCAACTCACAATAAAAAATGGGTATTACAGGCATGTAAAGGTATCTTTATATAGATGTAAAACCACAGAAAGCAATCTGATGGGCGTACCCCAACTCACAGTGACTGGGAGTGGGTGAAGCATATAAAGGTTTCTTTTAGTGTAGTACTTCAAATCACAGCGTACCCCAACTCACAATTCAACAGGTTTTCGTAAACATATCACGGTTTCTTTCATTCTCCAGATGAGCAAGCATTGTGGTAAAAAAAGGGATTTAATCCATAAAATAGTAAATTCATAAAATATTCCCGCAAGGAATAAACATGTGACAAAATAATAAAAAGGAGCAATGATGAACAATCACACCACCTGGTTTGGACACCTGGTGTATATCACCTGGTCAAACGGATTCTGGAGTTCCTTCCTGATCAGGGCATCCAGGGTCCAAAATCCAGATGGGGAGATGGTATATAAATGGTAAAAAGCTCCTGTCACATAACTACATCCCCTTTGTCTCAGCTTAAGACATCCTGATGTTCAAGACCTTTTATTTTAGAAGATGATGCTTCAGCTGTGGGAGTTGGTACTGTTCTATCTCAACGTTTTGAAGATAGACAACATTTTGAACTCACAAGGACTTCATCCTTGTAGGTTTATCTCTTGCAAATTCCTTTATAGCTGAGAGAAACTATACCATTGGCAACCAGGAATTGCTTGCAATTAAATTGGCCCTGAAGGAGACTTTTGTTGGAAGATGCTATATATCCAATTTCAATTCTTACAGACAATAAAATCTGTTGTATCTGAAGTCAGCTCAATGCCCCAAACCTTGACAAGCAAGATCGGCCCTAACTTCAAGGTAACTTTTTGTCCATGATCTCAAAATTGTAAGGCTAAAACACGTTCTAATTGTAGAGAGATCTGTATAAACAACTTATAATGCTAATCTTTGTAATGTATGGACCTCACAATACAATATCAAAATCCATAACCTAATGGAGTCATGGCCAAGATTTGCTCAGTAGCATACAAAACCTCTGAGATACATCTTTTATTGCCACATTACATTAACCCTTACCATAGTGACATAAATATACAGAAAAATAAATAAACAAACAAATAGTCAGCATGACTGTAAAAAGATTGATCATCAGGCATATAAATATACTGAAAATATAGTGTGCAGAGTCATCCTAAAAAGTGCATCGTAATAGATGACATGTTGCAAAAAAAAGTTTAAAAAAATGGCCAAAGGGTTGTATTCATTTAGCCCCTTTGTGGACAGTGTATCAAGATGATGAATCCAACCAGCATCACGTCTCAGTAAGCACTACCCTGGCTCAGAATCCAATCGATAATCATGTATCGCAAAGTGGAAAGTTGGTGTTTCTCTTGGAAAAACTGTGCTTTGAGTCAATAGTGTAAGGTAGATTCAATTTTAATGTATCCAGATGATGGATAGTGGCCCACAAAAGTGTGTCTTTATCCGTCTGTTGCAGAAGAGAGTATATTTCAAACATGGTGATCGAATTTCCATCTATAGATGCTGTGAATCTTGTTGGACTGTCCACATGTTTCAACTCATCAACCATTAAATGGAACAACTCTGCACAACCCCTCCAAATAAAAGACCTCATCTATAAATCTTTTAAAATACAAAATGTTATCCTCCAATTTGTTATGAATATATCCTCTTTACACATGTGCTCTTAACAAATTTGCTGATAACGTTGTGTATTTTAAAAGATTTATAGATAAAGTATGTTTCAAAGACACCGTGTTTGGAACATAACCTGTTCTGCAAACTGACTGACAGAAACACACTTTTCTGGGCCAGTACGTTGTTAATACAAGTCCCTGTGCAGTTCTGTAAATGGGCTAGGTAGACAGATAGATAGATAGATAGATAGATAGATAGATAGATAGATAGATAGATACAGTGGCGGAACTAGCGAGCGGTGGGCCCATGTGCGACAAAATGGCTTGGGCCCCCCCCCATCCCATCCAAGTCCACCCCCTCACCCCTGGAGAGGATCTGGTGAGGGGGACCTGCACAGGGAAGTGGATACCTAGCAACAGTGCCGTAACTAGACATTTTAGCACTGTGTGCAAGAAACGGCATTGGAGACCCACCCCTGCATGCAAAACAGGGGCAGTGCGCGCCGTAGGAGCGCAAAAATACATAGTGGCGTGGCTTCGTGGGGAAGGGGTGTGGCCACAAAATAATACCAATTCATAAAACGGTGCACAGTAGTCTCCATTATTCAAATTACGCCGCACAGTAGCACCACTACACCAGGTAGAGACCCTTTTACACCTTACGGCGGACAGATTCCTCTTTTTACACATTACAGCAGACAGCGTCCCCTTTTTACACATTACGGCAGACAGCATGCCCTTGTTAAACATAGTGGCAGACAGCGTACACTTTTTACACATAATGGCAGACAGCGTGCCCTTTTTACACATAATGGCAGACAGCGTCCCCTTTTTACACATTACGGCAGACAGCGTGCCCTTGTTACACATTACGGCAGACAGCGTGCCCTTGTTACACATTACGGCAGGCAGATTCCCCCTTTTTACACATTGCGGCAGGCAGATTCCCCCTTTTTACACATTGCGGCAAGCAGATTCCCCCTTTTTACACATTGCGGCAGGCAGATTCCCCCTTTTTACACATTACGGCAGGCAGATTCCCCATTTTTACACATAGCGGCAGGCAGATTCCCCATTTTTACACATAGCGGCAGGCAGATTCCCCATTTTTACACATAGCGGCAGGCAGATTCCCCGTTTTTACACATTGCGGCAAGCAGATTCCCCGTTTTTACACATTGCGGCAGGCAGATTCCCCGTTTTTACACATTGCGGCAAGCAGATTCTCCGTTTTTACACATTGCGGCAGGCAGATTCCCCGTTTTTACACATTGTGGCAGGCAGATTCCCCGTTTTTACACATTGCGGCACACAGTCCCCCTTTTTTGTAGGAAAGAAAGAAAGAAAGAAAGAAAGAAAGAAAGAAAGAAAGAAAGAAAGAAAGAAAGAAAGAAAGAAGAATTATACTTACCCTCTCCGCTGGCTCAGGCTCCTCGGTGCAGCGTCAGACGATTCCCGGGCAGTAGAGGAGGTGGAGGAGGGAGCCGCAGCAGCGCTGTGTCATTGGTGGAGGCGCTGCTGCTGCAGCCCCTCTGCTTCACTATAGGCTGTTCTCGGAAGACAGCCTATAGTGAAGCAGAGTGCCAGCAGCAGCAGCGCCTCCACCAGTAACAAAGCGCTGCTGCGGCTTCCTCCTTCACCTCCCTCCTCCTCCTTCCCCCGTCCGTGCCGCTGCTCCTCTCATCTCCGGGCGGCTGTGCGCTGTGGGCAGCGGTTGCCCGCAGCGCACAGCGGCATGTAATGAGTCAATTTGACTCATTACATGCTTGGGCCCCTGGACAGAGGCGGGCCCCAGTGCAATGCACTACTTGCACTGGTGGTAGTTCCGCCTCTGGACAGATAGATAGATAGATAGATAGATAGATAGATAGATAGATAGATAGATAGCAGGAGCCCATCTAGAAAGGAGGAGGCCCATGTGCAGGCTCTATCTGGGAATCCTTCTCTCTAGCAGGTAGTGCTATAGCTCTAGGCACTAGGGTCACTAGGTCACAAGCCCTGTCCCAGAATCTAGTGCGCATACGCAGCTCTGTACAAAAATGGCGCAGTGACCATTTTCCCAGTGATTTCCGTACTGTGCATGCACGAAGCACTGGGAAAATGGCCACCACGCCAGTTTCCTTGTGATTTCTGCAGCACTGCTGCTGCTGATGTGGGACTATGGAGGGTAAGTATTGAAAAAATATGGGTGCTCAGGGTTGTGATGTTGGCCTCCCTGGACCCTGGAGGCCTGTGTGCATAGCACCCACTGTTCCCATTATAAATATGCCAGTGATAGATAGATAGATAGATAGATAGATAGATAGATAGATAGATAGATAGATAGATAGATAGATAGATAGATAGATACAATAGGTAGATTAATTGATTGATAGATGGATAGATAGATAGATAGATAGATAGATAGATAGATAGATAGATAGATAGATAGATAAATAAATAAATAGATTTAATATGAGTGGTACTCTACTGATTTGGCTGTGCTATGTCCAGACTCACAAAATCACGCAGTTTAAATTGAGCTGCGACTTTAATAAATAAAAAATAAAAATATATATAAAGTATAGTTAAATTCTATTGCTTGTACTGTTTGGTGTGCTTTACCCTAGTGCATTTTGTTTATGTGCATCTATAAGTCCTATGACTCCACACAGTGATCTGCGAATTAAAAAATGGATAACAATCAGTTAAGAGAAGGCAGGTACTTATCCATCATGCAATACCATCAGAGAGGTGTCTGATTGGCACCACGTTTATTTCTGCCGCAGGACAACCCCAAACATACTGTACTATCAATGTCATTAAGAACTATCTTCAGCATAAATAAGAACAAGGATTCCTGGAAGCAGTGGCATCACAAGGGGGGTACAAGGGTTGCGGCCCACACCCAGGTGTCACCTGTCATAGTGTGACACCAAAATGCCGTCTCCTGCTCAGTGACAGGAGCCGTGTGCTGCACTGTTACATTATGTGCAGCACTTGGCTCTTGACACTGTGTAGAAGCTGGCACTGCAGCCACAGCACTCCCCGGGGGGCAGCCCCACTTCCCGAACCCCCAAAGTGTTGAAAAAATGGTGTTAGGGATGCAAACCCCCTCCCATGAACCCCACCTCTTTTCAGCAAAGCCCCGCCCCCTTTCCCCATGCGCCGCACCAGGTGTACGTATACTAAGTGATGTCTCTGCCTGGAAGTGATGATATAGCCCCCATAGATCACTGATCTTTACATCATCATATTTGTCTGGGATTACATGAAGAGACAGAAGATTTGAGTAAGTCTATACTGTGGTTAGTTCTCTAAGATACTTGGAACAACCTCCCTGCCGAGTTCCTTCAAAAACTGTACAATAGTACCTAGAAGTAATGATGCTGTTTTGAAGGCAAAGGGCGTTCACACCTAATTTTATTTGATTTTGATTTCTCTCCTATTCATTCACTTTGCATTTTGATAATTAATAAAAAAATAAACTATTTTTTGAAAGCATTCTTACTTTGCAGCATTTTTTCCACACCTGCCTCAATTTGCCACTGTGTGTATATATATATTATTCCTGGGCAGATCTGATAATGAATGTCTGTGGCTAATGACCAGTAGCAGCTCTTGCCATGGGCAAATAGGCTTTTTGCCCGGGACGCCTCTTGTGCTGTGCGGTGCACCTGACGTCATTGCGCACTGCACGGCATTGTGGGAGCGGCCGCAGACTAAAAAGGTCATAAATGACCTCTAGTGTCTGTGCAGTGTGCGGCACTATGCGAGAGACATCATGATGTCTCTCCCATAGATCCAAGGCGCGTTGGCCAGAGACAGAGGTCAGCAGCAGCAGTCGGGAAGCAAGAGCGGGGCTGGTTAGTATTTATTTTGTTTTTGTGTAAGCGCTGCTACTGAGGGCAGAACTACTGAGGGCACAGAAACGGGGCACAACTACAGAGGGCACAGCAACAAGGGGCAAAACTACAGGCGTCACAACTACTGAGGGCACAGCAACAGGGGGAAAAACTACTGAGGACACAGCTACAGGGGGCAAAACTACTGGGGGCACAACTACTGAGGGCACAGCTGCAGGGGGCACAATTACTGAGGGCACAGTAACAGGGGGCAAAACTACAGAGGCACAACTACTGAGAGCACAGCAATAGGGGGCACAACTACAAGGGGCACAACTACTGAGGGCACAGCTACTGGGGACACAACTACAGGGGGCACAACTACTGAGGGCACAGCAACAGGGGGCACAACTACTTAGGGCACAGCTACAGGGGGCACAACTACTGAGGGCACAGCTACTGGGGCAAAACTACTGTGGGCACAACTCTACTGGGGGCACAGCTACAGAGGGCACAACTACTGAGGACATAGCTACAGGGGGCAAATCTACTGGGGGGCAAATCAACAGGGAGCACAGTTACAGGGGGCACAACTCTACAGGGGGCACAACTACTGAGGGCACAGCTACAGGGTGCAAAATTACAGGGGGCAAATCTACTGGGGGCACAGCTACAGGGGGCACAACTCTACAGAGGGCACAACTACAGGGGCCATAACGGTGGCCACGCCCCTTCCCTATGAAGCCACGCCCCTGTTTTTGCCATGAGCCATAGGAGCGCACTATCCCTGTGTTGCCTGTAGGTTGGGGGGCCAAAGGAAACTTTTGCCCTAAGCGTCACAAGGTCTAGAATAGAGATGTGCACTTGAAATTTTTCGGGTTTTGTGTTTTGGTTTTGGGTTCGGTTCCGCGGCCGTGTTTTGGGTTCGACCGCGTTTTGGCAAAACCTCACCGAATTTTTTTTTGTCGGATTCGGGTGTGTTTTGGATTCGGATGTTTTTTTCAAAAAACACTAAAAAACAGCTTAAATCATAGAATTTGGGGGTCATTTTGATCCCAAAGTATTATTAACATCAAAAACCATAATTTCCACTCATTTTCAGTCTATTCTGAATACCTCACACCTCACAATATTATTTTTAGTCCTAAAATTTGCACCGAGGTCGCTGGATGACTAAGCTAAGCGACCCTAGTGGCCGACACAAACACCTGGCCCATCTAGGACAGGCACTGCAGTGTCACGCAGGATGGCCCTTCCAAAAACACTCCCCAAACAGCACATGACGCAAAGAAAAAAAGAGGCGCAATGAGGTAGCTGTGTGAGTAAGATAAGCGACCCTAGTGGCCGACACAAACACCTGGCCCATCTAGGAGTGGCACTGCAGTGTCACGCAGGATGGCCCTTCCAAAAAACACTCCCCAAACAGCACATGACGCAAAGAAAAAAAGAGGCGCAATGAGGTAGCTGTGTGAGTAAGATAAGCGACCCTAGTGGCCGACACAAACACCTGGCCCATCTAGGAGTGGCACTGCAGTGTCACGCAGGATGGCCCTTCCAAAAAACACTCCCCAAACAGCACATGACGCAAAGAAAAAAAGAGGCGCAATGAGGTAGCTGTGTGAGTAAGCTAAGCGACCCTAGTGGCCGACACAAACACCTGGCCCATCTAGGAGTGGCACTGCAGTGTCACGCAGGATGGCCCTTCCAAAAAACACTCCCCAAACAGCACATGACGCAAAGAAAAAAAAAGGCGCAATGAGGTAGCTGTGTGAGTAAGATAAGCGACCCTAGTGGCCGACACAAACACCTGGCCCATCTAGGAGTGGCACTGCAGTGTCACGCAGGATGGCCCTTCCAAAAAACACTCCCCAAACAGCACATGACGCAAAGAAAAAAAGAGGAGCAATGAGGTAGCTGTGTGAGTAAGATAAGCGACCCTAGTGGCCGACACAAACACCTGGCCCATCTAGGAGTGGCACTGCAGTGTCACGCAGGATGGCCCTTCCAAAAAACACTCCCCAAACAGCACATGACGCAAAGAAAAAAAGAGGCGCAATGAGGTAGCTTTGTGAGTAAGATAAGCGACCCTAGTGGCCGACACAAACACCTGGCCCATCTAGGAGTGGCACTGCAGTGTCACGCAGGATGGCCCTTCCAAAAAACACTCCCCAAACAGCACATGACGCAAAGAAAAAAAGAGGCGCAATGAGGTAGCTGTGTGAGTAAGATAAGCGACCCTAGTGGCCGACACAAACACCTGGCCCATCTAGGAGTGGCACTGCAGTGTCACGCAGGATGGCCCTTCCAAAAAACACTCCCCAAACAGCACATGACGCAAAGAAAAAAAGAGGCGCAATGAGGTAGCTGTGTGAGTAAGATAAGCGACCCTAGTGGCCGACACAAACACCTGGCCCATCTAGGAGTGGCACTGCAGTGTCACGCAGGATGGCCCTTCCAAAAAACACTCCCCAAACAGCACATGATGCAAAGAAAAAAAGAGGCGCAATGAGGTAGCTGTGTGAGTAAGCTAAGCGACCCTAGTGGCCGACACAAACACCTGGCCCATCTAGGAGTGGCACTGCAGTGTCACGCAGGATGGCCCTTCCAAAAAACACTCCCCAAACAGCACATGACGCAAAGAAAAAAAGAGGCGCAATGAGGTAGCTGTGTGAGTAAGCTAAGCGACCCTAGTGGCCGACACAAACACCTGGCCCATCTAGGAGTGTCACTGCAGTGTCACGCAGGATGGCCCTTCCAAAAAACACTCCCCAAACAGCACATGACGCAAAGAAGAAAAAAAGAGGCGCAATGAGGTAGCTGTGTGAGTAAGCTAAGCGACCCTAGTGGCCGACACAAACACCTGGCCCATCTAGGAGTGGCACTGAAGTGTCACGCAGGATGGCCCTTCCAAAAAACACTCCCCAAACAGCACATGACGCAAATAAAAATGAAAGAAAAAAGAGGTGCAAGATGGAATTGTCCTTGGGCCCTCCCACCCACCCTTATGTTGTATAAACAGGACATGCACACTTTAACCAACCCATCATTTCAGTGACAGGGTTTGCCACACGACTGTGACTGATATGACGGGTTGGTTTGGACCCCCACCGAAAAAGAAGCAATTAATCTCTCCTTGCACAAACTGGCTCTACAGAGGCAAGATGTCCACCTCATCATCATCCTCCGATATATCACCGTGTACATCCCGCTCCTCACAGATTATCAATTCGTCCCCACTGGAATCCACCATCTCTGCTCCCTGTGTACTTTGTGGAGGCAATTGCTGCTGGTCAATGTCTCCACGGAGGAATTGATTATAATTCATTTTAATGAACATCATCTTCTCCACATTTTCTGGAAGTAACCTCGTACGCCGGTTGCTGACAAGGTGAGCGGCGGCACTAAACACTCTTTCGGAGTACACACTTGTGGGAGGGCAACTTAGGTAGAATAAAGCCAGTTTGTGCAAGGGCCTCCAAATTGCCTCTTTTTCCTGCCAGTATAAGTACGGACTGTCTGACGTGCCTACTTGGATGCGGTCACTCATATAATCCTCCACCATTCTTTCAATGGGGAGAGAATCATATGCAGTGACAGTAGACGACATGTCCGTAATCGTTGTCAGGTCCTTCAGTCCGGACCAGATGTCAGCATCAGCAGTCGCTCCAGACTGCCCTGCATCACCGCCAGCGGGTGGGCTCGGAATTCTGAGCCTTTTCCTCGCACCCCCAGTTGCGGGAGAATGTGAAGGAGGAGATGTTGACAGGTCGCGTTCCGCTTGACTTGACAATTTTGTCACCAGCAGGTCTTTGAACCCCAGCAGACTTGTGTCTGCCGGAAAGAGAGATCCAAGGTAGGTTTTAAATCTAGGATCGAGCACGGTGGCCAAAATGTAGTGCTCTGATTTCAACAGATTAACCACCCGTGAATCCTTGTTAAGCGAATTAAGGGCTCCATCCACAAGTCCCACATGCCTAGCGGAATCGCTCCCTTTTAGCTCCTCCTTCAATGCCTCCAGCTTCTTCTGCAAAAGCCTGATGAGGGGAATGACCTGACTCAGGCTGGCAGTGTCTGAACTGACTTCACGTGTGGCAAGTTCAAAAGGTTGCAGAACCTTGCACAACGTTGAAATCATTCTCCACTGCGCTTGAGACAGGTACATTGCACCTCCTATATCGTGCTCAATTGTATAGGCTTGAATGGCCTTTTGCTGCTCCTCCAACCTCTGAAGCATATATAGGGTTGAATTCCACCTCGTTACCACTTCTTGCTTCAGATGATGGCGGGGCAGGTTCAGGCGTTTTTGGTGGTGCTCCAGTCTTCTGTACGTGGTGCCTGTACGCCGAAAGTGTCCCGCAATTCTTCTGGCCACCGACAGCATCTCTTGCACGCCCCTGTCGTTTTTAAAAAAATTCTGCACCACCAAATTCAAGGTATGTGCAAAACATGGGACGTGCTGGAATTTGCCCATATTTAATGCACACACAATATTGCTGGCGTTGTCAGATGCCACAAATCCACAGGAGAGTCCAATTGGGGTAAGCCATTCCACGATGATCTTCCTCAGTTGCCGTAAGAGGTTTTCAGCTGTGTGCGTATTCTGGAAACCGGTGATACAAAGCGTAGCCTGCCTAGGAAAGAGTTGGCGTTTGCGAGATGCTGCTACTGGTGCCACCGCTGCTGTTCTTGCGGCGGGAGTCCATACATCTACCCAGTGGGCTGTCACAGTCATATAGTCCTGACCCTGCCCTGCTCCACTTGTCCACATGTCCGTGGTTAAGTGGACATTGGGTACAACTGCATTTTTTAGGACACTGGTGAGTCTTTTTCTGACGTCCGTGTACATTCTCGGTATCGCCTGCCTAGAGAAGTGGAACCTAGATGGTATTTGGTAACGGGGGCACACTACCTCAAGAAATTGTCTAGTTCCCTGTGAACTAACGGCGGATACCGGACGCACGTCTAACACCAACATAGTTGTCAAGGCCTCAGTTATCCGCTTTGCAACAGGATGACTGCTGTGATATTTCATCTTCCTCGCAAAGGACTGTTGGACAGTCAATTGCTTGGTGGAAGTAGTAAAAGTGGGCTTACGACTTCCCCTCTGGGATGACCATCGACTCCCAGCAGCAACAACAGCAGCGCCAGCAGCAGTAGGCGTTACACGCAAGGATGCATCGGAGGAATCCCAGGCAGGAGAGGACTCGTCAGAATTGCCAGTGACATGGCCTGCAGGACTATTGGCATTCCTGGGGAAGGAGGAAATTGACACTGAGGGAGTTGGTGGGGTGGTTTGCGTGAGCTTGGTTACAAGAGGAAGGGATTTACTGGTCAGTGGACTGCTTCCGCTGTCGCCCAAAGTTTTTGAACTTGTCACTGACTTATTATGAATGCGCTGCAGGTGACGTATAAGGGAGGATGTTCCGAGGTGGTTAACGTCCTTACCCCTACTTATTACAGCTTGACAAAGGCAACACACGGCTTGACAAATGTTGTCAGCATTTCTGGTGAAATACTTCCACACCGAAGAGCTGATTTTTTTGGTATTTTCACCAGGCATGTCAACGGCCCTATTCCTCCCACGGACAACAGGTGTCTCCCCGGGTGCCTGACTTAAACAAACCACCTCACCATCAGAATCCTCCTTGTCAATTTCCTCCCCAGCGCCAGCAACACCCATATCCTCCTCATCCTGGTGTACTTCAACACTGACATCTTCAATCTGACTATCAGGAACTGGACTGCGGGTGCTCCTTCCAGCACTTGCAGGGGGCGTGCAAATGGTGGAAGGCGCATGCTCTTCACGTCCAGTGTTGGGAAGGTCAGGCATCGCAACCGACACAATTGGACTCTCCTTGTGGATTTGGGATTTCGAAGAACGCACAGTTCTTTGCGGTGCTTTTGCCAGCTTGAGTCTTTTCATTTTTCTAGCGAGAGGCTGAGTGCTTCCATCCTCATGTGAAGCTGAACCACTAGCCATGAACATAGGCCAGGGCCTCAGCCGTTCCTTGCCACTCCGTGTGGTAAATGGCATATTGGCAAGTTTACGCTTCTCCTCCGACAATTTTATTTTAGATTTTGGAGTCCTTTTTTTACTGATATTTGGTGTTTTGGATTTTACATGCTCTGTACTATGACATTGGGCATCGGCCTTGGCAGACGACGTTGCTGGCATTTCATCGTCTCGGCCATGACTAGTGGTAGCAGCTTCAGCACGAGGTGGAAGTGGATCTTGATCTTTCCCTAATTTTGGAACCTCAACATTTTTGTTCTCCTTATTTTAATAGGCACAACTAAAAGGCACCTCAGGTAAACAATGGAGATGGATGGATACTAGTATACTCATGGATGGACCAGCGACTGCCGACACAGAGGTAGCTACAGCCGTGGACTACCGTACTGTGTCTGCTGCTAATATAGACTGGATGATAATGAGATGAAATTAATATATATATATATATATATATATATATATATATATATAATATCACTAGTACTGCAGCCGGACAGGTATATATATTTATTATGTAATGACTGATGACGGACCTGCTGGACACTGTCAGCTCAGCAGCACCGCAGACTGCAACAGTAAGCTACTATAGTAGTATGTATCAAGAAGAAAGAAAAAAAAAAAACACGGGTAGGTGGTATACAATTATGGATGGACCAGCGACTGCCGACACAGAGGTAGCTACAGCCGTGGACTACCGTACTGTGTCTGCTGCTAACATAGACTGGATGATAATGAGATGAAATTAATATATATATATATAATATCACTAGTACTGCAGCCGGACAGGTATATATATTTATTATGTAATGACTGATGACGGACCTGCTGGACACTGTCAGCTCAGCAGCACCGCAGACTGCTACAGTAAGCTACTATAGTAGTATGTATCAAGAAGAAAGAAAAAAAAAAAACCACGGGTAGGTGGTATACAATTATGGATGGACCAGCGACTGCCGACACAGAGGTAGCTACAGCCGTGGACTACCGTACTGTGTCTGCTGCTAATATAGACTGGATGATAATGAGATGAAATTAATATATATATATATATATAATATCACTAGTACTGCAGCCGGACAGGTATATATATTTATTATGTAATTACTGATGACGGACCTGCTGGACACTGTCAGCTCAGCAGCACCGCAGACTGCTACAGTAAGCTACTATAGTAGTATGTATCAAGAAGAAAAAAAAAACCACGGGTAGGTGGTATACAATTATGGATGGACCAGCGACTGCCGACACAGAGGTAGCTACAGCCGTGGACTACCGTACTGTGTCTGCTGCTAATATAGACTGGATGATAATGAGATGAAATTAATATATATATATATATAATATCACTAGTACTGCAGCCGGACAGGTATATATATTTATTATGTAATGACTGATGACGGACCTGCTGGACACTGTCAGCTCAGCAGCACCGCAGACTGCTACAGTAAGCTACTATAGTAGTATGTATCAAGAAGAAAGAAAAAAAAAAAAACACGGGTAGGTGGTATACAATTATGGATGGACCAGCGACTGCCGACACAGAGGTAGCTACAGCCGTGGACTACCGTACTGTGTCTGCTGCTAATATAGACTGGATGATAATGAGATGAAATTAATATATATATATATATATATATAATATCACTAGTACTGCAGCCAGACAGGTATATATATTTATTATGTAATGACTGATGACGGACCTGCTGGACACTGTCAGCTCAGCAGCACCGCAGACTGCTACAGTAAGCTACTATAGTAGTATGTATCAAGAAGAAAGAAAAAAAAAACACGGGTAGGTGGTATACAATTATATATATATTATATACAATTATATATATATATATATATATATATATATTAAACTGGTGGTGATTAATTAAACTGGTGGTCAGGTCACTGGTCACACTATCAGCAACTTGCAAGTAGTACTCCTAAGCAGACAATCACAATATATACTGGTGGTCAGTGTGGTCACAATGGCAGTGTGGCACTCTGGCAGCAAAAGTGTGCACTGTACGTTAAAATATGTACTCCTGCTCTCAGACTCTAACTGCTCCCCACTGTCTCCCACACAAGTCAGATATACAGTCACACTATCACTTCAGCAAGTAGTAGTACTCCTCCTAATGCTCCCCAAAATTACTAAAGTAAATACTGTGTCTCTCTCTACTCTAGTCTCACTCACTTCTCTATAAACGGAGAGGACGCCAGCCACGTCCTCTCCCTATCAATCTCAATGCACGTGTGAAAATGGCGGCGACGCGCGGCTCCTTATATAGAATCCGAGTCTCGCGATAGAATCCGAGCCTCGCGAGAATCCGACAGCGGGATGATGACGTTCGGGCGCGCTCGGGTTAACCGAGCAAGGCGGGAAGATCCGAGTCGCTCGGACCCGTGTAAAAAAACCTGAAGTTCGGGCGGGTTCGGATTCCGAGGAACCGAACCCGCTCATCTCTAGTCTAGAACCGGCCTTGCTAATTACCTACAGTAGCAAATGAATATTCAAAAAAACGAGTTCTCGTATGGAACACTATTTTTTTTAATTAGTTCCGAGAGCAAAAATAATGTTTCATTTTCTTTGAGACTGGTATTAATTATAGTTAAAGAGCTATATTAATTAATTGTTAATTGGTTTTATAAAAAAAAAATTACAAAAGCAACATCTTATTATGGTTGGTCTCACTTGCAGGGGATACCAAGTTTGGATTCTTGGTAGGATTGCAGTGTTTTGGGCTTTTGTAAATCTGGGGGTGCAGTCCAGTTACTGAAAAATAAAAACAATGACAATGCACACCCGTATCTTAGTAAATATTCACCAGGCCTCAGCTTCTGAAAAAGATGTGCCTGCTAATAAAACAAACTGAGGATGCTTTCTTGCCAGCTTGCAAGTGTAAGGAGCCATATGTCTAAGATACGCTCAAATCTATATATGGACGCTTTTTAGTCCACACTACAAGAATTGACTTTTGTCCAACTAAATGAAATCTCTGTTGTCAGCCCTTAAGTTTTTAACAGAACAATGTGCTGACTATAATATTAAGGTTCTAGTAACTGAAGCCTGCTGTGTCCAGACTGATGCATTAAAAAGCATATGAAGGAGAAGCCATTAATATTTATGGTTGGAAAAGGAAATTGGAGTTTATGGGTATTTACCTAACATATTGAAATGTAAAGGGAAACTTTATTTTCTAACTACATACAGTATTTATGTATGTTATGGGGACAGGATTTAAATAATTATTCATTGAAAATAGCAAATAAACCTGACTCTTTTGTGCCCATCTGTGAAGTTAGATTCGGGAAATTGATGTGTATATTGGAGGTTGCAGTAAGAGTTGCACATGTGAAGGGTTTCCTGACATAGCTGGCCATGTTTACGGACTTAATACGGCAGAACAGCCCAGAGTGAGTTGATCTGCTAGAGAAAAGTGGCTCTTTATTAAAGTCTGTAAACCTTTGGTAGGTCAAGTGTTGATAAAAAGGCAAGCCAGACTTTTTTTGCCCCATGCTAGAAGTATGTATTGAGTACCCTGTCTAAAGGGTTTTGGGCACCTGGGAAGACGTTTCCTGTCTCTTCTGGTCTCTGCCATCCCTAGTCCAAGCCTCCCCAAAATGTAAGCTAGGGGAATATGGATCAAAATGACTGGATCTTGCTAGGGGTTCTAGTGGGGAAGGGACCTATGTACTACCTATGGATATCATTGGTTTTTCTTTGTAAATGATCACCAATCTAAAGATACAGGCAGACCAGCACATAGTCCCAAACCTCCTGCAGCACGCAGGCTTTTAGACATACAGTAGCCCATGGGCTGGCTAAGGAGTTCTTAGGCTGATAGGGCATAACATTGTTACCACACTATCACGGAGATGAGATAAACCTTTGAGATAGATAAAGTGAAGAAGAGCCCATAATGACCAATCATCTTTTAGCTATCATTTATCTAGCCTAGAATGCCAGCAGCAGGGCGGGCGCTATATTCCAACTGTCGGCATTGTTAGCGCTTGGGATTGTGGTTTTTAGGGAGTCATCTAGGGGACCCCTATACCCTCTCTTAGGCTTGCTTTCGATCTCATACAGCGCCACATCTACCCCCACCATTTACAAAAACTTGGGATTCTAGTGTCGGTACAGACCGCTGGGGTCCCGAATGCAACTGTATCCAAATAATATGGATATTGAAAAATGCACAATGTATGAAAAGAGCATAGGAAATGCAATGACGAAAAAAGTGTGTACATTGAGCTTGATTCATGTTTGTAAGTAAAGCAAAAAAAAGCAAGCAACTGGGCAAAACCATGTTGCACTGCAGGTGGGGCAGATGTAAGATGTGCAGAGAGATTTAGATTTGGGAGGGGTGTGTTCAAACTGACATGTAAATTGCAGTGTAAAAATAAAGCTGTATAACAACTGTGGGCTACATGAAAAAGCAGCCAGTATTTAACCTGCACAGAAATAATATAAATGTATTTGCTTCCCTTGCAGTATACCATGGTTTGTTCTAGAGATGAGCGGGTTCGTTTCTCTGAAAACCGAACCCTACCGAACCTTACGTGTCAAACACGGGTACGAGCCATACTCGGTTGTTCCCGTCTGACTCGGAAAACCCGAACGAGGCAAAACGTCATCATTCTGCTGTCAGATTCTCGCGAGATTGGGATTCATATAAAGAGCCGCGTGTCGCCGTCATTTTCACTCGTGCATTGTAGAGGGTACAGAGAGAACGTGGCTACGTTCTCTCAGTGGCAAATCTCAGTATCAGTGCTCAGTATCAGTGCTTATTGCTGCTCAGTAATACTAGTACAGTGTCTCTCTTGTGCTGCATTTCGCTGCTGTAGGGTGCTGTGGTAGTGTCCTGTGACTGTGCATCGGTCATCATCATTCCAGTCACAGTGGTATCTAGGGGGGGTGACAATTCCAGAGTACTTTTGTGCTGCTCAGTAATACTAGTACAGTGTCTCTCTTGTGCTGCATCTTGCTGCTGTAGGGTGCTGTGGTAGTAGTGTTCTGTGACTGTGTATCGTTCATCATCATTCCAGTCACAGTGGTATCTGGGGGTGACAATTCCAGAGGGCTTTTGTGCAGCTCATTAATACTTGTACAGTGTCTTGTGCTGCATCGTGCTGCTCAGTGTCAGTTCTCCGTAGTATCGTCAGTGCTCAGTATCATCAGTGCTCAGTATCACCAGTGCTCAGTATTATAAGTGCTAGTGAACCGAGTAAAACCGAGTTAAACCGAGTAAAACCGAATCCGCTCATCACTAATAAGTGCTCAGTATCAGCAGTGCTCAGTATCACTGCTCATTGTCTTGTGGTGCTCAGTAATACTGCATTAGTAATACTAGTACAGTGTCTTGTGCTAATCATGCTGCTCAGTGTCAGTTCTCCGTAGTATCATCAGTGCTCAGTATCATCAGTGCTCAGTATCATCAGTGCTCAGTATCACTGCTCAATATCACTGTCTTGTGGTGCTCAGTAATACTACATTAGTAATACTAGTACAGTGTCTTGTGCTAATCGTGCTGCTCAGTGTCAGTTCTCCATAGTATCATCAGTGCTCAGTATCAGCAGTGCTCAGTATCACTGCTCATTGTCTTGTGGTGCTCAGTAATACTACATTAGTAATACTAGTACAGTGTCTTGTGCTAATTGTGCTGCTCAGTGTCAGTTCTCCATAGTATCATCAGTGCTCAGCATCATCAGTGCTCAGTATCAGCAGTGCTCAGTATCAGCAGTGCTCAGTATCAACAGTGCTCAGTATCATCAGTGCTCAGTATCACTGCTCATTGTCTTGTGGTGCTCAGTAATACTACATTAGTAATACTGGTACAGTGTCTTGTGCTGCATCTTGCGGCTGTAGGGTGCTGTGGTAGTGTCCTGTCACTGTGCATAGGTCATCATCATTCCAGTCACAGTGGTATCTGGTATCTATCTAGTGGTATCTAATTCCAGACATTACTGCCGTCTAATTCCAGATATACTACTGGCATATAATTCCACACATTAAAAAATGGAGAACAAAAATTTGGAGGGTAATATAGGGAAAGATCAAGATCCACTTCCACCTAGTGCTGAAGCTGCTGCCACTTGTCATGGCAGAGATGATGAAATGCCATCAACGCCGTCTGCCAAGGCCGATGCCCAATGTCATAGTAGAGAGCATGTAAAATCCATAAAGCAAAAGTTCAGTAAAATGACCCAAAAATCTAAATAAAAATCGTCTGAGGAGAAGCATAAACTTGCCAATATGCCATTTATGACACAGAGTTGCAAGGAACGGCTAAGGCCCTCTCCTATGTTCCTCATGACTAGTGGTTCAGCTTCACATGACGATGGAAACACTCATCCTCCACTAGAAAAATAAAAAGAGTTAAGCTGGCAAAAGCACAGCAAAGAACTGTGCGTTCTTCTAAATCACAAATCCCCAAGGAGAGTCCAATTGTGTCGGTTGCGATGCCTGACTTTCCCAACACTGGACGGGAAGAGGTGGCTCCTTCCACCATTTGCACGCCCCCTGCAAGTGCTGGAAGGAGCACCCAGAGTCCAGTTCCTGATAGTCAAATTTAAGATGTCACTGTTAAAGTACACCAGGATGAGGATGTGGGTGTTGCTGGCGCTGAGGAGGAAATTGACTAGGAGGATTCTGATGGTGAGGTGGTTTGTTTAAGTCAGGCACCCCAGGTAGACACCTGTTGTCGTTGAGATGAATAAGGCCATTGACATGCCTGGTCAGAATACAAAAAAAAATCACCTCTTCGGTGTGGAATTATTTCAACAGAAATGCGGTCAACAGGTGTCAAGCCGTGTGTTGCCTTTGTCAAACTGTAATAAGTAGGGGTAAGGAGTTAACCACCTAGGAACATCCTCCCTTATACGTCACCTGGAGCGCATTCATCAGAAGTCATTGACAAGTTCAAAAACTTTGGGTGACAGCGGAAGCAGTCCACTGGCAACTAAATCCCTTCAAGTTCTTCCTCTTGTACCCAAGCTCCTGCAAACCACACCACCAACTCCCTCAGTGTCAATTTCCTCCTTAGACAGGAATGCCAATAGTCCTGCAGGCCATGTCACTGGCAAGTCTGACGAGTCCTCTCCTAACTGGGATTCCTCCGATGGATCCTTGAGTGGAACGCCTACTGCTGCTGTTGCTGCTGGCGTTGCTGTTGTTGCTGCTGGGAGTGGATCGTCATCCCAGAGGGTAAGTCAGAAGACCACTACTTCCAGTAAGCAATTGACTGTCCAACAGTCCTTTGCGAGGAAGGAAGATGAAATATCACAGCAGTCATCCTGTTGCAAAGCGGATAACTCAGGCCTTGACAACTATGTTGGTGTTAGATGTGTGCACGGTATCCACCGTTAGTTCACAGGGACTTAGAGAATTGCTTGAGGTAGTGTGTCCCCGGTACAAAATCCCATCTATGTTCCACTTCTCTAGGCAGGCGATACCGAGAATGTACACAGACGTCAGAAAAAGTGTCCTCAGTGTCCTAAAAAGTGCAGTTGTACCCACTGTCCACTTAACCACGGACATGTGGACAAGTGAAGCACGGCAGACTAAGAACTATATGACTGTGACAGCCCACTGGGTAGATGTATTACCTCCTGCAGCAACAATAGCGGCGGCACCAGCAGCAGCATCTCGCAAACGCCAACTCGTTCCTAGGCAGGCTATGCTTTGTATCGATGCTTTCCATAAGAGGCACACAGCTGACAACCTCTTACGGAAAAAGAGGATTAATTTGGTGGTGCAGAATTTTTTGTGTGGGCAAATTCCAGCACGTCCCATATTTTGCACATACAATGAATTTGGTGATGCAGAATTTTTTTTAAAATGACAGGGGTGTGCAAGAGATGCTGTCGGTGGCCCGAAGAATTGCGGGCCACTTTCGGCATTCAGCCACCGCGTGCCGAAGACTGGAGCACCAGCAAACACTCCTGAACATGCATTGCCGTCAGCTGAAGCAAGAGGTGGTAACGAGGTGGAATTCAATCCTCTATATGCTTCAGAGGATGGAGGAGCAGCAAAAGGCCATTCAAGCCTATACATCTGCCTACGATATAGGCAAAGGAGGGGGAATGCACCTGACTCAAGCGCAGTAGAGAATGATTTCAACGTTGTGCAAGGTTCTGCAACCCTTTGAACTTGCCACACGTGAAGTCAGTTCAGACACTGCCAGCCTGAGTCAGGTCATTCCCCTCATCAGGCTTTTGCAGAAGCAGCTGGAGATATTGAAGGAGGAGCTAAAATGGATCGATTCCGCTAGGCATGTGGGACTTGTGGATGGAGCCCTTCATTCGCTTAACCACGATTCACGGGTGGTCAATCTGTTGAAATCAGAGCACTTTATTTTGGCCACTGTGCTCTATCCTAGGTTTAAAGCCTACATATACATCTCTCTTTCCGGCAGACACAAGTCTGTAGATGTTCAAAGACCTGCTGTTGAGACAATTGTCAAGTCAAGTGGAACGTGACCTGCCAACAGCTCCTCCTTCATTTTCTACCGCCGCTGGAGCTGCCAGGAAACAGATAAAATTTCCAAAACCACTCACTGGCGGTGATGCAGGGCAGTCAGGAGAAAGTGCTGACATCTGGTCCGGACTGAAGGACCTGCCAACGATTTCTGACATGTCTACTGTCACTGCATATGATTCTGTCACTATTGAAAGAATGGTGGAGGATTATATGAGCGACAGCATTCTAGTAGGCATGTCAGACAGTCCGTACGTATACTGGCAGGAAAAGGGGGCAATCTGGAGGCCCTTGCACAAACTGTTTTTATTTTACATGTGGGACTTGTGGATGGAGCCCTTAATTCGCTTAACCAGGATTCATGGGTGGTCAATCTGTTGAAATCAGAGCACTACATTTTGGCCACCGTGCTCGATCCTAGATTTAAAACCTACGTTGTATCTCTCTTTCCAGCAGACACAAGTCTGCAGAGGTTCAAAGACCTGCTGGTGAGAAAATTGTCAAGTCAAGCGGAACGTGACCCGTCGCCATCTCCTCCTTCACATTCTTCCGCAACTGGCGGTGCGAGGTAAAGGCTAAGAATTACGAGTCCACCCGCTGGCGGTGATGCAGGGCATTCTGGAGCGAGTGCTGACATCTGGTCCGGACTGAAGGACCTGCCAACGATTACTGACATGTCGTCTACTGTCACTGCATATGATTCTCTCACCATTGAAAGAATGGTGGAGGATTATATGAGTGACCGCATCCAAGTAGGCACGTCAGACAGTCCGTACGTATACTGGCAGGAAAAAGAGGCAATTTGGAGGCCCTTGCAGAAACTGGCTTTATTCTACCTAAGTTGCCCCCCCTCCAGTGTGTACTCCAAAAGAGTGTTTAGTGCAGCAGGTCACCTTGTCAGCGATGGGCGTAGGAGGTTACTTCCAGAAAATGTGGAGAAGATCATGTTCATCAAAATTAATTACAAATTCCTCAGTGGAGACCTTTACCAGCAATTGCCTACAGAAAGGACACAGGGACCTGTGATGGTGGATTCCAGTGGGGACGAATTAATACTGTGAGGAGGAGGATGTACACAGTGAAAGGGGTGAGGAATCGGAGGTTGAGGTTTACATCTTGCCTCTGTAGAGCCAGTTTGTGGAAGGAGAGATTGATTGCTTCTTTTTTGGTAAGGGCCCAAACCAACCAGTCATTTCAGCCACAGTCATGTGGCAGACCCTGTCGCTGAAATGATTGGTTTGTTAAAGTGTGCATGTCCTGTTTATACAATATAAGGGTGGGTGGGAGGGCCCAAGGACAATTCTATCTGTCACCTCTTTTTTTTTATTTATTTTTGCATCATGTGCTGTTTGGGGACTATTTTTTTAAGTGCCATCCTGTCTGACACTGCAGTTCCACTCTTAGATGGGCCAGGTGTTTGTGCCGCCCACTTGGGTCGCTTAGCTAAGTCATCCAGCAACCTCGGGGCAAATTTTAGGACTACAAATAATATTGTGAGGTGTGAGGTGTTCAGAATAGACTGGAAATGAGTGGAAATTATGTTTATTGAGGTTAATAATACTATAGGATCAAAATTACCCCCAAATTTTATGATTTAAGCTGTTTTTGAGTTTTTAAAAAAAAAAAACATCTGAATCCAAAATGCATTCGAATCTGCCAAAAATCTGAAATGGTGGTTTTGCCAAAACGCGTCCTGATCCAAAACACGACCGCGGAACCGAATCCAAAACCAAACCACAAAACACGAAAAATGCCCACTGCACATCTCTAGTTTGTTCCAGGCACAAAAAGGGTCATTCAGGTGCGGTTGTTCTTCCTACTCCTGTTGTAACAATTTGCCATATGCAATTGCGATTATATGGTAATATGGGCAGAAGCTAACCCGTCCAAAGTAAGCCCAGTGCAATCGCATCTTTTGCGTATGGCACCACATGATTGCAGAAACATAGGTGGTGATTCCGAGTTGTTCACTCGCTAGCTGCTTTTAGCAGCATTGCACAGGCTAAGCCACCGCCTACTGGGAGTGTATCCTTAGCATAGCAGAATTGCTAATGAAAGCTTCGCTAATTTTCTCGTAACGATTACCCCGCAGTTTCTGAGTAGCTCCAGACTTACTCAGCTATTGCGACCAGCTCAGTCCTTTTCGTTCCTGGTTTGACGTCACAAACACACCCAGCGTTTGCCCAACCACTCCCCCGTTTCTCCAGCCACTCCTGCATTTTGAAACTCGAACGCCTGCGTTTTTCCGCACACTCCCATAAAACGGCCCGTTTCCACCCAGAAACACCCACTTCCTGCCAATCACACTATGATCAGCACAGCGATGAAAAAGCTTCGTTATGCCATGAGTAAAATACCTAACGTTTGTGTAAAATAACTAAGCGCATGCGCTCTGCGAACCTTGCGCATGCGCAGTAAGCGACTAATCGCAGCATAGCAAAAATCGGCAACGAGCAAACAACTCGGAATGACCCCCATAGCTAACATTGTTGCACATCAGGTCACCTTCTATGAGTGCCTCTGAAGACGCACAGGCTGAGCTGCTCTCCCGGAAGGCACATGCCTCTTCAGTGTGATCGCAGCTGCTAATATATGCATGTCCAGAAAACGCTATGACACGCTTTCATTTCAATAACCATTCCCTGTTACCACCCACAAACGTTATCCTCTTGTCAATCACTTTGCAACTAAACTCTTTCTGCGACCGTGCTCGAGAATCACTCACTGCACATGCACACTACGGCTCGTATGCATGCACAGTGAGAAAATATAGATCGATATGCATACAACCGCCACTTTGCGTCAGCACCTGAATGACCCCCAAAGTTATTTGCTTTTTTTGCTCTACATACAAATATGTATCAGGCCCAATATGCATTAGTGTCCATTTGTTTAGACCTAGATTCACAGCTAACTCTTAAGTTTTCCAGAACAACAATGTATAAAAGAAAAAAGTGCTGACACTTTAATGGAACTACATGCTGCTTACACTGGTCAGTTTTATATTTCTCAGAAGCTGGAAAAGGAGATGACAATTGAGTCTAATTAAAATTCTGAATTTGTCTAACCTGGGAAACATCTGTTTATTAGCTAATGACCTGAAATTCACCTTCAGCTGTGTGATATGTCATCGCCTGTAAGTCAATCCTCTGAAAACATCTGTTTGCAGTGAGAAGATAAAAGGTGTCGATCGTCAATGTTATTATTTGAAACTTATGAAAGTAAACAGTTTTTTTTCACAGGCTAACACAATTTATTTGGCTCCGGGATATACAAAGCATACTGTATCTTCTGAAATGCAGACTTAATTGTTAATGCAACAATATTAGCACATCCAATGATGATTATTTAAAGCAGATTTCTGCCTTGATTAAAAAGTGTCTTCAAAACATGTTAAAATCTGCAATTAAAATTTTAGAGGCAAATTAAAAAAAATGTTACTAGACTTGTGATGTGTTAACCATTGATTGATTACATTTATATATGGTGATAATTCATTTACATCCATATAAGAATTTACAAATGTTTTGCATATGTTTATAAATGCTGCAAACACATATGCACACTTTCAGTTTGCTTATGATATTTATCATCTGAAATATAGAAAATAAAACTTTTTGAGAACTAAAAGGAATTAATAATTACTGCATTGTTTAAATAGTATTTTAAATGCTACATATACTGTAACTGGGGATTTTCAAAGACAGATTATACTGTAACATTGCTGGTAACACTTAAGGCCCATACACGGTAGTGGATTTTGCCACGTGCAAGCAAGACTTTTGCCTGGGGCACCGCTGTCCTGAGGGCACCGCCGCCATCCCAAGGGTGCAGCCGCTGTAGCAAGATCTACTACTGGTGCCGTGCAGTGCGCAATGAGGTCATCATGCACCGCATGGCATTGTGGGAGCGACCACAAATGCTAGAGGTCATAATTGGCCTCTAGTGTCTGTGCGGTGCTATGGGAGAGACGTCATGACGTCTCTCCCATAGATCCGAGGAGAAGCGCTGGTGGCCGGAGATGGAGGGAAGCAGCAGTCGGGAAGCAGGAGCGGGGATGGTGAGTATTTATTTATTTATTTTGGTAAGCGGCACTACTAGTGGCACAGCTACAGGGTGCACAGTATTTGGGGCAAAACTACTGATGGCACAGTACTAGGGGCACAACTACTGAGGGCACAGTACTGGGGCACAACTACTGAGGGCACAGCTACAGGGGGCACAGTATTGGGGGCAAGACTACTGAGGGCACAGTACTGGGGGTACAACTACTGAGGGCACAGCTACAGGGGGCACAGTATTGGGGGAACAACTACTGAGGGCACAGTACTGGGGGCACAACTACTGAGGGCACAGCTACAAGGGGCACAGTATTGGGGGCACAACTACTGAGGGCAAGCTACAGGGGGCATAACTGTGACCATGCCCCTTCCTGTGAAGCCACGCCTCTATTTTTGGCACATGCCTACGGTGCACACTAACCCTGTTTCACCTGTCGGGGGGCACCGGGCGCCAAAGAAAACTTTCGCCTAAGGCACCACAAGGTCTAGAACCAGCCCTGCCCATACACACTAGGAGATTTTCATTTCAAAAGACTTTGACAACATCTGTGAAAGATATATCTTACACCCAAAGTAGTGCATGCCCACTGAGCTATTTTCCCAAAGAGCAAGAGATTTTCAGGAGGCGAAAGACTTTGCTGAAAATCTTTCATTAAAAAGGCTATTTACTTAATGGACTGGGTTTGAATTCCAAGGGATTCTTTTTGAATTCTTTCAGCAATCATCGCTAAGGGTAGGGCCACACATAGCGGCCAAGCGGGTCCCGTTCAGCGGGACCTGCTTGGCTGGAAGGAGACTGCACAGGACGGCAGGATTTCAATAAGAACACATACATTTCAAAACATTGTGTGCAAAACACGTTAGCCCACCTCGCTGGTGATGACACGGGAGTGCACATCAGTGCTCATAACTCATCGCCCGCCCATAAACACTAGTAGATTTTGAGCTCAAAGCAGCTAAAAACGCCAAAAGTAAGCTGCTTTGAGCTCAAAATCTTCTAGTGTGTATGGGCCATTTATTAAGTTGCCCCTAGTAAACAAGACTTAAAATACCCACAGTGGGACTTATTTAGAGTTGTTAGCCAACCAAAAAAGTTAGCAATTGGGCAAAACCATGTTGCACTGCAGGTGGGGCAGTTGCAACATGTGCAGAGAGAGTTAGATTTGGGTGGGTTATATTGTTTCTGTGCATGGTAAATACTGCCTGCTTAATTATTACACTTCAATTCAGATTTCAGTTTGAACACAACCCACCTAAATCTCTGTGCACATGTTACATCTGCTCCACCTGCAGTGCATCATGGTTTTGTCCATTAGTGTGCTTTATTGGTTTGATTACAACTCTGAATAACCCCCAATGTTCATTCTCACTGAGAAAATAGAGTAGTGATATATACAGTAAGTGATAAACTAAAATATCACATCATGTGTGTAGAAGCATTGGATACTGGGATAGATGTATGAACTGCTTCATACATCTACCCCACTCTACTTAAAATTTAGAAACTATCAATGGTTTGCTACAGATGGTCAATGGGTTTGCCATTGATGATGGAGATCCAATAGCTTTTCACCATCTATATCAATATTTTTTAGCCAGAGCAGGGGTACTGAACTTAGCTTTGACCTGCCAGGTATGCAGTCCAGTTCCTCACTTGGCCCATCAGATACTGTGTAGCAGAAGCATGGATGTCCATCAATGAGTGAATTTATAAGTGGTTTCCTGCAGGGATGTAGTTATGATCCCGGCGGTCGGAATCCCAGCGGTCAGCATACTGATACCGGGATCCCGGCCACCAGAATGCCCATCAGGGGTCCCAGGACTATTCCCATTCGTGGGTGTCCACAACATAGAGTGGAAATAGAACCTGTGGAGAGCGTAGTGAACCACTGAGCCCACAAGTGGCTTTATTGCGCTCGCCCCCCCTGCCGATGGTATGCTGACCACCGGGATCATGACCGCCCTTACTGCATATGGTTTCATTGCATTGTTGCTAAGCACCAATGGCACCATCAATGGAGGCCATTGATGGTTAACCCTCCAGTGGCTATCCCTAGGTTAACCATCCTGTGGCAATCCCTACCACAAAGTGCTTCCATCTGTAAAATCACAGTTACTCATGGTTGTGGATATAAACATCAGCTATTACTGCACCTCATTCATAGATGCACACAGTTGAGTGAATAGATACAGTATTTAGGGATCTATTCATGAAGCAGTGGAAACTGTGGAGAAGTGAGCCAGTGGAGAAGAACCAATCAGCATTGAAGTAACATTTATAATTTACATACTATAAAATTATACAGAGCAGCTGATTGGTTGCTATGGGCATCTTCTCCACTAGCTCAATTCCCCACTCTTATCACTGCTTCATGAATAGACCCCTAAACACTATAATCGGTGGTGGTGAAAGCGACCAAGATGCAGCTAACTTTATACAGTCAGTTGACAGATCAGAGCCTGGGGTTCCGGTAACTGAGATGTGGTCAGCATTCAAGATGCAGCACACAACCAGTGAACAGACCTGTGACCTTGGTGCGGTTCAACATAAAAACTTGGCAATCTAACACATCAACAGTAGTGGTTATATTTACCCAAATTATCTATAGTAGATCAAGATTTTCCTAATACTGACAACCTTGGGGTCTATTCATGTAGCATTGAAAAGAGTGGAGAAGTGAACCAGTGGAGAAGATGCCTACGGTAATCAGTGTTGATGTACAGCATAGTAACATTTATAAAGTGTATTCTATAAAATTATATGTAGTAACTGATTGGTTGCCAAGGGCAACGTCTCCACACTTTTCACTGCTTCATTGTCATCAGCTTCCTGTTTGGAGACAAGAGTTTTGAGAAGAGAAAAGGTGTCACTGTGCAGCCCTACAAGAATCATCTCCCACATTCAGGTAACTTTAACTGGGAAATATATTTAAAACGTAGATGACTACATTGATAGCTATCCAGACTGGACTTATCTGAAGCTAATTAGCTGTAAATCAGTGATAGGATCTCCCAGGTTTTTGAGAGTGAGTCTGAACTCTTGTAACATATATATGGGTAAATATTGTTGATCTTTAATGAGTTTAACGATTCTGAGTATTTTTAAGATTTTATAGTTTACATTGTTTTTATGGCATATATTTATTCTTACTTTAGAATGTACAGTACAGTATGTGAATTTTCTGATGAATGATTTATTTGTATTACTTTATTAACTATGGGCAAGATTCATGTTTGTAAGTAAAGCAAAAAAGCAAGCAACTGTGCAAAATCTAAATCTCTCTGCACGTTACATCTACTCCACCTGTACTACAAGATGGTTTTGCCCAGATGCTTACTGTTTTGCTTTACTTGCAAGCATGAATCAGACCCTATATATGTTAATAAAATGACTACAGTAATTTGTATGGAAATTTTCATTCGAGAGCTTTGAGATTTGCTTTTTTAGCAGTAGGTTGAAAATGATACCCATACTGCATATACACTGCAGACAATACATTTCGGGGGTTTTATTGTGAAAGTTTGTACAATTATTTTACTTTTTAGAAGCAGCTGTGTATGTGAATTGTTGATAAAGTCTAAGCGCCCCTATCAAATTGATATTGTCATATGCAGCATTACTTTACTGGTTTGCTCCTGGAAATCTTGTCTTTCTACAGCTTAGGTGACTTGACTAATTTTCACTTTTTACCTATACAGTATCACTAAGACATATATTACAAACTTTGAAATTCATTGCACCTAAGAAACACTACATTTATGAGCGCCGGAAATTTTTCGGGTTTTGTGTTTTGGTTTTGGGTTCGGTTCCGCGGCCGTGTTTTGGGTTCGACCGCATTTTGGCAAAACCTCACCGAATTTTTTTTGTCGGATTCGGGTGTGTTTTGGATTCGGGTGTTTTTTTCCAAAAAACCTAAAAAACAGCTTAAATCATAGAATTTGGCGGTCATTTTGATCCCAAAGTATTATTAACCTCAAAAACCATAATTTCCACTCATTTTCAGTCTATTCTGAATACCTCACACCTCACAATATTATTTTTAGTCCTAAAATTTGCACCGAGGTCGCTGTGTGAGTAAGATAAGCGACCCTAGTGGCCGACACAAACACCGGGCCCATCTAGGAGTGGCACTGCAGTGTCATGCAGGATGGCCCTTCCAAAAAACCCTCCCCAAACAGCACATGACGCAAAGAAAAAAAGAGGCGCAATGAGGTAGCTGTGTGAGTAAGATTAGCGACCCTAGTGGCCGACACAAACACCGGGCCCATCTAGGAGTGGCACTGCAGTGTCACGCAGGATGTCCCTTCCAAAAAACCCTCCCCAAACAGCACATGACGCAAAGAAAAAAAGAGGCGCAATGAGGTAGCTGTGTGAGTAAGATAAGCGACCCTAGTGGCCGACACAAACACCGGGCCCATCTAGGAGTGGCACTGCAGTGTCACGCAGGATGTCCCTTCCAAAAAACCCTCCCCAAACAGCACATGACGCAAAGAAAAAAAGAGGCGCAATGAGGTAGCTGTGTGAGTAAGATAAGCGACCCTAGTGGCCGACACAAACACCGGGCCCATCTAGGAGTGGCACTGCAGTGTCACGCAGGATGTCCCTTCCAAAAAACCCTCCCCAAACAGCACATGACGCAAAGAAAAAGAAAAGAAAAAAGAGGTGCAAGATGGAATTGTCCTTGGGCCCTCCCACCCACCCTTATGTTGTATAAACAAAACAGGACATGCACACTTTAACCAACCCATCATTTCAGTGACAGGGTCTGCCACACGACTGTGACTGATATGACGGGTTGGTTTGGACCCCCCCCAAAAAAGAAGCAATTAATCTCTCCTTGCACAAACTGGCTCTACAGAGGCAAGATGTCCACCTCATCATCACCCTCCGATATATCACCGTGTACATCCCCCTCCTCACAGATTATCAATTCGTCCCCACTGGAATCCACCATCTCAGCTCCCTGTGTACTTTGTGGAGGCAATTGCTGCTGGTCAATGTCTCCGCGGAGGAATTGATTATAATTCATTTTAATGAACATCATCTTCTCCACATTTTCTGGATGTAACCTCGTACGCCGATTGCTGACAAGGTGAGCGGCGGCACTAAACACTCTTTCGGAGTACACACTTGTGGGAGGGCAACTTAGGTAGAATAAAGCCAGTTTGTGCAAGGGCCTCCAAATTGCCTCTTTTTCCTGCCAGTATAAGTACGGACTGTGTGACGTGCCTACTTGGATGCGGTCACTCATATAATCCTCCACCATTCTATCAATGTTGAGAGAATCATATGCAGTGACAGTAGACGACATGTCCGTAATCGTTGTCAGGTCCTTCAGTCCGGACCAGATGTCAGCATCAGCAGTCGCTCCAGACTGCCCTGCATCACCGCCAGCGGGTGGGCTCGGAATTCTGAGCCTTTTCCTCGCACCCCCAGTTGCGGGAGAATGTGAAGGAGGAGATGTTGACAGGTCGCGTTCCGCTTGACTTGACAATTTTGTCACCAGCAGGTCTTTCAACCCCAGCAGACTTGTGTCTGCCGGAAAGAGAGATCCAAGGTAGGCTTTAAATCTAGGATCGAGCACGGTGGCCAAAATGTAGTGCTCTGATTTCAACAGATTGACCACCCGTGAATCCTTGTTAAGCGAATTAAGGGCTCCATCCACAAGTCCCACATGCCTAGCGGAATCGCTCCGTGTTAGCTCCTCCTTCAATGTCTCCAGCTTCTTCTGCAAAAGCCTGATGAGGGGAATGACCTGACTCAGGCTGGCAGTGTCTGAACTGACTTCACGTGTGGCAAGTTCAAAGGGCATCAGAACCTTGCACAACGTTGAAATCATTCTCCACTGCGCTTGAGACAGGTGCATTCCACCTACTATATCGTGCTCAATTGTATAGGCTTGAATGGCCTTTTGCTGCTCCTCCAACCTCTGAAGCATATAGAGGGTTGAATTCCACCTCGTTACCACTTCTTGCTTCAGATGATGGCAGGGCAGGTTCAGTAGTTTTTGGTGGTGCTCCAGTCTTCTGTACGTGGTGCCTGTACGCCGAAAGTGTCCCGCAATTCTTCTGGCCACCGACAGCATCTCTTGCACGCCCCTGTCGTTTTTTAAAAAATTCTGCACCACCAAATTCAAGGTATGTGCAAAACATGGGACGTGCTGGAATTTGCCCATATTTAATGCACACACATTATTGCTGGCGTTGTCCGATGCCACAAATCCACAGGAGAGTCCAATTGGGGTAAGCCATTCCGCGATGATCTTCCTCAGTTGCCGTAAGAGGTTTTCAGCTGTGTGCGTATTCTGGAAAGCGGTGATACAAAGCGTAGCCTGCCTAGGAAAGAGTTGGCGTTTGCGAGATGCTGCTACTGGTGCCGCCGCTGCTGTTCTTGCGGCGGGAGTCCATACATCTACCCAGTGGGCTGTCACAGTCATATAGTCCTGACCCTGCCCTGCTCCACTTGTCCACATGTCCGTGGTTAAGTGGACATTGGGTACAACTGCATTTTTTAGGACACTGGTGAGTCTTTTTCTGACGTCCGTGTACATTCTCGGTATCGCCTGCCTAGAGAAGTGGAACCTAGATGGTATTTGGTAACGGGGGCACACTGCCTCAATAAATTGTCTAGTTCCCTGTGAACTAACGGCGGATACCGGACGCACATCTAACACCAACATAGTTGTCAAGGCCTCAGTTATCCGCTTTGCAGGAGGATGACTGCTGTGATATTTCATCTTCCTCGCAAAGGACTGTTGAACAGTCAATTGCTTACTGGAAGTAGTACAAGTGGGCTTACGACTTCCCCTCTGGGATGACCATCGACTCCCAGCAGCAACAACAGCAGCGCCAGCAGCAGTAGGCGTTACACGCAAGGATGCATCGGAGGAATCCCAGGCAGGAGAGGACTCGTCAGAATTGCCAGTGACATTGCCTGCAGGACTATTGGCATTCCTGGGGAAGGAGGAAATTGACACTGAGGGAGTTGGTGGGGTGGTTTGCGTGAGCTTGGTTACAAGAGGAAGGGATTTACTGGTCAGTGGACTGCTTCCGCTGTCACCCAAAGTTTTTGAACTTGTCACTGACTTATTATGAATGCGCTGCAGGTGACGTATAAGGGAGGATGTTCCGAGGTGGTTAACGTCCTTACCCCTACTTATTACAGCTTGACAAAGGGAACACACGGCTTGACACCTGTTGTCCGCATTTCTGGTGAAATACTTCCACACCGAAGAGCTGATTTTTTTGGTATTTTCACCAGGCATGTCAACGGCCATATTCCTACCACGGACAACAGGTGTCTCCCCGGGTGCCTGACTTAAACAAACCACCTCACCATCAGAATCCTCCTGGTCAATTTCCTCCCCAGCGCCAGCAACACCCATATCCTCCTCATCCTGGTGTACTTCAACACTGACATCTTCAATCTGACTATCAGGAACTGGACTGCGGGTGCTCCTTCCATCACTTGCAGGGGGCGTGCAAATGGTGGAAGGCGCATGCTCTTCACGTCCAGTGTTGGGAAGGTCAGGCATCGCAACCGACACAATTGGAGTCGGACTCTCCTTGTGGATTTGGGATTTCGAAGAACGCACAGTTCTTTGCGGTGCTACTGCTTTTGCCAGCTTTAGTCTTTTCATTTTTCTAGCGAGAGGCTGAGTGCTTCCATCCTCATGTGAAGCTGAACCACTAGCCATGAACATAGGCCAGGGCCTCAGCCGTTCCTTGCCACTCCGTGTGGTAAATGGCATATTGGCAAGTTTACGCTTCTCCTCCGACAATTTTATTTTAGGTTTTGGAGTCCTTTTTTTACTGATATTTGGTGTTTTGGATTTGACATGCTCTGTACTATGACATTGGGCATCGGCCTTGGCAGACGACGTTGCTGGCATTTCATCGTCTCGGCCATGACTAGTGGCAGCAGCTTCAGCACGAGGTGGAAGTGGATCTTGATCTTTCCCTAATTTTGGAACCTCAACATTTTTGTTCTCCATATTTTAATAGGCACAACTAAAAGGCACCTCAGGTAAACAATGGAGATGGATGGATTGGATACTAGTATACAATTATGGACGGGCTGCCGAGTGCCGACACAGAGGTAGCCACAGCCGTGAACTACCGCACTGTACTGTGTCTGCTGCTAATATATAGACTGGTTGATAAAGTGATAGTATACTCGTAACTAGTATGTATGTATAAAGAAAGAAAAAAAAACCACGGTTAGGTGGTATATACAATTATGGACGGGCTGCCGAGTGCCGACACAGAGGTAGTCACAGCCGTGAACTACCGCACTGTACTGTGTCTGCTGCTAATATATAGACTGGTTGATAAAGAGATAGTATACTCGTAACTAGTATGTATGTATAAAGAAAGAAAAAAAAACCACGGTTAGGTGGTATATACAATTATGGACGGGCTGCCGAGTGCCGACACAGAGGTAGCCACTGCCGTGAACTACCGCACTGTACTGTGTCTGCTGCTAATATAGACTGGTTGATAAAGAGATAGTATACTCGTAACTAGTATGACTATAAAGAAAGAAAAAAAAACCACGGTTAGGTGGTATATACAATTATGGACGGGCTGCCGAGTGCCGACACAGAGGTAGCCACAGCCGTGAACTACCGCACTGTACTGTGTCTGCTGCTAATATATAGACTGGTTGATAAAGAGATAGTATACTCGTAACTAGTATGTATGTATAAAGAAAGAAAAAAAAACCACGGTTAGGTGGTATATACAATTATGGACGGGCTGCCGAGTGCCGACACAGAGGTAGCCACAGCCGTGAACTACCGCACTGTACTGTGTCTGCTGCTAATATAGACTGGTTGATAAAGAGATAGTATACTCGTAACTAGTATGTATGTATAAAGAAAGAAAAAAAAACCACGGTTAGGTGGTATATACAATTATGGACGGGCTGCCGAGTGCCGACACAGAGGTAGCCACAGCCGTGAACTACCGCACTGTACTGTGTCTGCTGCTAATATAGACTGGTTGATAAAGAGATAGTATACTCGTAACTAGTATGTATGTATAAAGAAAGAAAAAAAAACCACGGTTAGGTGGTATATACAATTATGGACGGGCTGCCGAGTGCCGACACAGAGGTAGCCACAGCCGTGAACTACCGCACTGTACTGTGTCTGCTGCTAATATATAGACTGGTTGATAAAGAGATAGTATACTCGTAACTAGTATGTATGTATAAAGAAAGAAAAAAAAACCACGGTTAGGTGGTATATACAATTATGGACGGGCTGCCGAGTGCCGACACAGAGGTAGCCACAGCCGTGAACTACCGCACTGTACTGTGTCTGCTGCTAATATATAGACTGGTTGATAAAGAGATAGTATACTCGTAACTAGTATGTATGTATAAAGAAAGAAAAAAAAACCACGGTTAGGTGGTATATACAATTATGGACGGGCTGCCGAGTGCCGACACAGAGGTAGCCACAGCCGTGAACTACCGCACTGTACTGTGTCTGCTGCTAATATAGACTGGTTGATAAAGAGATAGTATACTCGTAACTAGTATGTATGTATAAAGAAAGAAAAAAAAACCACGGTTAGGTGGTATATACAATTATGGACGGGCTGCCGAGTGCCGACACAGAGGTAGCCACAGCCGTGAACTACCGCACTGTACTGTGTCTGCTGCTAATATAGACTGGTTGATAAAGAGATAGTATACTCGTAACTAGTATGTATGTATGTATAAAGAAAGAAAAAAAAACCACGGTTAGGTGGTATATACAATTATGGACGGGCTGCCGAGTGCCGACACAGAGGTAGCCACAGCCGTGAACTACCGCACTGTACTGTGTCTGCTGCTAATATAGACTGGTTGATAAAGAGATAGTATACTCGTAACTAGTATGTATGTATAAAGAAAGAAAAAAAAACCACGGTTAGGTGGTATATACAATTATGGACGGGCTGCCGAGTGCCGACACAGAGGTAGCCACAGCCGTGAACTACCGCACTGTACTGTGTCTGCTGCTAATATATAGACTGGTTGATAAAGAGATAGTATACTCGTAACTAGTATGTATGTATAAAGAAAGAAAAAAAAACCACGGTTAGGTGGTATATACAATTATGGACGGGCTGCCGAGTGCCGACACAGAGGTAGCCACAGCCGTGAACTACCGCACTGTACTGTGTCTGCTGCTAATATATAGACTGGTTGATAAAGAGATAGTATACTCGTAACTAGTATGTATGTATAAAGAAAGAAAAAAAAACCACGGTTAGGTGGTATATACAATTATGGACGGGCTGCCGAGTGCCGACACAGAGGTAGCCACAGCCGTGAACTACCGCACTGTACTGTGTCTGCTGCTAATATAGACTGGTTGATAAAGAGATAGTATACTCGTAACTAGTATGTATGTATAAAGAAAGAAAAAAAAACCACGGTTAGGTGGTATATACAATTATGGACGGGCTGCCGAGTGCCGACACAGAGGTAGCCACAGCCATGAACTACCGCACTGTACTGTGTCTGTTGCTAATATAGACTGGTTGATAAAGAGATAGTATACTCGTAACTAGTATGACTATAAAGAAAGAAAAAAAAAACACGGTTAGGTGGTATATACAATTATGGACGGGCTGCCGAGTGCCGACACAGAGGTAGCCACAGCCGTGAACTACCGCACTGTACTGTGTCTGCTGCTAATATAGACTGGTTGATAAAGAGATAGTATACTACTAATATTATATATACTGGTGGTCAGGTCACTGGTCACTAGTCACACTGGCAGTGGCACTCCTGCAGCAAAAGTGTGCACTGTTTAATTTTAATATAATATTATGTACTCCTGGCTCCTGCTATAACCTATAACTGGCACTGCAGTGCTCCCCAGTCTCCCCCACAATTATAAGCTGTGTGAGCTGAGCACAGTCAGATATATATATACATTGATGCAGCACACTGGGCTGAGCAGTGCACACAGATATGGTATGTGACTGAGTCACTGTGTGTATCGTTTTTTTCAGGCAGAGAACGGATATATTAAATAAAACAAACAACTGCACTGTCTGGTGGTCACTGTGGTCGTCAGTCACTAAACTCTGCACTCTCTTCTACAGTATCACAGCCTCAGGTCAATCTCTCTCTCTCTCTCTCTCAACCCTAATCTAAATGGAGAGGACGCCAGCCACGTCCTCTCCCTATCAATCTCAATGCACGTGTGAAAATGGCGGCGACGCGCGGCTCCTTATATAGAATCCGAGTCTCGCGATAGAATCCGAGCCTCGCGAGAATCCGACAGCGTCATGATGACGTTCGGGCGCGCTCGGGTTAACCGAGCAAGGCGGGAAGATCCGAGTCGCTCGGACCCGTGAAAAAAAACCTGAAGTTCGGGCGGGTTCGGATTCAGAGAAACCGAACCCGCTCATCTCTACATTTTATGATATATATGTAAAACTGGTATATCTTTTTCTATGCTGCAAATTATGTCCCTGCATATTTTGGCCAAATATAAACTTTTAATAAAAAACAGATTAAAATAGTTGTTTATAGGTAAAATGTTTACAGTGTGTAGGATTCATATGTACCACATACAGTAAATCTAGGACACATACAGTACTATGTACTTAAAAAACAAACACAATTGCAGGCAAGCAAATGGTGAAAGTAATAAAATATCAGTTTTCCATGGTTATATCCTTTGCTGTTACAGTATTTTATAATCAAAACTTGGGGTTGAATTCTGATATCCACAGTGCAGATAAGTGTTGGAATGCATTATCTATGCTGACTAACAATCGTTATTCATTTTAATTAATTGTATTCAAGCTCTAACTTGCCCCATCCACTTTCACGTGTTGTGTGGACAGCAGACAGGCAGACAAGTAAATTTTGTGCCTCTCTGCCAAAAAACTGTCAGGTATTTTATGCTTGTTGCGAGGGATTTCATGTTCACCAGCAGTGACAGCTTTCCAGGATTCCCAGGCACGCTATATGCACTGTGCTTCCCTGACAGACCAGGCATCAAGTAGAACCTCAAGCATCTGTCTTCTCTTAGGTGGTGGACGTTTTTGGAGGGACATTTTCAGCAGATTACCATGAAGACGGCCAGACATTGTTTAACTGACTGCTAGCCTTTAATCATATATACAATGATGAATAAAAAGGGTGTTGTTTGTTGAGAAGTTGCTTGCTCTGACCATCAACATGTTTGATTGGCTGTCAGCCCTACTATAGTGTTGTCTGAGCATTCACTAGGCCAGCCCTCTGACAAAGTCTTGTTACGAAATGCTTTAGGGGGTGGCTTAGTTACACTCTCCTGTAAACCCGGCCTCTTCCTCCTGCCTCTAAATCCCGGTGGAGTCCAAGATGGTGAAAGGTGATTGGCCAGTACTTTGTTGTAAAGCCATGTGGTAACCAGCCCACAGTGATTGTTTACTTGGTACGAGAATACTCATACTTTTGTAAAACCAGCCTCACAGGTTTTTCTTTTTTTTTTTAACCTGTTTTTTTTATTTAAAAAAAAGCTAAAAACAGCTAAAGCCATGTAATTTGGGAATGTTTTTTCCTATAGTATTATTAACCTCAATAACATTCATTTCCAGTCATTTCCAATCAGCTGGCTGATTACTAAATAACAGAGCAGCAGCACAAACACACGTATAGCAATTCTACTATATGAAACATTGCCAGACAGCAGTGGCGGTAAAGAAAAATGGTGCAAGAAGGAATTGTCCATGGGAAATTCCTTATTTCGGAAATTAAAAAGGACATGCACAGTTTAACAAATCAAGCACTTCATGGACAGGGAAAGACAACCTTACACCCCAGTTTTTAACCCTACCTCAGACCCAGTTTTTAACAGACCTCTGCCACCACAGGAAACAAAGCATTCCACCATATAAAGCCACACACAGTAATGCCCATTACACCATATTATGCCCCCTGCACCATATTATGCCATACACCGCAATGCCCATGATACATTGGAGTAATTGTATGAAGCAGTGATAAGAGTGGAGAAGTTGCCCGTGGCAACCAATCAGCTGCTCTGTATAATTTTATAGTATGCAAATGATAAATGTTACTTCAATGCTGATTGGTTGCCATCAGCAGCTTCTCCAATGGCTCACTTCTCCACTGTTATCACTGCTTAATACATTTACACCATTATTCCCTACAGTAAAGCTTCTAATAAATTTTAAATTACCTGCTTGATGCAGAGGTTCTATGTGCTGGGTGTCATGCTTGTTGCAAGGGGTTTCATTCACTGGGTGTCACGCTTGTTGTCAGGGGTTTCATGCGCTGGGTGTCATGCTCATTGCAGGGGTTTTATGCACTGGGGGTCATGCTCATTGCCACAGGTTTAAGGTGATGGGTGTCATGGTCAAGAGGGAGGAGGGGGAGCAGAATGGAGCAACGGCAAGAAATGGCACTGATTGTTACACCACAATAGTATTTATCATGCCTTTTAATGTTTATTATGTGTGATATATTTGTATGGGTATCGGTCTTAATACATTTCTAATATAACTTTTACAATTGGGCATCATTGGCTTTCCCTTACTCTTTTGAGTGCAATTAGTTTTTATTTTATTCTTTCTTGTTCAATATAAACCTACAGAGGTTTAGCTTAACAGCAATTAGGGATAACAAACAGACTTAAGAATTATAGTGATTTATAATTGAATAATATTTTATTACTGATCGTCAGCACCTAGGGTTTCCTTGGTCTAATACAGGAACTGAACTCATAGAAACATAGAATTTGCTAACAGATAAAAACAAATTGGCCTATATGTTTTACCCTAAACACATGTACAGGCACACACTTACACACTAGAGTTAAAACTTGTTGGGAGCCAATTATTCTACCAGTCTATTTTTGGATTGTTAAAGATAACTGGAGTGGCTGGAGGAAACCCACATAAGCACAAGGAAAATATACAAACTCCACATAGTTAGGGCCATGGTGGGAATTGAACCCATGGCCTCAGGGCAGTGAGGCAGTAATGCTAAACATTACTTCATCCATACTGCAACTCTAACACTATATTAGTACTTTTATATATGTGCATAAATATGTTGGCATATGCCAGTGCCTGGTTTGATCCCATTGTAGTACCAAACAATTATTTGAAAAATGTACCTCCACAGGGGAGATTTCATTTTTTTAGCACAATCTCAAGGAGCTGAATGAGAAATTTGATGGGTGGTTATTTTCATTATGATAGTGCATTCAAGTTTGGATGACAACCACACTTCCTTTATCTGCCTGTCAATTGACCAGGTACATCAGCAAGCTAAGTGTCATCCTCTGTTCAATGTTCAGAATATCATAGAATACAGGATTTGGGATTGTGGCTAAAAGTGGCCTTCTCCCTGTAAAAAAAAACAATATATATATATATATATATATATAGTACTCCAAGTAGACAGCAACACCACCAACAAATGGTGGTGTTGCTGTCTACTTGAGGAAAGGGCTGCTGCCCTGAAACAGCTGTCGTTTTTTGCAATACACCTTATTTTCTTATACATTGCGTCCAGTGCCGTTTTCTTCTTGGAGTACTGCATCTGACATGTCTAACGCTGCACGGAGGCTAGTTGTGATTTCTTAATCCATAGAGTGCCGACTGAATTGCAAGTATATATATATATATATAAAACTGCTGGCGGCACTCTGTGGACTAAATAATGCAGAATAAGATGACTGACAAGTCTTTCTTGGTTCGATGATTTGGTGTCCCCACCTTTATCAAGAACTATCATTTCTTGATAAAGTGCCACCAGCAATTTTCCATATATTAAGGGCGAGTATCACCCCCCCGGAGGGCACCTTGGCAAGTATAGTTTTTGCAATAGGCCTGTATTCTCCATTATATATATATATATATACACATACATACAAATGCAGTTAACCCAGCACTCCACCTTGAAAACAGCTGGTTTTGGTGCCCTTACAATAACGGTATAGAGAAGTGGAGGTGAGGCACGCTCAAACACTTGGCAAATAACTCACAGACACCAGCGGTGTCAGCAACATTTCAATTATTTAAGGATTTTCATCAGGAATATACAAAAAACAGAGAACAATCTTACTTAATATCCCTAAACACCCACATAGACCCACAACAGGATTGGCCACAATCTCTGGCGCGGAATCCATCCCGGAGTATTGGTGCAGCACGTCAGCTATACATCACCATGGCATCCCGTAAACTGCAGGCAATATACTATAACAAAATGCACGAACATTAACCGTCAATTGTAGGACATTAGCAAATTAATCCAGTATGTGAAATATAGAAAAAAAGTTACCACGTCATGCATTGTTATATCATAGTGGCCATACAAAAAAAGTATAGGTGATCATTAGATCTAAAGTCCAAACCTGAGAACTCACAAAACAATTAGTGTCAAGCAGCATATTAAAGGCATAGAGTATAAAGATTTTATACAACCCTACACAAAGCTAGAGAAAGAGATAATGTAATTAAGTACTTTAGGGGCTATCGCATTTAAACAATGTATCCATTCTGTTTCCCTTTTTAGTAGAAGAGCATTAAAGGGGGGATGTGATCAATCATCCTATATCTTAAACTAATAAGAGGATGTTTTGCTGTAACAAAGTAGCGTGCTACCGGCTGGTCACTTGTTCCACTTGCAATAGCAAGACGAATGGATCAACGATGAGCCCCCATTCTCACTTTAAATTTCATCTGCGTCTTCCCAATGTATGAGAACCCGCAGGGGCAAATCAGTTGATAAACAACATATGAATTTTCACAAATTGAATACCTAAATGTGGATGACTAGAAAACATCCCCTGCTATACGAAAACTACAAAGGGTGCAAGGGCATTTAAAGCACCCATTCTTTTTAACAGCCAAGACATTTTTACTACTGATGGAACTGCCTTCAGAAATATCGGTTTTAACCAGCAAATATCTCAAGTTTTGGGGGCGTGAGTAGCACGACATCAAAGATGTGTGTGTCAGTCCCAGATCTTTATCTGAGGAGATAAGTGGCCATAGCTTTTTAGAAGAGTGGTTAATAATGGGTGATCTAATATTAAATTTATTCACCCAATGTAGTCTCTCCTTCTGGTGTTTGGATGTTTGTTTCAGTAATAGATCTTGTCTATCTAAAGACATAGCTTTGTCTTTTGCTAAAAGCAGGTTATCTAGATAATGCCCTCTCTGTATAAATTTATCAATCAGCCAATCAATTTGACAGGATGCCATTACATTGTCACTGCTGATCCTTCTTATTCGGACCATCTGTGAAAAAGGGAGACTCATTTTTAAATTAGGGGGTTTGCAACTTAAAAAACATAAAAACAGCTAATATCACAGAATTTGAGGGTCATTTTGATCCTACGGTATTATTAACCTCAATAACATTAATTTCCACTCATTTCCAGTCAATTCTGAACACCTCACAATATTGTTTTAAGGACAAAAGGTTGCACCGAGGTCGCTGGATGACTAAGCTAAGTGACACAAGTGGGAGGCACAAACACATGGCCCATATAGGAGTGGCACTGCAGTGGCAGACAGGATGGCACTTTTAAAAACTAGGCCCCATAGAGCACATAATGCAAATTTAAAAAAGAGGTGAAATATGGAATTGTCTTTGGACACTCCCTTACCTTGTTTTTAAACAGTACAAACACAGTTTAATAAACCCATAATTTCAGCGACAGGTGGTTCCCCTGGAAAAAGCTTGCCAAGTTCTCTGAATAACAGCTAGCTACAAACATAGCACCTCCATATTTGATGACTTTTCACATTATGAGAAGAGGCAAGAGGAAGAGGACAGTGTCAAGAAGGTGATTAAAAATTAGAGAGGCACACACAATCAGGAACAACACATAGACTTTTATCTCCACTCCTATCTTGGTGTGGAACAGAAAGGACTTTAACCAAGCAAATATATAATTACCACATTACTGGAGAGACTGAAAAACTAGGGGCCAAAGTCTCAGAATTTGTACTCTCTTCTCCATTTTCAGGGATTACGATAATCTCGGATTTAATGCTGGGATGCAAATAAACTGGTGTGTACCACAGGATGAAGATTGGATATTTTCCCCTCCACCGAGCCTGGAGACTTATTTTGTGAAAATCTCGTTGGTTTCTTTTTTTTCCATTTTTTAATTGCATTTTTATTTACATATTTTGTGGCAGATGCCTTATTTTTGTTTTTCACAGCTGCCAGTTACACGCATGTGAGCATACCTGTGTGTCCCAGTTACACGCATGTGAGCATACCTGTGTGTCTTGTTGATATGATTCATATTTTATTTTTAAATAAAGCAGCCCCTTAGATGTTTTAGCAGCATCTCGTGAGCCCCCGCACAGCAGCCCCAGATCGGGCAAGTTGAGTTCGGCTGGGTTCAGTACAGTACTAAGCAGGACCGTGCAGTGAATTTTTTTGTTATTGAGCCCCTGCCCTAGTGGAGCTTACCACTCTAGCCAAACTCATTTCATATTACAAGTAGGACTGTGGGAGGAAGCAATGCTAACCTCTGTGCCCACAGCATGCCTCAGCCTGGCAAGCCAGACAGCTTCTTGGCTGTAAGCCACCATGAGTACTGTGTTCTGATTCAGTAACTGTTTGTGCCTCACAGGAGCTCCTGGTTCATCTAGTGCTGCAGTGCAGTGGAAAGCAGATACAATGCAAGATCACTGAAACTCTGTTCTTCTAACACCGCAAGGTCTTGCGATAACTAGAGATGAGCGCCTGAAATTTTTCGGGTTTTGTGTTTTGGTTTTGGGTTCGGTTCCGCGGCCGTGTTTTGGGTTCGAACGCGTTTTGGCAAAACCTCACCGAATTATTTTTGTCGGATTCGGGTGTGTTTTGGATTCGGGTGTTTTTTTCCAAAAACACTAAAAAACAGCTTAAATCATAGAATTTGGGGGTCATTTTGATCCCAAAGTATTATTAACCTCAAAAACCATAATTTACACTCATTTTCAGTCTATTCTGAATACCTCACACCTCACAATATTATTTTTAGTCCTAAAATTTGCACCGAGGTCGCTGTGTGAGTAAGATAAGCGACCCTAGTGGCCGACACAAACACCGGGCCCATCTAGGAGTGGCACTGCAGTGTCACGCAGGATGTCCCTTCCAAAAAACCCTCCCCAAACAGCACATGACGCAAAGAAAAAAAGAGGCGCAATGAGGTAGCTGTGTGAGTAAGATTAGCGACCCTAGTGGCCGACACAAACACCGGGCCCATCTAGGAGTGGCACTGCAGTGTCACGCAGGATGGCCCTTCCAAAAAACCCTCCCCAAACAGCACATGACGCAAAGAAAAAAAGAGGCGCAATGAGGTAGCTGACTGTGTGAGTAAGATTAGCGACCCTAGTGGCCGACACAAACACCGGGCACATCTAGGAGTGGCACTGCAGTGTCACGCAGGATGTCCCTTCCAAAAAACCCTCCCCAAACAGCACATGACGCAAAGAAAAAAAGAGGCGCAATGAGGTAGCTGTGTGAGTAAGATTAGCGACCCTAGTGGCCGACACAAACACCGGGCCCATCTAGGAGTGGCACTGCAGTGTCACGCAGGATGTCCCTTCCAAAAAACCCTCCCCAATCAGCACATGATGCAAAGAAAAAGAAAAGAAAAAAGAGGTGCAAGATGGAATTATCCTTGGGCCCTCCCACCCACCCTTATGTTGTATAAACAAAACAGGACATGCACACTTTAACCAACCCATCATTTCAGTGACAGGGTCTGCCACACGACTGTGACTGATATGACGGGTTGGTTTGGACCCCCCCCAAAAAAGAAGCAATTAATCTCTCCTTGCACAAACTGGCTCTACAGAGGCAAGATGTCCACCTCATCTTCACCCTCCGATATATCACCGTGTACATCCCCCTCCTCACAGATTATCAATTCGTCCCCACTGGAATCCACCATCTCAGCTCCCTGTGTACTTTGTGGAGGCAATTGCTGCTGGTCAATGTCTCCGCGGAGGAATTGATTATAATTCATTTTAATGAACATCATCTTCTCCACATTTTCTGGATGTAACCTCGTACGCCGATTGCTGACAAGGTGAGCGGCGGCACTAAACACTCTTTCGGAGTACACACTTGTGGGAGGGCAACTTAGGTAGAATAAAGCCAGTTTGTGCAAGGGCCTCCAAATTGCCTCTTTTTCCTGCCAGTATAAGTACGGACTGTGTGACGTGCCTACTTGGATGCGGTCACTCATATAATCCTCCACCATTCTATCAATGTTGAGAGAATCATATGCAGTGACAGTAGACGACATGTCCGTAATCGTTGTCAGGTCCTTCAGTCCGGACCAGATGTCAGCATCAGCAGTCGCTCCAGACTGCCCTGCATCACCGCCAGCGGGTGGGCTCGGAATTCTGAGCCTTTTCCTCGCACCCCCAGTTGCGGGAGAATGTGAAGGAGGAGATGTTGACAGGTCGCGTTCCGCTTGACTTGACAATTTTGTCACCAGCAGGTCTTTCAACCCCAGCAGACCTGTGTCTGCCGGAAAGAGAGATCCAAGGTAGGCTTTAAATCTAGGATCGAGCACGGTGGCCAAAATGTAGTGCTCTGATTTCAACAGATTGACCACCCGTGAATCCTTGTTAAGCGAATTAAGGGCTGCATCCACAAGTCCCACATGCCTAGCGGAATCGCTCCGTGTTAGCTCCTCCTTCAATGCCTCCAGCTTCTTCTGCAAAAGCCTGATGAGGGGAATGACCTGACTCAGGCTGGCAGTGTCTGAACTGACTTCACGTGTGGCAAGTTCAAAGGGCATCAGAACCTTGCACAACGTTGAAATCATTCTCCACTGCACTTGAGACAGGTGCATTCCACCTACTATATCGTGCTCAATTGTATAGGCTTGAATGGCCTTTTGCTGCTCCTCCAACCTCTGAAGCATATAGAGGGTTGAATTCCACCTCGTTACCACTTCTTGCTTCAGATGATGGCAGGGCAGGTTCAGTAGTTTTTGGTGGTGCTCCAGTTTTCTGTACGTGGTGCCTGTACGCCGAAAGTGTCCCGCAATTCTTCTGGCCACCGACAGCATCTCTTGCACGCCCCTGTCGTTTTTAAAAAAATTCTGCACCACCAAATTCAAGGTATGTGCAAAACATGGGACGTGCTGGAATTGGCCCAGATTTAATGCACACACAATATTGCTGGCGTTGTCCGATGGCACAAATCCACAGGAGAGTCCAATTGGGGTAAGCCATTCCGCGATGATCTTCCTCAGTTGCCGTAAGAGGTTTTCAGCTGTGTGCGTATTCTGGAAAGCGGTGATACAAAGCGTAGCCTGCCTAGGAAAGAGTTGGCGTTTGCGAGATGCTGCTACTGGTGCCGCCGCTGCTGTTCTTGCGGCGGGAGTCCATACATCTACCCAGTGGGCTGTCACAGTCATATAGTCCTGACCCTGCCCTGCTCCACTTGTCCACATGTCCGTGGTTAAGTGGACATTGGGTACAGCTGCATTTTTTAGGACACTGGTGACTCTTTTTCTGAGGTCTGTGTACATTTTCGGTATCGCCTGCCTAGAGAAATGGAACCTAGATGGTATTTGGTACCGGGGACACAGTACCTCCAACAAGTCTCTAGTTGGCTCTGCAGTAATGATGGATACCGGAACCACGTTTCTCACCACCCAGGATGCCAAGGCCTCAGTTATCCGCTTTGCAGTAGGATGACTGCTGTGATATTTCATCTTCCTCGCAAAGGACTGTTGAACAGTCAATTGCTTACTGGAAGTAGTACAAGTGGGCTTACGACTTCCCCTCTGGGATGACCATCGACTCCCAGCGGCAACAACAGCAGCGCCAGCAGCAGTAGGCGTTACACGCAAGGATGCATCGGAGGAATCCCAGGCAGGAGAGGACTCGTCAGACTTGCCAGTGACATGGCCTGCAGGACTATTGGCATTCCTGGGGAAGGAGGAAATTGACACTGAGGGAGTTGGTGGGGTGGTTTGCGTGAGCTTGGTTACAAGAGGAAGGGATTTACTGGTCAGTGGACTGCTTCCGCTGTCACCCAAAGTTTTTGAACTTGTCACTGACTTATTATGAATGCGCTGCAGGTGACGTATAAGGGAGGATGTTCCGAGGTGGTTAACGTCCTTACCCCTACTTATTACAGCTTGACAAAGGGAACACACGGCTTGACACCTGTTGTCCGCATTTCTGGTGAAATACCTCCACACCGAAGAGCTGATTTTTTTGGTATTTTCACCTGGCATGTCAACGGCCATATTCCTCCCACGGACAACAGGTGTCTCCCCGGGTGCCTGACTTAAACAAACCACCTCACCATCAGAATCCTTCTGGTCAATTTCCTCCCCAGCGCCAGCAACACCCATATCCTCCTCATCCTGGTGTACTTCAACACTGACATCTTCAATCTGACTATCAGGAACTGGACTGCGGGTGCTCCTTCCAGCACTTGCAGGGGGCATGCAAATAGTGGAAGGCGCATGCTCTTCACGTCCAGTGTTGGGAAGGTCAGGCATCGCAAACGACACAATTGGACTCTCCTTGTGGATTTGGGATTTCAAAGAACGCACAGTTCTTTGCGGTGCTTTTGCCAGCTTGAGTCTTTTCAGTTTTCTAGCGAGAGGCTGAGTGCTTCCATCCTCATGTGAAGCTGAACCACTAGCCATGAACATAGGCCAGGGCCTCAGCCGTTCCTTGCCACTCCGTGTGGTAAATGGCATATTGGCAAGTTTACGCTTCTCCTCCGACAATTTTATTTTAGGTTTTGGAGTCCTTTTTTTTCTGATATTTGGTGTTTTGGATTTGACATGCTCTGTACTATGACATTGGGCATCGGCCTTGGCAGACGACGTTGCTGGCATTTCATCGTCTCGGCCATGACTAGTGGCAGCAGCTTCAGCACGAGGTGGAAGTGGATCTTGATCTTTCCCTAATTTTGGAACCTCAACTTTTTTGTTCTCCATATTTTATAGGCAGAACTAAAAGGCACCTCAGGTAAACAATGGAGATGGATGGATTGGATACTAGTATACAATTATGGACGGACTGCCACGGTTAGGTGGTATAAAAAAACCACGGTTAGGTGGTATATATTGTAATACAATTATGGATGGACGGACTGCCTGCCGAGTGCCGACACAGAGGTAGCCACAGCCATGAACTACCGCACTGTACACTGGTTGATAAAGAGATAGTAGTATACTCGTAACAACTAGTATGACTGACTATGACGGTATAAAGAATGAAAAAAAAACCACGGTTAGGTGGTATATATTGTAATACAATTATGGATGGACGGACTGCCTGCCGAGTTCCGACACAGAGGTAGCCACAGCCGTGAACTACCGCACTGTACACTGGTTGATAAAGAGATAGTAGTATACTCGTAACAACTAGTATGACTGACTATGACGGTATAAAAAATGAAAAAAAAACCACGGTTAGGTGGTATATATTGTAATACAATTATGGATGGACGGACTGCCTGCCGAGTTCCGACACAGAGGTAGCCACAGCCGTGAACTACCGCACTGTACACTGGTTGATAAAGAGATAGTAGTATACTCGTAACAACTAGTATGACACTATGACGGTATAAAGAATGAAAAAAAAACCACGGTTAGGTGGTATATATTATAATACAATTATGGATGGACGGACTGCCTGCCGACTGCCGACACAGAGGTAGCCACAGCCGTGAACTACCGCACTGTACACTGGTTGATAAAGAGATAGTAGTATACTCGTAACAACTAGTATGACACTATGACGGTATAAAGAATGAAAAAAAAACCACGGTTAGGTGGTATATATTATAATACAATTATGGATGGACGGACTGCCTGCCGAGTGCCGACACAGAGGTAGCCACAGCCGTGAACTACCGCACTGTACACTGGTTGATAAAGAGATAGTAGTATACTCGTAACAACTAGTATGACTGACTATGACGGTATAAAGAATGAAAAAAAAACCACGGTTAGGTGGTATATATTATAATACAATTATGGATGGACGGACTGCCTGCCGACTGCCGACACAGAGGTAGCCACAGCCGTGAACTACCGCACTGTACACTGGTTGATAAAGAGATAGTAGTATACTCGTAACAACTAGTATGACACTATGACGGTATAAAGAATGAAAAAAAAACCACGGTTAGGTGGTATATATTATAATACAATTATGGATGGACGGACTGCCTGCCGACTGCCGACACAGAGGTAGCCACAGCCGTGAACTACCGCACTGTACACTGGTTGATAAAGAGATAGTAGTATACTCGTAACAACTAGTATGACACTATGACGGTATAAAGAATGAAAAAAAAAACCACGGTTAGGTGGTATATATTATAATAATACAATTATGGATGGACGGACTGCCTGCCGACTGCCGACACAGAGGTAGCCACAGCCGTGAACTACCGCACTGTACACTGGTTGATAAAGAGATAGTAGTATACTCGTAACAACTAGTATGACTATGACGACGGTATAAAGAAAGAAAAAAAAATACCACGGTTAGGTGGTATATAATTATACAATTATGGATGGACGGACTGCCTGCCGAGTGCCGACTGCCGACACAGAGGTAGCCACAGCCGTGAACTACCGCACTGTACTGTGTCTGCTGCTAATATAGACTGGTTGATAAAGAGATAGTAGTATACAACAATATACTACTATACTGGTGGTCAGGCACTGGTCACCACTAGTCACACTGGCAGTGGCACTCCTGCAGCAAAAGTGTGCACTGTTTAATTTTAAATTAATATAATATTATGTACTCCTGGCTCCTGCTATAACAACCTGCAGTGCTCCCCAGTCTCCCCCACAATTATTATAAGCTTTTATACATTGATGTGCAGCACACTGGGCTGAGCTGAGTGCACACAGACTGAGTCACACTGTGTGACTGCTGTGTATCGTTTTTTTCAGGCAGAGAACGGATATAGCAGAGAACGGATATATTAAATAAAAGTTAACTTAACAACAACTGCACTGGTCACTGTGGTAAACTCTGTCTGCACAATCTCTCTCTCTCTCTCTCTCTTCTAATCTATTCTAATGGAGAGGACGCCAGCCACGTCCTCTCCCTATCAATCTCAATGCACGTGTGAAAATGGCGGCGACGCGCGGCTCCTTATATAGAATCCGAGTCTCGCGATAGAATCCGAGCCTCGCGAGAATCCGACAGCGTGATGATGACGTTCGGGCGCGCTCGGGTTAACCGAGCAAGGCGGGAAGATCCGAGTCGCTCGGACCCGTGTAAAAAAACATGAAGTTCGGGCGGGTTCGGATTCAGAGAAACCGAACCCGCTCATCTCTAGCGATAACCCTATGCAGCCCTTACATTCTACAATTATTAAGGAGAAAACATTTACAAAATTAAGGAAATGAACCCCGTACAACAAATGCACATCTTGTAAATAATCCCAAAACGTGGAACATTAATAAATAAAAATGAAGGTTGACTAATTGGAACCATTCATTTGAGTCCCTAACATGAAATAATTGAGAAACACCTCTCTCTAATGCTGGGTAAACAGTGCACACTACAAGATATATCTACTAGAGATGAGCGGGTTCAGACAGGGCACACCTGGAATTATAAAGCAGCACCTCTATACTATTACAGCAGATAGGCAGCACCCCTTAACTTTACTGTATACAGCAGACAGGCAACACCCCTGGACTTATACAGCATAGGCAGCACCCTTGAAGAATTACACAGCACAGCAAACAGACAAAAGCACCCCTGGACTTAAATGGCAGTGGGACAGCACCCCTGGACTTAAACGGCAGTGGGACAGCACCCCTGGACTGATAGGTCAGAAGGGCAGAACCCCATATAGGGCAGCACCCATGGAATGATGTGGCAGACAAAGAATAGATGTGTAGGATGGAATTGTCCTTGGGCCCTCCCACCCACCCTTAAATTGTATAAACAGGACATGCACACTTTAACAAACCAATAATTTCAGCAACAGGGTCTGTCACATGCCTGTGGCTAAAATGATTGGTTTGTTTGGGACCCCACAAAAAAAAGCAATTAATCTCTCCTTGCACAAACTGACTCTACAGAGGCAAGATGTTGTCCTCATCCTCATCTTTCGATTCCTCACCCCCTTCTGTGTTTACATCCTCATCCTCACAGAGAAATAATTCCACACCGAAGAGGTGGGATTTTTGGTATTTTGCCCAGGCATGACAATGGGCTCTTTCATCCCATGGCCAACAAATGTCTCCACTGGTGCCTTTATTCAAACAAACCACATCACCATCAGATTCTCATCGTCACACCAATATCCTCCTCATTCTGGTGTACTTCTACAGTAACATCCTCAATCTAAATATCAGCAACTGGACTGGCGGTGCTCCTCCCAGCACTTGCAGGGGGGCGTGTAAATGGTGGTAGGAGCCTCCTCTTCCCATACAGTGTTGTGAAGGTCAGGCTAGGCATCGCAACCAAAGACACACTTGGACTCTCCATGGGGATTTGTGATATCTCAGAACACACAGTTGATTTTCCTGTGCATTAACAAGCTTTATTTTTTCAGGAGGGAGGAGGGCTTCAATCTTCATGAGTAGCTGAACCACTAGTCATGAACATAGGCCAAGGCCTTAACCTTTCCTTGCCACTTCGTGTCATGAATGACATATTGCCAATTTCACGTTTCTCATCAGATAAAAAAAACATTAATTATTTTTTTCTTCTTTGATTTTACATGCCCTCTATGACATTGGGCATCGGCCTTAGCAGATGATGTTGATGAAATTGCATTGTCAATGTCATGACTGGTGGCAGCAGTAGCAGCTTCAGCACTAGTCCTAGGAACTGGAAGTGGTTCCTGATCTTTCACTATTTTTTCCTCCAAATTTTAGTTCTCCACTTCACAGGACAGCATCCCTTTATTATTACAGCACACAGAACAGTGCCCTTTTATTTTGACAGCAAACAGAACAGTGCCTCTTTGTATTTACAGCACCTCTTTATTTTACAGCATACAGGACAGGGCCAGTGTACCTTTATTTTTAAAACACCCCTGTATATTTACTGCATGCAAGACAGGGACACAGCACTCCTGTATTTTAACAGCATCCCTCTATTTTAACAACATCCCTGTATTTTTACAGCCTACAGGACAGAGCCAGTGTACCTTTATTTTAACAACACCCATGTATTTTTACAGCATACAGGACCAGGCCAGTGTACCTTTATTTTTACAACACCCCTGTATTTTACAGCATATAAGACAGTGCCCCTATACAGCTCAGGACAGCAACACCCATGTACAGCACCCCTAACAGCACAGGGCACCCCTGTACAGCACCCCAAACAGCACAGGACACCCCAGGACAACACCCCTAACAACACACAGGACAGCACCCCTAAAGAGCACACACTGACACCACCCGACGCCGCCACCCATAGGAAGACAGTGGTAAGCCTCCCTCACTCTCCAAGACTGGAGTGAAAATGGCAGCTACACATGGCTCCTTATATGGCATCCACAACCTGCGAGAATCTGATAGCAGGACAATGACGTTTTGCCTCATTTTGGGATGTGAGTATGCTTGGATCGTGACACTGGTGCAAGGTACTCCTTCCTTCCATCCCAAGTCTCCTTCTCTCCCCATGCTTAGGTAGTTGAACGTTCAGGAGCCCCAGGTCCCCAGGACCTCCACACCACAGGATCTCAGACAATAATAGTTGGAGTATCTGGGTGATTGGTATACCCAGGAAGCATTGTATTAGCCACACTGTCATTACACATAGACTATGCATGCCAGGATATGGGTTGTGACATGGAGACCCTGATGGTGCAGGATTACAAGTTGCAACTCCAGAGTCTGGGAGCAGCACTCTCTGCTCATACCACCAGAGCTCTGGAGGCAGTGAATGGGGCACTTGCAATACCATTACCAAGGGTATGGAGAAGACTGTCCTTGTGTTTGAGCATGTTGTTTTGGGAGGGTCTTTTTTGACCCAGAGCACTTACAATATTATTAGAATACTCTATGACTTGATACATATCTTGGAATGCTTTGTACAATGGCACAGCCCCATATTTATGGTGGTATTGTCCAGTTCCTTCATGTGTATTTAGATATATTTAAGTATTGTAGCAGACAAACCGTAATTTTAAATAGAGATGCTACCTATCTAGGACTAGTAGTGTATACATTAAACACTAAGATTTAGAGATGAGCGGGTTCGGTTCTCTGAGAACCGAACCCTACAAAACATCACGTCCCGAGCCCAGATCCGAGTCCAGCTCAGGACTTCCCGCCAGAACGAGGCAAAATGTCATCATCCTGTTGTCAGATTCTGGTGGGTTTTGGATTCCATATAAAGAGCCGCGCATCGCCGCCATTTTCACTCCAGTCCTGGAGATTGTGTCCCTTTCTTCAGTGTCTGTCTGTGTGGGAAAGTGCTGTGGTGACCTGCTCTGTCTTATGTGAGTCATTCCAGTGCTGTCTTGTGCTGCATTAGTCCAGTAACAGTGGTGGTGTCCTCTGCTGCCATATGTCCAGCGCTGCTGTATAAGTCCATTGCAGTGGTGCTGTGTAGTGCTGCATCAGTCCAGTGGTGTTGTCTTGTGCTGCATCAGCCCAGTCACAGTGGTGGTATCCTCTGCTGCTATATGTCCAGTGCTGCTGTGTAAGTCCAGCCCAGTGGTGGTGTCCCTGTAATGCATCAGTCCAGTGGTGGTGTCCCTGTGCTGCTGTATAAATCCAGTGCTACTGCTGTATAAATCCAGTGATACTGCCGTATATGTCCAGTGGTACTGCTGTATAAGCCCAGTGATACTGCCATATAAATCCAGTCCAGTGGTACTGCCGTATAAGCCAGTGATACTGTCATATAAGTCCAGTGATACTACTGTATATGTCCAGTGGTACTGCCGTAAAAGTCCAGTGATACTGCCGTATAACTCCAGTCCAGTGGTACTGCCATATATGACCAGTGATACTGCTGTATAAATCCAGTTTAGTGGTACTTCTGTATAAATCCAGTCCAGTGGTACTGCCATATATGTCCAGTGATACTGCCATATATGTCCAGTGGTACTGCCATATAAGTCCAGTGTTACTGCTGTAGAAATCCAGTGAGACTGCCGTATAAGTCCAGTGATACTGCTGTATATGTCCAGTGGTAATGCCGTATAAGTCCAGTGATACTGCCGTGTAAATCCAGTCCAGTGGTACTGCCGTATATGTCCAGTGATACTGCTGTATAAATCCAGTCCAGTGGTACTGCCATATAAATCCAGTGATACTGCTGTATAAATCCAGTCCAGTGGTGCTGCCGTATAATTCCAGTGATACAGCCGTCTAAATCCAGTCCTGTGGTATTGCCATATAAATCCAGTGATACTGCCATATAAATCCAGTCCAGTGGTACTGATCCAAAACACGAGCGGAGATCCAGATCCAAAACCAAAACACAAAACACGAAAAGTGGCCGCCGCACATCTCTACTAAGAATACTGATACAAAACAATTATAATAAACTGCAATTTTACATGGAGTGGAATTAAGGTTGGGTCCTTCGCACATGTTTGGCCAAAAATGCAGGCCTACATCACAATGACCTCATCAGAAAGGTCCCTAGCATATTTAATACTATTATTAATACCTTTATATATATTTCTTATGTTTTAGTGTATATGCGTTGTGAGAGTGACTAAATAAATATTTTTTTATTTTACATACACTGTTTTGTTTGTCATATATCATCCATCATTAATATTAGCATCTCTCCTTTAGCATGGGTCTCCAGCAATATTTATTATGTGATTTATTCTAGAATGTTGGGACTAGCTGATGCTATAACTACTGTGAACAGCCTGGTCACCATCAGAGCTTAATATACATAAATTACGAATAATGTTAACTGATGAAGTCAGTTCCTCAACTTCGCCTGGGGCACTGGCAGTGGGAAGGGAACAGATACATCATTTATGGATACCTTTCAGTTACTGTCCAAACTGAAAGAACGATGCCGTACTGTATATCATTTTCAATGAGGATGGAGTGCTGATTTAAAGTTTACAAATTTTAAGAGAAACTTGAAGACACACACCATCATGTAGTGTCTGCTAAGTTAAATTTGAATTAATTGTGTTGATTAAACATAACATTGTCCAATGAAAACTGTAATATTGGCAAAGGTGGGCAGCATGATCCAGTCGCACATGTAAAAGTGAAGAAAGAGAAAATAGGTGAGGATATGCATCAACTGTGTAGGGGATGTAATTAGATAGGAAAGCTTATGAAGGTTATGTGGGTGGTTCCGGAATTTGATAAGCTTACCTGAAAAAGTGAGTTTTCAGGGAGTGATTGAAGTATTGGAGACTATGGCCAGTATTTACTAAAAATCCGAGTTTGGCCGATATGTGGGTTTTTTTTCTAAGTCCCAATCCGGGAATTCACTAAGCACCAATCTCGGCAGTGTTTGGACTATTCGTAATGGTTTGAATGACAACGTTCCAAAATACGAATGAACAGACCATCGGTCAAACGCGGCTGTTATTTCATACAATACGGGAATTCACTATTCATTCGTATTTGGGTGTTAGTCTCTGAGTGCTCAAATGCGGTCGTATTTTTTTGCGATTCGTTAAAAAAAGCGGCAAAAAAATAGACCTGCTTTTTTCAGGCGTGTTTACATGTGTTGCAAATAAAAAATCTCTCACATCTGAATTAGGATGCCTATAAAAGGATGTTAGGCCCATTTCAATACACCTACACTCAGAAATGGCAGCAGGACTGTGGGCCAGTGATCTTTTGTGTGCTGTGGGATTCCTCAGACTCAGACATCAGCCTGTAAGTACCCAGGGCCAAGAAACTGAACATGGTCAGCAGGTTGTACAGGTTCTGCGGAGGCTGCGCAGGCCTCGTTTTTTCAGGGGGCATTTAAACTTAAATGCATTGTCTGATGATAAGGTCATACAGATGTTCCGTCTAAATCGTAACAACATTTTCCGTCTGTATGACCTTGTCAAACTGGGCCTAGACCCTGAGACAGCAAACTCTCGCTCTGTCTCTGGCCTGCACAAACTCCTGGCTGTGTTGCACTTTCTGGCTACTGGCAGCTTTCAGGCTGTGTCTGGGGATGTCATAGGAATCTCACAGCCCTCATTTTCAAGAATCTTAACACAGGTTATGTATACCTTACTACCCACTCTGTTTTTGCTTGGTTTTAATTACTCGGTGGCCAGTTCTGTGCTAAAATCTCATGTATAATTTTCTATCAAATATACACACAGGTGTTGGCTGTTTTGCAGCCCCACATCGATGCCTCAATCTGCTTCCCTACCCAGGAGTTTCAGTGGCATGCCGTCAGGGTAGATTTCTATGAGCTGGCTGGCATGCCCAATGTGCTTGGAGACATAGATTGCACACACATTGAGCTGATACCACCTAGGGGCAGGCAGCACATTTATACAAATAGACATCTAGAGCACTCCACAAATGTGCAGGTGGTTTGTGATGCAAATCTCAAAATAATGAGTGTTGTTGCTGGTTACCCTGGGGGCTGCCATGACTCCTTCATCCTCAGTCAGTCATCCCTCTTTGATAAGTTTGAGGATGGACAAATGCCAGATGGATGGCTGCTGGGTATGTAATTTGATATGTGTAGGCCTGTGTATAGTTTGTCCTAATACAGGGGCAGATGTATTGGTTTGTAGAAGGCATAAGCAAGTGAGAAACCAGTGATATGTGCAAGGTGATAAAGGCACCAGCCAATCAGCTCCAATATGTAAATGATTATTTAGGTACATATTGTCCGCTGCCTTTATTACCTTGCACATATCACTGGTTTATCACTTCCTTATGCCTTCTACAGGTTAATACATCTGCCCCACAGTGTGTTAATTATGTGTTGCTGTATCTTAACATGTATCACGTTACTATATCTGTCTTTTAGGTGATGGAGGATATGGCTGTTTCTCTTGGCTTCTAACTCCATTGTCCCGACCAGATACCCCTGCTGAACACAATTACAATCATGTACATAAGTCCAGGCGGAATGTGATAGAAAGATGTTTTAGTGTGCTGAAATCTAGGTTTCGGTGTCTGGATAAGTCTGGTGACTCAAATTGTGTTCTGCTGCTGCTTTCTTCATAACATGTGTTTGCAACAACATCTGCCACATGTTGAGGAGGAGGAGGATGAAGAAAGCAGCCAGAAAGCAGAGGAATTAGAGACATCCGGTGATACTTGGAGTACAGATGTAGGGAGGCAGGTTAGGCAAGAGCTCATCACTCGCTATTTCTAAGGTAAGTTTGGTTTGCTTATTTCATTTGTTGTATAATAATAAATAGATGTTTGGTCATTTTTATTGCCAAAACCATTACTCAGAATGTGTCTGTCTCCTTGACACATACAAACATACCCTCGCTTTATGCAAAACAAATGTCGCATGTGTATTGTGTGTATTTTAAAACTCAAAACAACAGATTATGAGTGGCATGCATTAAGTCTGGACAAGTGATCGTAAACTTGCAGTGCTAATTTATTACAAGCACACATAATACATTTAGTATTTTACTTTATCATTGTGTGTAACGTCCTAATGCACAGGTTCGCAAACTCGGCCCTCAGGACCCCACACAGTGCATGTTTTTCACGTAACCCAGTAGAAGCACAGGTGTATGAATTACTCACAGACATATGTTAAAAGGTTCACAGGTGGAGCTAATTATGTCACTTGTGATTCTGTGAGTAGACCTGCAAAACATGCACTGTGTGGGGTCCTGAGGGCCGAGTTTGAGAACCTGTGTTCCAAAAAAACACTCCTCAACATATAATATGTTAGCCTTGAGGAATACATGTGTCCCTATGTGTGATGCTCCATCATATTTAAGGGACACAAACTTACTGTCAGCAAAAAAAATTTATTTCAGAATGTTTGCTGCAGTAAACTTGCTGATTTGTAAGTAAATACACAGTTTGCCACATATATACATTATTATACACATTCTTTGTTTTTTTGTTAAAAAGTTCTTATTTGTTGGTTTCTGCATCATGTGTAATAACATTCTTACTAATTTTTAACACACACAAACATGTCCCAACAATAATGACATTCATTTTGTCAATGTTTTTTTAAAAATTCAATGCCAACATATTGAAAGCTTTTTACGCAACTCAATTGTGTTATTCTTGTAATGTTGTATAGAGAACAAAGGCAAAATAGTTAACAATAACATTGTAATTTGGATTGTCTGCAGGATATGCGAATGATTGGAATCTAGAAAGAGTAATGATTAGAAAAAAATCAAGTGGTCAGGTTACTTCCTGCTAACATGTATGTGGCTGCCTGCAATGATTGTGTGTGCAGGATATGCGAATGATTGGAATCTAGAAAGAGTAATGATTAGAAAAAAATCAAGTGGTCTGGTTACTTCCTGCTAACATGTATGTGGCTGCCTGGCAATGATTGTGTGTGCAGGATATGCGAATGATTGGAATCTAGAAAGAGTAATGATTAGAAAAAAATCAAGTGGTCTGGTTACTTCCTGCTAACATGTATGTGGCTGCCTGGCAATGATTGTGTGTGCAGGAGAGGAGAATGATTAGAATCTAGAAAGAGTAATGATTAGAAAAAAATGTAGTGGTCTGGTTACTTCCTGCTAACATGTATGTGGCTGCCTGGCAATGATTGTGTGTGCAGGAGAGGAGAATGATTGGAATCTAGAAAGAGTAACGATTAGAAAAAAATCAAGTGGTCTGGTTACTTCCTGCTAACAGGTATGTGTGGGTCCATCAACATTTCCCTCCTCCAATACAAAAAAATTCAAAGATGGTAAAGAATAAATGTGCGTACAAATTTTATGTTGTTGTTTGTACCACTTATAATTAATGATGTTGTATAAATTGTCAAGGAGCTAAGTGTTATATATATTTTGCCAAACATACACTTACTAACTATTTAGAGTTACTTATCAGAAATGTCTAATTTGTATTTTTTCAAGTTTTTTTGGGTGGCTGCTTGTCCTGCCCTTTGCCTTTAGCACTGTCATGTTGTCGTGCTCTGGTGGAGCGTCTTGGTGGTGATGAGACTGGCGTGATATTTTGAGTAGTCGTACCAGAACTGCTGCTTGTTTGCTGTTGGTGCATGGATCTGAGTGTTTCATTCAGGTTAGTGAGGGTGGCATTGAGTTCACGTGTAGCAGCATTTTGATTGTCTACAATTCGGAATAAACTTTCATTAATCTTTTGATTGTTTTGAAAAATGTTCATATAACTTTGCTGTTGTCTGTGCTGTTCTTCCATTAGTCTGTGCTGTACTTCCATTATGCGCTGTAAGTTGCCCATGACCTGTGTAATGTCTGTACGCATGAGTTCCATGGTATTGCCAATTCTGGTTGTTTGTTCATTTTGTCTACTCATATTTCTTGATATTCTTCTGAGGTGACATGGTAGGCTTGCAAACATTTGTGTCTGCCTACGCAGGCAATCTTCATTAGTGGCCTGCTGTCTAGCCCATATGGTCCAAAACACCTGATCAGGCCCTTGTGTTACTGGTGTTGTTGGGCTGTGTTGTGGTGGTGGTGTGCTTTGCTGTGGTGGTGTACTCACAGGTGCTGGGGGGCTCATTCCTTGGCTTAATGGCTGCATTTCTAAGATGATTGTCTCCTCCATGTCACTGTGTTGCTGTTGTTGTGGAGGGATGCTGTTACCAGGACTAGAAGCTGAAATGTTAAACAAATCTCCGTTAGCTATCCATATGTTTGAGAAATGTAAACAAATCACTACACATGGAACACATGTCATTCACTGTTGCTTTCAAATATTCTGCCTAACAACATCATCACTCATAACTTAAATACATACATATGCCTGTTTGTGGCAAATGTGTCTGGTTACTTAATTGTGAAAGCAAACACTTTAGTTTTATTGTAGCTCAGACATACTCCTCCATAAAAACACGTTGGAATCCATAATGTGTTACCTTATAGCTTTGATAAAACAAACATAGTAATGTTTTTATATGTATTTGGCAATGTTAGCTCAAACACACATGTGAAATTTGAAAAAACAACCTTACTTTTTTCTAAAAATAAACATGATTTTTTTGTTGCAGCATCTTACACACAATGTGATACTGTATGGCTCTAGTGGACATACATATCTTTACTGGATGTGGACAAGGCCATTTTGCTTGGATTCCATTTCAGGTTTTACTTACTGCAGTAAGTATCTAAGTTTTTGATGTGTTTTGACTTAATGCGGTTAAGAAAAAGTTTGATTACGTTCTGAAATTGTTTAAATTTATTTCAGTTTGATACTCACAATCAAGATGAGGGGAGTGTGGATGACGTCTTGGAGGTGTGTCCAAAATTTGGAGTGGGGGGACAGAACATACTGTCGATAATCTTCATGGCGGGGTAGCCTGCTGTGGTTGGCCCTGGACATAAGACCTTGCTTTCTTTTCGGACACAGGTTTTTTGTGGTGATGTCTTACAGAAGTCCCACTTCTGCTGCTCCATACTTCTTTTGATGAACCTATTAATGAAAGTGCAATTTTGATATGGCCATTCCTTTACAAACATACCCTATACTACAATGGACACTTTACCTGCTTCCGCAGCGTCATCATCATCAGATGTGATAGGAGTTTCTGGACGACGAGTAGTGCTGCTTTTTTCAAACACTGTATAAAAAAAAAATGTATTCATGCTATTGTGGATACATCCACCCATTATGCTTATAAACATTTATTCTTTAAGAAATGCTTGCTTTATTTTTAATAAAAACATAAGGACCGGAAACAAAAAATACAATTCATAAAACAATAAACATTGTCCAATAGACATATGCACTATGGAAAAATCAACACAGGAAAACATGTACAGGACACTGACATAGGCCACAAGTAAAAAAAACAAACATTAACAACCAAAAACACACACATCTTCATTTTTTGTATTAAAAGGAAAAATATTTCAGATGCAATATATAAATTGCTCTGTGATGTGGCACTCCAAACACACATTACCACTATATGAGCCAAACCAAAATGTAAAAATATTTTAAAAATTACACTGCAGTGTGGTGTCACGGTACAAATACAAACTAAAAATTATCAAAGAAATAGTGGTATTTTGTAAAAAAATATTACATTATGTAATAATGACATTACACATGTAAGTGGTTTCCAAACCACTTTCCACTACTCCAGCCTCTAACATGACAACCACTGTTTTTGAAACATTGCACATGGATAACATAAATATAAAACATAGTCACAATTATAAAAAAAAAAGGTCCAAAAGGAAAACATTATTGCAGGACAATTCAGTGACACACCAAGTCCAAACTACACATGCAAAATGTCTTAGATAAAAACACATGACATACAATAAAGTAAGATGTTACATTGGCTTTTGTATTAAACATTAACCAAAACAATGAATTTGCTGACACACACTTGAAGATGGGAGTAATATGCAACGTGACATGACACACATTTTTAGAAAAAAACAAAACAAAAAAAAATAAGGTCATAGAATGTTAATGCAAATACACATGCTCACCATTCTTCCTGGGCCTATCTGAATCCCGGACATGGGTTGCAGAGACTACTTCAGGAGGTATGACACTCCGCATGGGCTCCTCATACTCCAGATATCTTGCAATATAGGGCTGCCCACCACCGGTTTTTCGAGCCGACTTCGCCTCCTTGGCCATTTTGGACTTGACACGTTGCTTTATGTCATAGTACCGTTTGCGTCACGTGTCCTCCGTCCGCTTGACCACCCCCTCACTATTGACAGCAGCAACAACTTTCGACCACAACACCGTCTTCCTCCGTGTTGGCACCTTGGCGGACACAGGCCCAAATAGCTGCCTCTGATACTTCATCAGTTCACGCACCAATGCCACATTTTCAGCAAAACTAAACTTTACATTCCGCCCAGTCGTAGTAGTGGTGCGTGGCTGCGGAGCACTCTGACTGTCACTATCACTTGAGGCTGCTGCAGCAACCTCACCCACCTCCTCCACCTCACTAACCTCACTAACACTCACCTCCTCCACCTGACCGACCTCCTCCCCCTCACTCACACCCTCCACCTCACCCACCTCTGAATCACACATAATTGTGTGTCTAAACAGTTAACACAGAAAAAAAAATAGACAAACAACACACTCCTCCACTACCACTACACAACTCACACACACACACACACACACACACACACACACACACACACACACACACACACAAGGGACTATAAAGAAAAATAACTTGGACTAAAAATGAGACAAAACCACAAAATACAAGACTACAAGAATGACAAGACGACTTTCAAACACAATACCACACTCAGAAATCGCTACCAACACTCCTCACCAAATCACAAATTCACCTACCTCCACAGCACAACCTCCCTCCTCCTCACCACTAACTAAACCCACGAGGTGCGGACGGTTTGGGGCGTATTTATATGGTTGCGCACAGACACTCCTACCATCTGAAACACAATCAATCACGAACGGGGATGAAAAACGAAACTAAAAGTGAAAATGCGGCCGCGGGGAAAAAAAACCCTGCCGCGTTTAACTTAGAAAAAAAAACAGAAAAATAAACAAAATCACGAACGCAAACGACAATGACGGCCGTAAATGTGCCAAAAAAACCCGACTGGCATCGACATCGGAAAGCACGAAAACCATAAAGTCAACTGCTTCGTAACTTTGCGTATATGGATTCAAAAAGTTGCATGAAAATGCACCCGATACAAAACGAGTTTAAACACTACGCAAACTGACTCAAACACGAATATTAGTAAATTTTGCCCTATGAGTGTCTTATTGTGCATGCATTAGAGTTTTTGCAGGGTCTTGTGTAAGATTTTAAATCTGTTTTTTAGATGTACAGTATGTACCATGATTTTGAGTTTAAGTTGAGACAGATTGAATATGGGAACAAAAGAACAGTTCAGAGTCAAGGGCAGCAAGCTTGTGGGGTTGATTGTAGATATCAGGTTGGTAACTACTATTGACCGATAACACCCAATATGAAATGGGAGAAAGGCATTCAGTAATGCAGACCAATACAGATGATTCTGGAGACTAGCTTACAGAAAACAACTCTTCCGAATGTTCTCACTTTGGCTTCAAGTACCATCCTGCTGTAAAAGAACAACAAACTTAAGAGAGAGTTCAAACCTTGTGGATAGGTCGTACTGGTCTGCCAGACAAAACAGTGGAGGACAAAGACTTCATTAAAATGATGGAGATGGTTGACAGGAGACTATTCCTAAAAAAAACTAGGGGTGAGCACCAGGGTATTTTTTGGGTTTTGTGTTTTGGTTTTGGATCTGGATCTCCTTTGTGTTTTGGATGTGTATTGGTTTTACCAAAACTGCCCTTGCGGGTTTTGGTTTTGGATCTGGATTTTTTTGAAAAAAATCATAAAATCAGCTAAAATAACACAATTTGGGGGTATTTTTGTTCCTACAGTATTATTAACCTCCATTAATTTCCAGTCTATTCTGAACACCTCACAGCTCACAATACTGTTTTCATCCAGTTTAGACCAAAAGGTTGTACTTAGGTAGCTGGATGATTAAGCTAAGCAACAGAAGTATGCAGCACAAACGTGGCACATCTAGGAGTGGAACTGCAGTGGCAGACAGGATATCAGTTTTATAAAGTTAATACAAAGAAAAGAGGTGCAAGATGGAATTGTCCTCTGGCCCTCCCAACCACCCATATGTTGCATATTAAACAGGACATGTAAAGTTTAACAAACCAATCATTTCAGCGACAGGGACTGTCACTTGTGACTGAAATAATTGGTTTGTTTGGACCACCACAAAACAAGCTGGTAATGGGCAGTGTACAAACTGTCTTTTGTGCTTTAAATAGGCACAATGTCGTCATCAGCATCCGATTCCTGACCCCCACCAGTGTGTATATCCTCTTCTTCACAGACTATACATTTGTCCCCACTGGAATCCACCATCACAGGTTCCTCTCTCTTTTTGGAGGCAATTGGTGGTAAAGGTCGTCCTCATGGAATTTTTAATTCATTTTGATGAACATCAGCTTTTCCACATTTTGGGGAAGTAACCTCCTACGCCGATCGCTGACAAGGTTCCCATCAGCGCTAAAAACTCTTACCGAGTACACACTGGACGGTGGGCAACTTAAGTAAAACAAAGCCAGTTTGTGCAATGGCCTCCGAATTGCCTCTTTTTACTGCCAATACTGAAATGGCCTGTCTGAAATGCCTATTTGGATGCTATCACTGAAATAATCATCATCCATTCTTTCAATGATGACAGCATCATATGCAGTGACAGTAGACAGTAATTGTAGGCATCTTCTTCAGTCAAAACCAGATGTCAAAACTTGTGCCTGACTGATTTGCATCACCGCCAGTGGTTCTCTACAGAAAATTTTGTTTTTTCCTTGCAGCCCCAGTTGCCAGAGAAAATGAAGTAGGAGATGTTGCAATGTCACGTTCAGCTTGAGCTGACAATTTTCTCACCAACAGCTCTTAGCATCTCTGCAGATTTGTGCCTGTTGGAAAGAAAGACACAACCTATTACATAAACCTAGGCTCAAGTACAGTCGCCAAAATATAGTGATCTGATTTCAAGAGATTGATGACCCTTGAATCCTTACAAAGCAAGTGAAGGGTTTCATCTACAAGTCCGACATACTTAGCAGAATCACTCCTTTTCAGCTCCTCCTTCACTTTCTCCAGCCGCTTTTGCAAAATACTGATGTGGGAAAATACCTGACTCAAGCTGGCAGTGTCCAAACAAACTTCACATGTGGCAACTTCAAATGGTTTTAGAAGCATGCACAACCCTATTCTCCACTGCATTTAACTCAGGTGCATTCCTGCCCCTTTCCCCATGTCATATTTGGATGTGTTGGCTTGAATGGCTTTTTGCTGCTCCTCCATCTGCTGAAGCATATAAAGGGTAGAATTCCACCTTGTTACTACCTTTTGCTTCAGATGATGGCAGGGCAAATTCAACAGTGTTTGCTGGTGATCCAGTCTTCAACATGCAGTGGCTGAATGCTGAAAATGTCTACAAATATTTAGAGCCACAGACAGCATCTCCTACATGCCCCTGTTATTTAAAAAAAAATCTGCACCACCAAATTGTATGAGCAAAACATGGGACATGTATGAAATTGTACAGATGTAATGCTCTCACAATATTAGTGGTATGGTCAGATATCACAAATCTCAAGGAGAGTCCAAGTGGGGTAAACCATTATGCAATGATTTCCCTGAGTTTTTGTAAGCAGTTCTCAGTGGTATGCCTCTTTCTGAAACCGGTGATACACAGCATAGCCTGCCTTTGAATGAGTTGGCAATTATCCAGCAAGTCGGGAATTCTGACTTGTTGGAAAGCATGTGGATCGGTGGAATAGCTGCCAATCCGTGTGCTTCTGTCAGAAACAGGGCCAAATCCAACAGGTTTTGCCCCCCTTCCCGACCAGCACAATCTGACTTTAAAAAAACTCGGATTGAGATGAGGGAGCAGAGAGGAGGAGATGGGGAGAGCTGCGGGAAGATGGGGGAGAGCAGTGGCTACAGTAGCGTAGCAGGAGGATGGGGCACCGCCGCCACTCACGGCAGCATTCACCTGGCTCCAACAAGTTAGGTCCCACTTGCTGGTGCCGAGTGGACGCTGCCGTGAGCGGTGGCGGAGCCCCATCCCCCTGCTACGCTGCTGTAGCCGCTGCTCTCCCCCATCTCCCAGCGGCTCTCCCCCGTCTCCCTGCGGCTCTCCCCGTCTTCTCCTCTCAGCTCCCTCATCTCAATCCGACATTTTTTAAAGTCGGCTTGAGATGGTCTCAGGAACGGCCAAATCCTGTTGGATTTGGCCATTCATTGAATAGCCCTTGTCGGATCCATTCCAACAAATTAATGTTGGAATGGATCCGACTTTATTTGAATATACCCCATAGTCTATAGTTTTCCCGGTTCCACTGTCCACATATTCGTGGTTATGTGGACAGTGGGTACAATGGCATTTCTGAACACACTAATAACACTTTTTTAATGTCCTTGTACAGGCTGGGAATTGCTTGTCTAGTGAAGTGGAATCTAGATGGGATTTGGTACCAGGGACAATCAACTGTCCAAATCCCACTGCACTAATGGCGGATACTGGATGCACGTTTTACACCAGCATAATTGTTATGGCCTCAGTAATCCGCTTTGCAACTGGGTGACTGCTGTCATACTTCATCTTCCTTGCATAGGATTGCTGAACAGGCAATTGTTTTGTTAAACTACAGGTAGTCTTCCTGGTCCCCATCTTGGATGAAGATTGATTCCCAGCAGCAGCAGTAGGCATAGCATTTAAGGATCCTCTCCGGAGGAATCCTGGATAGGAGAGGAGTCAGTCATACCTATGAAATTGGATACTGGACTACTTTCAATCCTGATTGAGGAGGAAATTGACAATAAGGTGGTGGGGATTTCAGATACTTGGATTCAACAGAGAAAAGGGAGCTAGGTGTCACTGGACTGGTTACGTTCTTAGCCGACATTTCAAATGAGTTTTTGTCTTTTGGTCAGGCATGACAATGGGCTTTTTCATACCATGTGCAACAACTGTCTCCACTGGTGCATTATTTAAACAAACCACATCCCCATAATCAAAACCCTCATCGTCAACATTCTCATTAGTGCCAGCTACACCAATATCCTCCTCATCCTGGTGTACTTCTACAGTGACATCCTCAATGTCAGCACGTTGACTGGTGCTGCTTCGCCCAACACTTGCAGAGAGCATGCAAATGGTGGAAGGAGCCTCCTCATCCCATACAGTGTTGGGAAGGTCAGGTTTATACATTGCAACCGCGGACACACTTGGGGATTGGTGATATTTCTGAACGCACAGTTGGTTCCTGTACCTTAACAAGTTTCATTTTTTTACTCTTCTACAAGGAGTAGGGCTTACATCATCATTATGAGACACAGAACCGCCAGTCATAAACACAGGCCAGGGCCTTAGCCTTTCCTTGCCACTTCATGTAGTGAATGGCATATTGCCAATTTTATGTTTTTTTGTCAGCTAACTTTACTTTATTTTATCACCATAAAATATTGCTTTTTTGATTTTACATGCCCTCTACGCCATTGGGCATCTCCTTAGCAGATGATATTGATGGACTTGCATTGTCAATGTTATGACTAGTGGCAGCAGCTTCAGCACTAGCAGTAGGAAGTGGTTCCTTATCTTGTTTCTATCAACACGAAGTGGGGTACAGCAACAGTGTCGCACAAATGAGTCAGAAATATGTATAAGTATTTTTTATCACACACTGGCGGTTACAATGTTGCACAGATCAGTCAGAAATATATATAATTACACAATGCAGTTGACCTTCACCGACAGCGTCAGACTCACACTGAAGTCAGTTTAATGATCTATTACCACCCTTCACCAGTGGGGGTACATAATCAATAATCCTGTAATGCAGGGTACTCAGTGGATTTGCTGCCCTACAGAAGTGTCATGCGACTGTTGTTTGCTATCACCTTTGCTTATAGCTGCCTTTATAGCACTACGGTGAGCCACCATGCGTTCCTTGAATGCCATTTCCAATTTCTCCATATATGATTTGCTACACAGGCAGATTATTTGGTACACTGTAAATTTAGTATTGCATGAGAGCATATATCTGATATTGTATTTCTGTCCCGATCCTGGGTGATAGAATGTATCTCCCAGGATTAGGAATTGTCATGTGGTGCATGCACATGTCACACATGGAAGTTACCATTGTTAATCATTGGTTTATACCTGACGTCTGTTTTAGCCAGGATATCCCGTAAATTACGGATCCTGGTATAACAGCTCATCAGGTTGGTATTAACCAACTTCAGTTCCGCGGGTCAGATGTAATTCTTTTAACATAAAGTAACTGTGAGAACAGGAGACCCCGTTTAAGGGATTCTGGGTGGAAACTTTTACCATGTAACAGGTTGTTTCTATCTGTCAATTTAGAATAGAGTGATGTCACAATTTTGCCCTCTTGTTTTTCTATTAGGACATCCAGGTAGTGTATATCAGTTTTACTGGTGGTGTATGTCAACTTTACTGGATGTTCTTGTTTATTGTTTTGCTCAATCATAGATACAAAGGATTCTTTGGAACCCCGTCAGAATATCAGCAAGTAATCAATAAATCTGGTATAGAATAACACATTGCTCACTTCTACCTGGAACATATAGATGTTTGCATATGACGGTGCCACACTGGCCCCAATCGCACAACCTATACATTGCAGGTAGTACTTCCTGTCAAACATAAAGAAATTTCTGGTTAGTATACTGTAAGTCGTAACACATCTAGAACAAAGTTTAACGTAGGGCCAGTATATAGGGGGTTGTCAGTTAGGAATCGTCTGACCGCAGCTACGCCATCCACATGTGGGGGATTACCGTATACAGGCTACATACGTTGATACTACATAGCCACACATCATCACCCACATCTGCTAAATCACTAAGTTTGCCAAGTAATGCAGTTGTATCAAGTAAATCATTCGGGTGTGCCTGGATGCTCAGTTGCAACATTGCATCAATATAAACTGGAGTGGGTTGATACAGGGACTGGACTGCTGCAATTACAGGGTGTCCTGGTGGGCTCTCCATGGATCTGTTGTTGTTCTTTTGGGGGTAGTATAGGCACCCTAGTGGCGTCACAGGGCGAGTGCGGGGGGTGCAGCCCACACCTGGGTGTGACACCTGGAAGAGGTGACACCAATATGTGGGTTCCTCCGCAGTGACAGGAGCCAGGTGCTGCAGTGTGAAAGTCTGCTACAGCGCCTGGCTCCTGTCATAGAAGAGGAGCTGACAGCGCTGCAGACAGTCTCCAGGGGCAGCCCAGTACAGCCCAGCATCTACAGTGATGCTGAGCATGCCCCCAGAGTGATGATCCCACGAGGCCACACCCCCATTATTTGCGGCCATGCCCCCTTTTTGCAGCAAGCATATCAAGGGTGCGCACCAGGTGTCACCTCACCCGGTGATGCCTCTACCTCACATAATTTGGCTGTTAGGACTTCTCTGTCCAGCGCCTGTGTCAGTATACCCTTCAGTTCTGACCTAAAAATATTTGTGGGGTCTCTGTCCAATACTCTGTAAGTGTCCTTGTCAATTAGTTGTTTTCTGATTTCCCTGATTTCCAGCTAAAATTGAAAACGAAAAGCAAATTGCTATAGAGAATGAAACCAATCCTAAAATACATAAACAGCAAAATATTAAAAAAGGAGAGCATAGGTTCAATAAAAGATGAATTTGGGGTATTGATAAATGATGACGAATCAAAAGCGGAAATACTGAATACATTTTTTTCATCAGTGTTCACCAAAGAAGAACTGATGGTGGGAGTAGTACATAGCGATAATGACAGTAAGGAATCGTGGTTAGATACTTGTTTTTTTTTTTTTTTTTTTAAAGATTTATTTATTAAGGTTTTATAATAGACAAATGAAATCATAATTTGACAAGTCAGAAAGATTAACAGTCTTATCTCGCAGTAAACTGTATGACATAACAATCACAAGGTCAATAAAAATGTTGCTGAACCTTGAACAATCTGACTCTGTATTAATTACTAGTTAAAGGTAAATTAGGAAATAGAAAGATAGATAAAGAGATGGGTAAGAGGAACACACAGGAGGGAAGTAGAATACGGGGAAGAGTCGTGTGATAGCAGCATTGACATATAGTAATATATCGAAGATCAGCCTATAAGTCCACTCAAAATATCCTCACAAAGCAGAAATATACAATAGGCATTACAGGTACTGATTTAAATCAAAATTTCTATACACATAAGTTATATGTCACCGTTTTACAGTCTATCCTTTTTAATACATGAGCTTTGTTATAGGGGTCTAAAGTATTGATAAAACAATTCCATTTTACACAAAATTTGTAGAGTCCAAAAAAAGAGTAAATTGTCAAAAATGTTTTCCAGTCGTAGTACATTAGTTGTAAGAGCTTTTGTTTAACCTCCATAATGGTAGGAGCCGAATTTTTGACCCATCGGATTAATATACATTTCTTAGCAAGGGTGAGTATAACACTCAGCAAAGGGCATATCTTCGGTTTTAGATTCCAATTCTTAAAATTTAAACATAAACATGCTAATGGGTCTGGGTGAACATTCATGTCAAACATTTGATTAATAAGTACTAAGAGTTTATTCCAGAAGAATTTTACTTTTCTGCACTCCCACATACAATGTAGAAAGGATGCTGAAGAGACTCCACATTTAATACAGCTCCCTTTTTCACTAGGGATCATATACTTGCGTTGTAGCGGAGTGATATATGCCCTGTGGATCGTTCTCAGGTGTACCTCTTGGAGGTACGATGATCCCAGAAATTTAAGGGATCTTAAGCAGGGGTCAGTAAGTTCAGCAACATCCGTCAGGGCCGGAATATCCTTTTTCCATTTTAAAAGCAAGTTTTCCCATTGAACTGTGGGAGAGCAGTTCAGCAAAATAACGTATAAGGATTGCACTTTATAAGGGCGTGAACAGGTAAACTTAAGTAAAGAATCAATATCATTGGGATGTGTTTTGGAAAGTATTTTCGAACCCCTAATCATTGTAGGAAGAGAAGGATGACTGATAGAATGCACAAAGTGACGCACCTGGAAATACATGAACATATGATGTTTAGGAAGGTCAAATTTATGACGCAGTTCTGAAAACGAGTAAATAGAGCCTCCAGGATCAAATATTTTACTAAATGAGTCTAGCCCTTTAATTTTCTATTGTGAGAAGGCAGGATTTTGTAAAGATGGCAAAAAAACTGGGTTTCCCCAGAAGGGGATGAACTGTGAAAAATAAGGATTTCTATGAAGCATTTTGTTAACAGTGTTCCAAGCTGAAAAAGTGTCCTTAAATAGAATGTGGTCTTTAAGCTTAGATGGTATTTGAGAGGGATGTAGATGAATTAGAGCAGCTGGTGAGTATGGGGAAAAGATAGCATGTTCTAACTCAAGATCAGTATAAAGTGATGTATTGTGAAACCAATCTATTATATAACGGAAATGTACTGCCAAGGAATAGGCCTTTAAATCTGGGAAACCAAAACCACCGTCTTTTTTTGCCGATTTTAGTTTCAATTTAGCAATCCTTGGGCGTTTACCACGCCATATGAATTTTAAAAACAGAGCTTCAAGTTTGAGTATATCAGAACGTGTAAGGGAGATCGGGAGCATCTGTATAAAATAAAATATTTTGGGGAACAAAATACTTTTGATGACTTCTATTCTACCTAGTAACGATAATGGAAGATCTTTCCATGCTTCAAGTTTCAAAAGTATGTTACCCATAGCCTGAGAAAAGTTTATTTTATATAAGTTAGTTAGGTTGGGGCAAATATTAATACCTAGGTATTTAAAGTGGGTTTTAGAAATTTTAAAAGGAGGAATGTCCGTGTTCAAAAAGATGGCCGGTGAAGTATTACCTAGCAATAAAATTTCCGATTTTGTGATATTTATCTTATAACCTGCAATTTTTCCGAATGAAGAGATTAAATGGAGGAGAGCTGGTAAGGACTGTTCTGGATTAGTTAAGAATAAAAGTGTATCATCAGCAAATAGAGCTATTTTTAATGTTTCTGTCCCTAATTTAATTCCCTGAATACAGTTAGATTGACGCACGGCCACAGCTAGTGGTTCAATCGATAAATCAAAAAGGAGAGGAGAAAGGGGACACCCTTGCCTCGTTCCTCGTTGTAATAAAAAGGGGGGGGACATTACTCCGTTACAAAATACATAAGACGAAGGGGAAGAGTACAACGTTTCTATAATTGAGATAAAAGATTCTGGGAAGCCAAAATTTTTCAATGTTTGGTATAAATGGGGCCACAGTAAAAGGTCAAAGGCCTTTTCTGCATCTAGAGTGAGAATCAAACTATGGGGTGAATCTGGGGATACAAGGTTATTTTCATGTTGTATGACTGAGAGAACTCTTCGTATATTCACCACTGAATGCCTTCCGGCTATAAAGCCAGTTTGATCTTTGTGGATCAGTACAGGTAGAATGTCTTTAAGTCTTTGCGCTAAAATGGATGTAAAAATTTTAAAATCAACGTTGAGCAAAGATATCGGTCTGTATGAACCCGGCAGGGAGAGATCTCTACCCTCTTTTGGCAGAACTTTAATCACAGCATCAGTAAAATATAATGGAAGAGTCCCCCCAGTCATAATATGGTTAAAAACAGATTGTAGTGTAGTGCACAATTGTGTGGCCATTTGTTTATAAAATTCATTGGAATACCCGTCTGGGCCAGGGGCTTTACATGATTTAAGTTTTTTAATGGTATCATAAATTTCAGTAGTCGAAATAGGAGATGTTAAAGAGGAGGCAAGGGCCGAAGGAACTTGGGGTAGTAGTAAATTGTCCCAGAATTGTTGTGGATATGCTTCAATCGAATTAGACAAAATAGGGGGGGGATCATTTAAAGTTGGCTTAGGGGGGGAATACAAATCTGCATAGAAGTCTCTCATAACTTTGGAAATGTGAGCATTTGAAGATGTGTATGAGCCATCAGCTAATTTTAGGGGATGAATGGTCATAGGTTTTCTTGATCCTTTTAATAAAGTAGTAAGAAGTTTTCCTGATTTGTTTCCGAAGCGATGAAACTTATAACTGACAGTAAAGTAATATTTCTCACCAGAAGAGTGTAAAAGTTCATTAAAATTAGTTTTGGCTAGGAGGTAGGAATTTTTGGTTTGTGCTGTAGGATTGGTTTTATACGCTTGATAAGCCTGTGATAGATTTTGTTGGCTTTCTAGATATAGGGAATTACGTTTACTTTTAACATGAGATTCATAGGAAATTATCTCGCCCCTTAAAACAGATTTCGCCGTAAGCCAAAAAAGAAAAGGGTTTTCCGCTTCATATATTGCATTATTCTTTTTATATGTTTCCCATACAGATAAAATTTTATTTTTAAAGCCCTCTAAATTACCCAAATATGAGGGAAATTTCCAGGAAGGACGACCAATTTGCTCCTTCTTGTAGCCTAACTCTATCCAGACTAAGCCATGGTCCGAAATAGAAACCGGCTCTATCATTGCTTGGCGTATATGTGGAAAAAGGACAGAAGCGATTAATATGTAATCAATCCGAGACCACGTATTATGGGCCATTGATAAACATGTAAATTCCTTCTCGATTGGATTCACAGCTCTCCATGTGTCAATAAGGTTAAGTCTTTTAGCTATCCAAGGGACACCCATTTTAGGTAATACTCTAGAGGTCTTATTAAAATGGGACTTATCTAAATATAGGGATGAAACTAGATTTAAGTCTCCACATACAATTAGAGAGGATAGATCACATTTGTATAGCACCGTCAGAAGAGAAACAAAAAATGATTTCTTATATGTGTTGGGTGCATAAACATTGCAAATAGAATATTTCTTATTTTCTAATTGGAATTCTATGAGAACATACCTGCCCTCGGAGTCTGCTGTAATAGATAGCACTTCAATTGCTAAAGATTTTTTTGCAAGAACGACTACCCCGCACGACTTTGAATTAAAAGAAGCCGCTCCCAAGACTACCCAGTTGAGCATCTGTAGTTTTTTTGTTTCATGTAATACCAAGTGTGTCTCCTGTAAACAAGCTATGTCAATAGACTGCTTAGAAAGATACATCAGTATTTTACGCCTTTTTGCCGGAGTATTAATTCCTCCAACATTTAAAGTGCCTATTTTAATAGTAGACATAATTTGTTGTATACATATACTTTGCTTAAGACTGATGAGAAAATAACATAAAAGCTGCTAACAACTCCGCAAACATTGGGCAAGGAAGGAGGAGGGGAGGAAAAAACACAAGGGAGGTAAACGAAGACATATGGGAGATCAGACAACACACAGAAAAGAGAAATCGGTGTCAGAATAAACAGCATTTCAATATATACCGATGCAAGCATCAGGATAACCTTTTAAAGAACGTTGGACTTCAGGTAAACATTAATAAACTTTAACGTTAAATATATAAATCACCGGCAAGGCGACACATCCGTTGCCAGCACATTATAGGTGTGAAATAAAACAGAGCATCACAAGCCTAGTCCGAATGAAATAACAACAAAACGGAAAGATATGCATTGTAGCAAGAAGGTCAGTCATCTGCGGTGTTATCAGCGACATCCATATTGGAAGCAGAGATTTCTTTAAAGTATGCTGCCGCATCCTGTGGATTGGTAAAATCCTTGAAAGAGGATCTTTGGAATACTCTCAAACGTGCCGGGTATATCAGCACAAATTTGTATTTCTGCTGTATTAATAAGGTGCAGATGGGTGAAAATGACTTGCGTAGACGGGAAAGTTCCACGGAGTAGTCTTGGAAGATACGAAGTGTAGCTCCCTCCCATTTAAGACCTTCCATTTTACGATAGGCTCTCCATATGGCTGTTTTATGCAGGAAGTTCATGGTCTTAAAGATAACTACACGTGGTTTATTTTTAGTAGCCCGCGACAGGTCTCCCATTCTATGCACTCTCTCTATCACTAAATCAGTGCATTCCACCTCAATATGTAGGAGTTTTGGCAGAGTGATACGCACAAAGTTTTCCAGCCCTGAGCTCGTTAATGATTCCGGCAAGCCCACTATACGGAGGTTACATCTCCGTGTACGGTTTTCTATATTGTCAATTTTTTCTAGAAGGCGCTTATTGTCCCTTTCCAGAGATACAACAGCCTTCTGTAATCCTGAGACATCATCTATTGTAGTACCTAAACGAGTCTCCGTATCAGTAACTCGGCTTGTAAGCAGCTGAATCTGCGCTGTGATGTCGCTAACTGCTTTCTGCAGCAATGGTGCCATTGTATCTTGTATTGCAGCTACAATGTCCGCATATGTTGGGGAAGCCCCTATATTAGCATCAGTACGCACCTTAGATTCTCCCATGGCCGTGAGGATCGTCTTTTTTGCTGCTGGCTTCTCTGGGCTGGAGTCCGTGGAGGCAGGGGTGTTTTGCTCTACACGTCGCTTCTCCTGTCTGGGAGGGAGCGCCGGCGGCTGTAATTTTGGTGGCGCCAGCGGGCCCAGGAACTTGTCCATGATAGCGGGGACAGGTAAAGGAAGGTGCCCTGTACGTACTGTGGTCAGCAGGGGTTATGAGTTGTGGCTGTGAGCAGGTAAAACGAGCGGTATTGCTGGCGGGACGGAGGAGCGCACGAGAGCTGCTGCTCACTCCTTCATGCCGGAACCGGAAGTCCGGTTAGATACTTGTTTAAGTGAAGAAGTAGTCAGGGAGAGACTATGCAAAATAAAGATTAATAAATCACCTGGCCTGGACGGACTTCATCCAAGGGTTCTTATGGAGCTTAGGTCACAACTAGTAAGACCCTTATACTTGATTTTCAATAGTTCACTTAGATCTGGCATGGTACCAAAGTATTTTCGTATAGCAGAGGTAGTGCCATTATTTAAAAAGGGATCCAAAAATCATCCGGGTAACTACAGACCGTTTAGTTTGACTTCTATAGTGGGGAAAATACTGTGTAGGAAGGAATTATAAGGGATAGCATACAGGAGTATCTGCAGACTACTAAGATTATTAGCAAGAACCAGCATGGGTTTGTGAGGGACAGATCATGTCAAACTAACTTAGTTAACTTCTACAAGGAAGTGAGCGACAATCTTGACCAAGGCAAAGCAGTGGATGTGGTCTACTAAGATTTTTCAAAAGCCTTAAATACAGTGCCTCCCAGGAGACTAATCATCAAATTAAAGGAACTTGGCCTAGGAAAAAATGTTTGTACATGGATAAGTAACTGGCTGGACAACAGGGTACAGCGAGTAGTGGTCAACGGAAAGTCTTCAAGCTGAACACCGGTAGTCAGCAGAATACCACAGGGGTCCATATTAGGGCCGCTACTGTTCAACATATTTATCAATGACCTAGAAATAGGCCTGGAAAGCACAGTTTCAATTTTTGCAGATGATACTAAACTGTGTAGGATAATTAATTCAGAAATAGATGTGGAGTCTCTGCAGAATGACTTATCTAAACTTGAAATCTGGGCATCTAATTGGGGAATGAGGTTCAACATAGAAAAATGCAAGGTTATGCATTTCGGTACTAAAAACAAACTTGCATCCTACATATTAAATGGGGAAAGTCTAGGGGTAACAGTTTTGGAAAAAGATTTGGGGGTACTCATTGATAATAAGTTTAATAACCATATACAATGTCAAAGCGCAGTAAAGAAGGCAAGTAAGGTGCTAGTGTGCATAAAATGGGGAATTGAGACAAGAGATGAGGATGTAATTCTGCCATTGGCCCTCATTCCGAGATGTTCGCTCGTTGTCGAATTTCGCTATGTTCACAGAGCGCATGCGCTTAGTTATTTTACTCAAAAGTTAGGTATTTTACTCACGGCATTACGAGGATTTTTCTTTGTTCTGGTGATCAGAGTGTGATCGGAGTGTGATTGACAGGAAGTGGGTGTTTCTGGGCGGAAACTGGCCGTTTTATGGGTGTGTGTGAAAAAACGCTGCCGTTTCTGGGAAAAACGCGGGAGTGGCTGGAGAAATGGGGGAGTGCCTGGGCGAATGCTGGGTGTGTTTGTGACGTCAAACCGGGAACGAAACTGACTGTACTGATCGCAGTGGCAGAGTAAGTGTCGAGCTACTCAGAAACTGCTAAGAAATTTCTATTCGCAATTTTGCGAATCTTTCGTTCGCAATTCTACTAAGCTAAGACACACTCCCAGAGGGCGGCGGCTTAGCGTGTGCAATGCTGCTAAAAGCAGCTAGCGAGCGAACAACTCGGAATGAGGGCCATTGTACAAATCATTGGTACATCCGCACCTGGAATATTGTGTTCAGTTTTGGGCACCACTGTATAAAAAAGACATTGGGGAACTTGAAAGGGTTCAAAGGCGAGCTACTAAATTGATTAAAGGGCTAGAGGGAGTGGATTATGAGGAAAGGCTTACTAGGTTGAATATGTACACACTGGAAAAGAGGTGTCTAAGAGGAGACATTATTAATGTCTTCAAATATGTAAAGGGGCAACTACAAAGAGTTATCAGAGGAATTATTTATTAAAATAATTCTGTTTAGGACACGTGGGCACTCGTTGAGGCTGGAGGGAAAAAAATTCCGTACACAACGGAGGAAAGAGTTCTTTACTGTTAGGGCAATCAGGATTTTGAATTCCTTGCCAGAGAAAGTGGTAATGGCGGACTCTGTAAATGCATTTAAAATAGGATTGGATGAATTTCTGATTAAAAAGGATATCCAAGGTTACAACATTTAAAATATTGACGTTGTTAATCTGGGTGTAACATGACTATAGTTGTTAATTAGTCATAAAAACATTCTTCAGCAGGTACAGAAAAATCAACTCAACTTAATACAGAATACAGGTTGAACACGATGGGCAGTTGCCACTTTTCAACCTCAATTACTATGTTACTATGTTACTATATATTTATCAGAGACTTGTATGACCAGGGCACCTTCCTTGTCGGCAGGCCTGAATATTAGCCCTTCATTCCTGGATAATCCAAGTAATGCTTGGTATTCGTACCTCTGTAGGTTGTGTTATACGGGGGGTGGGGGATGGATTCAATGTTTGTATATTGACCTTGTTGCCAAGAATCCTCATAAATGTCTTAGTTGTTGAATTTGAGGATTGTGGGTCAAATGTGGATCTAGGCTGCAATTTTCGTAGTGCTTGTGGGACCTCGTAAGGAGCACTATTTTCTGTATTGGCTTTAGAAAAATATTCTTTAAGTTTTAATTGGTGACACCAGCGATGTTGCTCAGTTTGCCATTTGAATGGCTTAAATTTATTTTTTGGTTAAAATAATAGTCCAAGCTAGAGTACTTTATTTTCAAATGGTGATAGTTCATATGAGGAGAGGTTAACAACTAGGATCTGTGCTGGCGCGGTGGCTTTGTGCCTACTGTTTTGTCTGCACCATTGCCCTCCATGGCTATTGTATTGTTGGATCCTCATCCTCCCATCCCGGTGTGTCTTGCTCTGGTCATTACACCTAAAGATCCAAAGGTACATTTGGACCTCTGCTTGGACTGTGATCTTTCTGAGCGAGTAATTGAAGAGTTAAAGTCCGTAGATGATCCAGGCATATAGTCTCTCCCACGGCCCCTTTTAGAAGAATGGCTTTCTAGCATATGCATTCCTCGGACTACTGGTCCATTGATAGACCACGTTGTTTTCGTAATCGGCATCAACTTTTAGATGTTTCTCTTTTTTGAATTTTATAAGGTCCCACTTAAAGATCTGCGTCTGTCAGCTGAGTTATCAATCCAGTTTGTGAAGATCTCCCTTCTGAGCTCACACCTTGTTAAGGTGAGGGAGGATCTAACTTATCAACATATTCTGGATATTTCTCACTGATACACAAATTTAATTTCTGTAATATTTTTAATGTGTATGTCAAAAATTGTGTTAATAAACCAAAAATTGGTACTAATTGGCCTTGGGCCTCTTGTTTGGGTGATTTTCTGGTGAGGTGATATCTGTTTCAGGATCCCGGGAAACATTACCTTTAATAATTCTCCAGTTTGCAGTCCATACCTATCGGGTCCATTTTGGAAGAATTTAAGAATAAATATTCAATGAATATAGCGCACTTGGGAATTGTGTTCTTTTTTATGTGTATTTGAGACATAACAACAGAGATCTATCCTATAGTGCTGCTCCTGTCTGTGCGCAAGATAAGGATATTGTTTCTTATGATATATATATATATATATATATGTGTGTGTATACACGCTTCTAAATTAATAGTGCACGCATACCACAGACTCAAGCTAGGTCACTGATTCCATTATTTTCTAATGTGGGTGCCTTGAAAAAGATGCTGATACCCTAGGGCACCGTGATTCAAGAAAGTTTGGGAATCGCTGTTGCAGATATGTAACGCTTAGGAAGTAACCACATATTTACCACTACATGGAGAGGACAAGAATTTTATCTGATGAGCCTGTTTTTAGAGTTTATGTGGTACACAGATTACTTATTGGTATGTTGTCTGTATACTTTAAAAAACAAATACTACACAATTGGGTGCTTGTTCCTTTTTCCCTGTTTCCATATATTCGTCCACCTCACCTCTCCCAGCCCACAAACAGTGCCCAGCATTAAGGGCAGGAAGGAGAAGAGGACTGCTGGCTCGTGGAAACAGCTGCCTGGAGCCAAACCCACAAAGTCTCTCTCTCACACACACACACACACACACACACACTCTCTTTCCTGGCATATTGAGTTAAAAGGGGGCACTGCCTTGTGTAATGTGCAAAAAGGGTACTTTACCTGGTGTAATATGTAAAAGGGGGGCTCTGTCTGGAGTAATGTGTAAAAAGGAACATTTACCTGGCATAATTGGTAAAAAGGGGACTCTACCTGGCATAATGTGTAAAAGGTGGCTCTGCCTGGAGCAATATGTAAAAAGGGGATGCTACCTGGCATAATGAGTAAAAAGGGGACTCTACCTTGCTTAATGTATAAAAACAGGACTCTACTTGCTGTAATGTGTAAACAAGGGTCTCTGCCTGGCGTAATGTGTAAAAAGGAGACTCTACCTGGCGTAATTGGTAAAAAGGGGACTCTACCTTGCAAAATGTGTAAAAAGGGGACTCTAGCTGGTGTAATGTGTAAAAAGGGTACTCTACCCGGTGTAATGTGTGAAAAGGGTACTCTACCTGGCGTAATGTGTTAAAAGAGGGCTCAGTTTGGTGTAATGTATAAAAAGTACAGATGAGCGGGTTCGGTTTTACTCAGATTTACTCGGTTCTCAAAACGGCATCTTATTGGCTCACAGATGTCACATGTTTTGGATAGCCAATAGGAAATATCCGGATAAAGCCAAACTGGCGTTAATTCTGGCGTTAAATCCAAACCCGCTCATCTCTAGTAAAAAGGCGACTCTGTCTGGTGTTATGCATAAAAAGGGCCCTCTACCTGGCATAAGGGGGGTCATTCTGAGTTGATCGCTCGCTAGCAGTTTTTAACGGCCGTGCAAATGCTATGCCGCCACCCACTGGGAGTGTATTTTAGCATAGCAGAAGTGCGAACGGTTTTATCGCAGAGCACCTGCAAAAAAAAATGGTGTCGTTTCAGAGTAGCTCAAAACCTACTCAGCGCTTGCGATCACTTCAGACTATTCAGTTCCGGATTTGACGTCACACACCCGCCCAGCGTTCGCCCAGCCATGCCTGCATTTACCCTGGCATGCCTGCGTTTTTCCAAACACTCCCTGAAAACGGTCAGTTGCCACCCAGAAATGCCCACTTCATGTCAATCACTCTGCGGCAACCAGTGCAACTAATATGCATCGCTAGACCCTGTGCAAAACTGCATCGTTTGTTGTGCTCGTACATCGCGCGTGTGCATTTCGCCGCATATGCATGCGCAGAACTGACATTTTTAAGCCTGATCGCTGCACTGCGAACAAATGCAGCTAGCGATCAACTCAGAATGACCACCCATGTGTAAAAAGGGGCTATGTCTTGCGTAATGTGATAAAGGGACTCTGCCTGGCCTTTTGTGTAAAAGAGGGCTTTCTCTAGCACAATATATAAAAGGAGGCCCTGAGTGATGTAATGTGTAAAAGGGGGCTCTGTCTGGCACAATGTGTAATAGGCAGCTCTACCTGGAGTAAAGTATACAATGAGCTCTACCTGGTGCAATTACTATACATGGCACTACTGTGTGGTGTAATTTGAATTATGGAGACTGCTGCGTGACTAAATATGAATTTGTAATTATTTTGTGACCATGTCTCTTCCCCATAAAGTCACTCCCCTCTATTTTTTGCAAGTGCCTTGAGTGTGCTCTAGTTTGTTTTAAATATGGCGGGGGGCACCAATTTTCTTTCTGGCACAGGGAACCAAAATGACTAGCTACAGCTCTGTATATATATCTATTGTTTGTACTGGTTGGTGCACTGTACGCTAGTACACTGTGCAGAGGTGTTTTAAGAGAGGAGGGGGCCTGTGTGCAGTCTTCAATTGGTCCACCTCCTCTTTGGTGGTGCAATAGACTCTGGCCCTTTGCCAGAGTCTACTGTGCATGTGCAGGTCTCCAGGACCATGGTGCCTATGCAATGTTCCTAGGCCTTTTTCTGAGTGATTTTTGCAGCTGTGCAGATGTAGATATGAGCATAAATAAATCGGTGCAGGGTGTGAGCTGCACCCATTATAGATACTGTACGCCAGTGAAACTGTGGCAATGTTTCATATATGTGCTATTAACTATTGTGTGTTTGTGCCACTGCTCTGTCGCTTAGTAACCAGGTAGCCTTTGGCTAATGTTGCTGAAAACAATATTGTGAGCTGGGAGGTGTTCAAAATTGCCTCAAAAATGACTGGAAATTAATGTTATTAAGGGTAATAAATAATAATAATACTCTAGTAACAGAAAAAAAGGCTCAAATTATGTGATTTTAACTTTTTTTGTCAATTTAAAAAATAAATCCAAATCCAAAACCAGTCACAGCGGTTCGGCAAATCCAAAGCCGGATGACGAATCAGAGCCAAATCCAACAAATGTGGTCTGGTGCACATCTCTAATAATAATAATAATAATAATAATAATAATAATAATATTAAAAACTAAAGGTAATAGATATAAAAATACTAACATGAAGGTAAATTTAAGTATCAAGTAAATATTTAAACATTGTTGTCCTAGTGTAATACATGTTTTATCCTTGCATCAAGGTCTAGCAGTCTCCATGATTTGCAATACTAATAAATGCGCACATAGTATGATTTAGGGGTGTCTGCTTGCCTCTGCTATTGCATTTTGTTAATGATGTCTTCAGGTTATCATGCTGACATTACAGTAGACATTTGATGCATACTGTATATAACTTAATTGATCAGTGAAGCACAATCGCTGAGATTTCTACTTAACATCAATATAGATTACCAGGGCTGTCAAGGCTATGTACTGCGATAGAGGTGCCAGGAAACAATTAAATGTTTCCTGGCACTGTGTTTGGATTGCATGGCTGTCAATGACAGCCAAAACTAGCTGTGCTGAGATCTCTTGAGAGCAGGGATGGCAGCATGGATGCCCTTTTTTATTCCATTTTAAATGACAGTAAAGGGTTAAATAGTTTTAATATGACGTGATATGTAGATGGCTAAGGTATGATATACAAAAGTATCATCAAGTATTGATTCATAAAAGAATCAAGTTCTTGTGAACAGACAAGTTACTAATTGGATCTAGACAGTGCAGCATATTTAAGCCCTCATTCAGCTCAGAAAGTAAAAGATTTCGAAAATCGCAAACGAGCGATTGTCAGACTTCTGTGCATGTGCTGCGTTCGCACTGTGCATGCGTGGCTAAATCACACTTTGATGGTGGGGGGGCAGCGACGTACCATTCCAGGGGAGAGGTCCGGCCAACGCAGGCGTGCCTGGTCCATTTTCGAGGCGGCTGCGTGACATTACATGCAGCAGCTCCGATGAAAAAAATTGTGGCGGAACACCTACCTTCGCAGTCACGCTGCAAAGGCAGGGCGCATCTAGAGTTCCTGCGACAGTAAAGTAATTGCTGTCAATCGCAATTATATTGCAACCGCCCCTGCTGGGTGTCGGTTAGCATGCTGAGTGGCCTTGCTCTGTGCTGGGCGGCCCACAGCATGCGATAGAAACAATTGCAGATTCTGCTTTTTAGAAGAATTTTCAATCCAACCTGAATAGGGTCCACAGTGGGGAGTTCAATTAACAATGATAAATTACTGGGGCTAAATAATCCCTGGGTGTTAATTCAATTGATGCCGATAGCCACCATCATGTGGAATTTTGATTCAAGTGCACGGATGCAAGAAGTGCCCTTTTTTTTTCCCGCAGTCGCAATTGAAAAAACACATGGATCTGGGAACTTTTGCCAGATCTTGTGTATTTTTCATGGAAATGTGCAAATTTTTCTGTAAAAAACAAAGGGCATTAATTGAATTGCCCGAAAAAAACATCTGCCAAAAAATTACGAAAAGACCATTTTTACCTCCAGAAAAAATTTTCCGCAGCTAATTGAATTCCCCCCATAATATATTTAGTTTTTTCATAAGCATTTGATGCTGTTACTAATGATAAATTGGTACATAACATGAAAATACTAAGACTGGGGGAAGTATGTATAAAAGTAAACCTACTAATGGCTGAGGGTTGAGTTGAAGGTGTGTTCCCAATGTCCCCAACTAAACGTAACCTACAAATAAACACAATAAGACAAAAATTAACAGTTAAAAAGGTTAGCTATTTATTAAATATCTAATAAGGAACTGTATGGTGGTATGGGACAGATGGTGACTACCCACTGAGTGCCCCAAACACAACTCAGTGCAGAGGCGTCACTTACTTGCAAAACACCTGGTGCGGTCGCGGGTGAAAATATGGTGTGGCTTTGCGGCAGGGGCGTGGCATCACGTCCCGACCCGCTTCAGCACATTGTGGGTCCGGGGGATGCGGGCTTTCCCCAGAGACTGATGCATCTGCACTGCTGGCTTCTGCACTGTGACAGGAGCCGGGTTGCAGCACATTATGATCTAGTGCAGCACCCGGCTCCTGCCACTGAGCAGGAGCTGGCACTTTGGTGTCACCCCTCGTAGGGTAACACCCGGGTGCAGGCCGCACCACCGCACCCACCTTGTGACGCCAGTGACTCAGTGTTCTACTATAACTATCACATCTGCTTAGGTGGAGTTGTGCTGCTCCAAGTTGGGTGGTCCAGACTTCCGAAACAAATTCCATGAAGTTGAAAGCACGCAGACTGCTGTTCTCTCCAACCACAAAATAGATAACAACCAACAAAAACCATAATAAGTGGGGTAGGGAGGTTGGGGAATTATCATCAGGAAAGAGACCTCTCTCTTGCGACAGTGCAACACGGAGATGCAATGTAACGATACATCACATCCCCCATACACACTTAATGATTTGCTGTGTGCAATGAATCGTGTACATGCTGCAATGGGACGATTTATTGAATGAAGGCCAGCAATGATGGATTGGGGGTACACAGAATACTAGGTGTAGGAGATATCATTAGAATCCATGCTGGAATATGTTATAGTGTGTACTAGAGATGAGCGCCGGAAATTTTTCGGGTTTTGTGTTTTGGTTTTGGGTTCGGTTCCGCGGCCGTGTTTTGGGTTCGAACGCGTTTTGGCAAAACCTCACCAAATTTTTTTTGTCGGATTCGGTTATGTTTTGGATTCGGGTGTTTTTTTTTAAAAAACACTAAAAAACAGTTTAAATCATAGAATTTGGGGGTCATTTTGATCCCAAAGTATTATTAACCTCAAAAACCATAATTTACACTCATTTTCAGTCTATTCTGAATACCTCACACCTCACAATATTATTTTTAGTCCTAAAATTTGCACCTAGGTCGCTGGATGACTAAGCTGGGCGACCCTAGTGGCCGACACAAACACCGGGCCCATCTAGGAGTGGCACTGCAGTGTCACGCAGGATGTCCCTTCCAAAAAACCCTCCCCAAACAGCACATGACGCAAAGAAAAAAAGAGGCGCAATGAGGTAGCTGACTGTGTGAGTAAGATAAGCGACCCTAGTGGCCGACACAAACACCGGGCCCATCTAGGAGTGGCACTGCAGTGTCACGCAGGATGTCCCTTCCAAAAAACCCTCCCCAAACAGCACATGACGCAAAGAAAAATTAAAGAAAAAAGAGGTGCAAGATGGAATTGTCCTTGGGCCCTCCCACCCACCCTTATGTTGTATAAACAGGACATGCACACTTTAACCAACCCATCATTTCAGTGACAGGGTCTGCCACACGACTGTGACTGATATGACGGGTTGGTTTGGACCCCCACCAAAAAAGAAGCAATTAATCTCTCCTTGCACAAACTGGCTCTACAGAGGCAAGATATCCACCTCATCATCATCCTCCGATATATCACCGTGTACATCCCCCTCCTCACAGATTATCAATTCGTCCCCACTGGAATCCACCATCTCAGCTCCCTGTGTACTTTGTGGAGGCAATTGCTGCTGGTCAATGTCTCCGCGGAGGAATTGATTATAATTCATTTTAATGAACATCATCTTCTCCACATTTTCTGGATGTAACCTCGTACGCCGATTGCTGACAAGGTGAGCGGCGGCACTAAACACTCTTTCGGAGTACACACTTGTGGGAGGGCAACTTAGGTAGAATAAAGCCAGTTTGTGCAAGGGCCTCCAAATTGCCTCTTTTTCCTGCCAGTATAAGTACGGACTGTGTGACGTGCCTACTTGGATGCGGTCACTCATATAATCCTCCACCATTCTTTCAATGGTGAGAGAATCATATGCAGTGACAGTAGACGACATGTCCGTAATTGTTGTCAGGTCCTTCAGTCCGGACCAGATGTCAGCATCAGCAGTCGCTCCAGACTGCCCTGCATCACCGCCAGCGGGTGGGCTCGGAATTCTGAGCCTTTTCCTCGCACCCCCAGTTGCGGGAGAATGTGAAGGAGGAGATGTTGACAGGTCGCGTTCCGCTTGACTTGACAATTTTCTCACCAGCAGGTCTTTCAACCCCAGCAGACTTGTGTCTGCCGGAAAGAGAGATCCAAGGTAGGTTTTAAATCTAGGATCGAGCACGGTGGCCAAAATGTAGTGCTCTGATTTCAACAGATTGACCACCCGTGAATCCTGGTTAAGCGAATTAAGGGCTCCATCCACAAGTCCCACATGCCTAGCGGAATCGCTCCGTGTTAGCTCCTCCTTCAATGTCTCCAGCTTCTTCTGCAAAAGCCTGATGAGGGGAATGACCTGACTCAGGCTGGCAGTGTCTGAACTGACTTCACGTGTGGCAAGTTCAAAGGGCATCAGAACCTTGCACAACGTTGAAATCATTCTCCACTGCGCTTGAGACAGGTGCATTCCACCTCCTATATCGTGGTCAGATGTATAGGCTTGAATGGCCTTTTGCTGCTCCTCCAACCTCTGAAGCATATAGAGGGTTGAATTCCACCTCGTTACCACTTCTTGCTTCAGATGATGGCAGGGCAGGTTCAGGCGTTTTTGGTGTTGCTCCAGTCTTCTGTACGTGGTGCCTGTACGCCGAAAGTGTCCCGCAATTCTTCTGGCCACCGACAGCATCTCTTGCACGCCCCTGTCGTTTTTTTAAAAATTCTGCACCACCAAATTCAAGGTATGTGCAAAACATGGGACGTCCTGGAATTTGCCCATATTTAATGCACACACAATATTGCTAGCGTTGTCCGATGCCACAAATCCACAGGAGAGTCCAATTGGGGTAAGCCATTCCGCGATGATCTTCCTCAGTTGCCGTAAGAGGTTTTCAGCTGTGTGCGTATTCTGGAAACCGGTGATACAAAGCGTAGCCTGCCTAGGAAAGAGTTGGCGTTTGCGAGATCCTGCTACTGGTGCCGCTGCTGCTGTTCTTGCGGCGGGAGTCCATACATCTACCCAGTGGGCTGTCACAGTCATATAGTCCTGACCCTGCCCTGCTCCACTTGTCCACATGTCCGTGGTTAAGTGGACATTGGGTACAACTGCATTTTTTAGGACACTGGTGAGTCTTTTTCTGACGTCCGTGTACATTCTCGGTATCGCCTGCCTAGAGAAGTGGAACCTAGATGGTATTTGGTAACGGGGGCACACTGCCTCAATAAATTGTCTAGTTCCCTGTGAACTAACGGCGGATACCGGACGCACGTCTAACACCAACATAGTTGTCAAGGCCTCAGTTATCCGCTTTGCAGCAGGATGACTGCTGTGATATTTCATCTTCCTCGCAAAGGACTGTTGAACAGTCAATTGCTTACTGGAAGTAGTACAAGTGGGCTTACGACTTCCCCTCTGGGATGACCATCGACTCCCAGCAGCAACAACAGCAGCGCCAGCAGCAGTAGGCGTTACACGCAAGGATGCATCGGAGGAATCCCAGGCAGGAGAGGACTCGTCAGAATTGCCAGTGACATGGCCTGCAGGACTATTGGCATTCCTGGGGAAGGAGGAAATTGACACTGAGGGAGTTGGTGGGGTGGTTTGCGTGAGCTTGGTTACAAGAGGAAGGGATTTACTCGTCAGTGGACTGCTTCCGCTGTCGCCCAAAGTTTTTGAACTTGTCACTGACTTATTATGAATGCGCTGCAGGTGACGTATAAGGGAGGATGTTCCGAGGTGGTTAACGTCCTTACCCCTACTTATTACAGCTTGACAAAGGCAACACACGGCTTGACACCTGTTGTCCGCTTTTCTGTTGAAATACCTCCACACTGAAGAGCTGATTTTTTTGGTATTTTCACCAGGCATGTCAACGGCCATATTCCTCCCACGGACAACAGGTGTCTCCCCGGGTGCCTGACTTAAACAAACTACCTCACCATCAGAATCCTCCTGGTCAATTTCCTCCCCAGCGCCAGCAACACCCATATCCTCCTCATCCTGGTGTACTTCAACACTGACATCTTCAATCTGACTATCAGGAACTGGACTGCGGGTGCTCCTTCCAGCACTTGCAGGGGGCGTGCAAATGGTGGAAGGCGCATGCTCTTCACGTCCAGTGTTGGGAAGGTCAGGCATCGCAACCGACACAATTGGACTCTCCTTGTGGATTTGGGATTTCGAAGAACGCACAGTTCTTTGCGGTGCTTTTGCCAGCTTGAGTCTTTTCAGTTTTCTAGCGAGAGGCTGAGTGCTTCCTTCCTCATGTGAAGCTGAACCACTAGCCATGAACATAGGCCAGGGCCTCAGCCGTTCCTTGCCACTCCGTGTGGTAAATGGCATATTGGCAAGTTTACGCTTCTCCTCCGACAATTTTATTTTAGGTTTTGGAGTCCTTTTTTTACTGATATTTGGTGTTTTGGATTTGACATGCTCTGTACTATGACATTGGGCATCGGCCTTGGCAGACGACGTTGCTGGCATTTCATCGTCTCGGCCATGACTAGTGGCAGCAGCTTCAGCACGAGGTGGAAGTGGATCTTGATCTTTCCCTAATTTTGGAACCTCAACATTTTTGTTCTCCATATTTTAATAGGCACAACTAAAAGGCACCTCAGGTAAACAATGGAGATGGATGGATACTAGTATACAATTATGGATGGACTGCCGAGTGCCGACACAGAGGTAGCTACAGCCGTGGACTACCGTACTGTACTGTGTCTGCTGCTAATATAGACTGGTTGATAATGAGATGTAGTATGTATAAAGAAGAAAGAAAAAAAAAAACACGGGTAGGTGGTATACAATTATGGATGGACTGCCGAGTGCCGACACAGAGGTAGCTACAGCCGTGGACTACCGTACTGTACTGTGTCTGCTGCTAATATAGACTGGATGATAATGAGATGTAGTATGTATAAAGAAGAAAGAAAAAAAAAAACACGGGTAGGTGGTATACAATTATGGATGGACTGCCGAGTGCCGACACAGAGGTAGCTACAGCCGTGGACTACCGTATTGTACTGTGTCTGCTGCTAATATAGACTGGATGATAATGAGATGTAGTATGTATAAAGAAGAAAGAAAAAAAAAACCACGGGTAGGTGGTATACAATTATGGATGGACTGCCGAGTGCCGACACAGAGGTAGCTACAGCCGTGGACTACCGTACTGTACTGTGTCTGCTGCTAATATAGACTGGTTGATAATGAGATGTAGTATGTATAAAGAAGAAAGAAAGAAAAAACCACGGGTAGGTGGTATACAATTATGGATGGACTGCCGAGTGCCGAGTGCCGACACAGAGGTAGCTACAGCCGTGGACTACCGTACTGTACTGTGTCTGCTGCTAATATAGACTGGATGATAATGAGATGTAGTATGTATAAAGAAGAAAGAAAAAAAAAACCACGGGTAGGTGGTATACAATTATGGATGGACTGCCGAGTGCCGACACAGAGGTAGCTACAGCCGTGGACTACCGTACTGTACTGTGTCTGCTGCTAATATAGACTGGATGATAATGAGATGTAGTATGTATGTATAAAGAAGAAAGAAAAAAAAAACCACGGGTAGGTGGTATACAATTATGGATGGACTGCCGAGTGCCGACACAGAGGTAGCTACAGCCGTGAACTACCGTACTGTGTCTGCTGCTAATATAGACTGGTTGATAATGAGATGTAGTATGTATAAAGAAGAAAGAAAAAAAAAACCACGGGTAGGTGGTATACAATTATGGATGGACTGCCGAGTGCCGACACAGAGGTAGCTACAGCCGTGGACTACCGTACTGTACTGTGTCTGCTGCTAATATAGACTGGATGATAATGAGATGTAGTATGTATAAAGAAGAAAGAAAAAAAAAACCACGGGTAGGTGGTATACAATTATGGATGGACTGCCGAGTGCCGACACAGAGGTAGCTACAGCCGTGAACTACCGTACTGTGTCTGCTGCTAGTATAGACTGGATGATAAATAATGATATAAAAAATATATATATATCACTACTGCAGCCGGACAGGTATATTTTATATAATGACGGACCTGCTGGACACTGTCTGTCAGCAGAATGAGTTTTTTAATTTTTATAGAATAAAAAAACACCACACAAGTCACACGACGAGTGTACTTTTTCAGGCAGACATTCAATCACAATATACTATACTGGTGGTCAGTGTGGTCAGGTCACTGGTCACAGTGGTCAGTGGTCAGTCACACTGGCAGTGGCACTCTGGCAGCAAAAGTGTGCACTGTTTAATATGTACTCCTGGCTCCTGCTATAACCTATAACTGCTCCCCAGTCTCCCCCACAAATAAGCTGTGTGAGCACAGTCAGATATTAATGACGGACCTGCTGGACACTGTCTGTCAGCAGAATGAGTTTTTTAAAGAAGAAAAAAACACCACACAAGTCACACGAGTCCACGACGAGTGTACTTTTTCAGGCAGACAATCAATAAATATAGTACTATAGTACTGGTGGTCAGTGTGGTCAGGTCACTGGTCACAGTGGTCAGTCACACTGGCAGTGGCACTAGTCTCTCTCTGGCAGCAAAAGTGTGCACTGTTTAATATGTACTCCTGGCTCCTGCTATAACCTATAACTGCTCCCCAGTCTCCCCCACAATTAAGCTGTGTGAGCACAGTCAGATATTAATGACGGACCTGCTGGACACTGTCTGTCAGCAGAATGAGTTTTTTAAAGAAGAAAAAAACACCACACAAGTCACACGAGTCCACGACGAGTGTACTTTTTCAGGCAGACAATCAATAAATATAGTACTATAGTACTGGTGGTCAGTGTGGTCAGGTCACTGGTCACAGTGGTCAGTCACACTGGCAGTGGCACTAGTCTCTCTCTGGCAGCAAAAGTGTGCACTGTTTAATATGTACTCCTGGCTCCTGCTATAACCTATAACTGCTTCCCAGTCTCCCCCACAATTAAGCTGTGTGAGCACAGTCAGATATTAATGACGGACCTGCTGGACACTGTCTGTCAGCAGAATGAGTTTTTTAAAGAAGAAAAAAACACCACACAAGTCACACGAGTCCACGACGAGTGTACTTTTTCAGGCAGACAATCAATAAATATAGTACTATAGTACTGGTGGTCAGTGTGGTCAGGTCACTGGTCACAGTGGTCAGTCACACTGGCAGTGGCACTAGTCTCTCTCTGGCAGCAAAAGTGTGCACTGTTTAATATGTACTCCTGGCTCCTGCTATAACCTATAACTGCTCCCCAGTCTCCCCCACAATTAAGCTGTGTGAGCACAGTCAGATATTAATGACGGACCTGCTGGACACTGTCTGTCAGCAGAATGAGTTTTTTAAAGAAGAAAAAAACACCACACAAGTCACACGAGTCCACGACGAGTGTACTTTTTCAGGCAGACAATCAATAAATATAGTACTATAGTACTGGTGGTCAGTGTGGTCAGGTCACTGGTCACAGTGGTCAGTCACACTGGCAGTGGCACTAGTCTCTCTCTGGCAGCAAAAGTGTGCACTGTTTAATATGTACTCCTGGCTCCTGCTATAACCTATAACTGCTCCCCAGTCTCCCCCACAATTAAGCTGTGTATCGTTTTTTTCAGGCAGAGAACAAGAACAGAACGGATTATTATTTAAATATTAATAAATTATAAAACTGCACTGGTGGTCAGGTCACTGGTCATCAGTCACTAGTAGTATAATATAATAACTCCTCCTAAGCTCCAGTAAGTATAGTAATGAACGTGTCTCACTCTCACTCTCCTATTTTAATTTCTAAACGGAGAGGACGCCAGCCACGTCCTCTCCCTATCAATCTCAATGTACGTGTGAAAATGGCGGCGACGCGCGGCTCCTTATATAGAATCCGAGTCTCGCGATAGAATCCGAGCCTCGCGAGAATCCGACAGTGTGATGATGACGTTCGTGCGCGCTCGGGTTAACCGAGCAAGGCGGGAAGATCCGAGTCGCTCGGCCCCGTGTAAAAAAAACTGAAGTTCGGGCGGGTTCGGATTCAGAGGAACCGAACCCGCTCATCTCTAGTGTGTACCCAGCTTTAAAGTCACCGATTTACAAAATCTTCTAAGAGTCACATCCATCACGAACACATTAACTACAGAAAAATCATGTGACCTACTACTAAACACAACCCCTAGTCTAGTCAATTTTTCAAAAGCAGCACATTTCAAGCAATCTCAACTGCAGATTTAATGTGTCAATAATTACATTTTGGACACCTATCTGCAATAAGAACTTATCTGAACTTGAGAGATTGGCACATTTAATAATTATTGGAGTGGAGGAGTTACATTATAAAGCTACTTCGGAAAAGGGGTACTTTAGTTTCGAGTGTGATCTTAATGCTCTGTCTAAATATATTCAAAGTTTGAACTGTACTGGTGACAAAGGCACATTCACTACACCTGGAAGAAGTATAGTTTAATAAGACATCTTTGCTAAAGGACAGTCAGAATATGAATATATGATAGTGATGAGCGGGTTCGGTTTCTCGGAAACCGAACCCCCCCGAACTTCACCCATTTTACACGGGTCCGAGCCATACTGGGATTCTCCCGTATGGCACGGTTAACCCGAGCGCGCCCGAATGTCATCATCCCGCTGTGGGATTCTTGCGAGATTCGGATCCTATATAAGCAGCCGCGCGTCGCCGCCATTTTCACTTGTGCATTGGAAATGTTAGGGAGAGGACGTGGCTGGCGTCCTCTCCGTTTATGTTGATGCATTGCAAATATTTTGTGCTTGCTTATTACTTAATTGTGGGGACTGGGGAGCAGCTGTATATAGGAGGAGTACAGTGCAGAGTTTTGCTGACAGTGACCACCAGTAATACGTTGTCTGCCTGAAAAACACTCCATATCTGTGCTCAGTGTGCTGCATATATCTGTGCTCACACTGCTTAATTGTGGGGACTGGGGAGCAGCTGTATTAAATAGCAGGAGTACAGTGCAGAGTTTTGCTGACAGTGACCACCAGTATACATTGTCTGCCTGAAAAACACTCCATATCTGTGCTCAGTGTGCTGCTTTATTGTGGGGACTGGGGACCACCAGTATAATATTATATAGGAAGATACAGTGCAGAGTTTTGCTGACACAGTGACCACCAGTATATAATATATTGCATTACGGTACAGTAGGCCACTGCTGTACCTACCTCTGTGTCGTCATTAAGTATACTATCCATCTACATTCTATACCTGTGGTGCATTTTAGTTTTGCAGTTTGCTGACACAGTGACCACCAGTATACTATATATAGCAGTACGGTACGGAAGACCACTGCTGTACCTACCTCTGTGTCGTCATTAAGTATACTATCCATCTACATTCTATACCTGTGGTGCATTTTAGTTTTGCAGTTTGCTGACACAGTGACCACCAGTATACTATAAATAGCAGCACGGTACGGAAGGCCACTGCTGTACCTACCTCTGTGTCGTCATTAAGTATACTATCCATCTACATTCTATACCTGTGGTGCATTTTAGTTTTGCAGTTTGCTGACACAGTGACCACCAGTATACTATATATAGCAGTACGGTACGGAAGGCCACTGCTGTACCTACCTCTGTGTCGTCATTAAGTATACTATCCATCTACATTCTATACCTGTGGTGCATTTTAGTTTTGCAGTTTGTTGACACAGTGACCACCAGTATACTATATAGAGCAGTACGGTATGGAAGGCCACTGCTGTACCTACCTCTGTGTCGTCATTAAGTATACTATCCATCTACATTCTATACCTGTGGTGCATTTTAGTTTTGCAGTTTGCTGACACAGTGACCACCAGTATACTATATATACAATACGGTATGGAAGGCCACTGCTGTACCTACCTCTGTGTCGTCATTAAGTATACTATCCATCTACATTCTATACCTGTAGTGCATTTTAGTTTTGCAGTTTGCTGACAGAGTGACCACCAGTATACTATATATAGCAGTACGGTACGGAAGGCCACTGCTGTACCTATCTCTGTGTCATCATTAAGTATACTATCCATCTACATTCTATACCTGTGGTGCATTTTAGTTTTGCAGTTTGCTGACACAGTGACCACCAGTATACTATATATAGCAGTACGGTATGGAAGTCCACTGCTGTACCTATCTCTGTGTCGTCATTAAGTATACTATCCATCTACATTCTATACCTGTGGTGCATTTTAGTTTTGCAGTTTGCTGACACAGTGACCACCAGTATACTATATATAGCAGTACGGTACGGAAGGCCACTGCTGTACCTACCTCTGTGTCGTCATTAAGTATACTATCCATCTACATTCTATACCTGTGGTGCATTTTAGTTTTGCAGTTTGTTGACACAGTGACCACCAGTATACTATATAGAGCAGTACGGTATGGAAGGCCACTGCTGTACCTACCTCTGTGTCGTCATTAAGTATACTATCCATCTACATTCTATACCTGTGGTGCATTTTAGTTTTGCAGTTTGCTGACACAGTGACCACCAGTATACTATATATACAATACGGTATGGAAGGCCACTGCTGTACCTACCTCTGTGTCGTCATTAAGTATACTATCCATCTACATTCTATACCTGTGGTGCATTTTAGTTTTGCAGTTTGCTGACAGAGTGACCACCAGTATACTATATATAGCAGTACGGTACGGAAGGCCACTGCTGTACCTATCTCTGTGTCATCATTAAGTATACTATCCATCTACATTCTATACCTGTGGTGCATTTTAGTTTTGCAGTTTGCTGACACAGTGACCATCAGTATACTATATATAGCAGTACGGTATGGAAGTCCACTGCTGTACCTATCTCTGTGTCGTCATTAAGTATACTATCCATCTACATTCTATACCTGTGGTGCATTTTAGTTTTGCAGTTTGCTGACACAGTGACCACCAGTATACTATATATAGCAGTACGGTACGGAAGGCCACTGCTGTACCTACCTCTGTGTCGTCATTAAGTATACTATCCATCTACATTCTATACCTGTGGTGCATTTTAGTTTTGCAGTTTGCTTACACAGTGACCACCGGTATACTATATATAGCAGTACGGTACGGAAGGCCACTGCTGTACCTACCTCTGTGTCATCATTAAGTATACTATCCATCTACATTCTATACCTGTGGTGCATTTTAGTTTTGCAGTATATATAGTAGTAGACCATTGCTATTGATACTGGCATATATTTCCACACATTAAAAAATGAAGAACAAAAATGTGGAGGTTAAAATAGGGAAAGATCAAGATCCACTTCCACCTCGTGCTGAAGCTGCTGCCACTAGTCATGGCCGAGACGATGAAATGCCATCAATGTCGTCTGCCAATGCCGATGCCCAATGTCATACTAAAGAGCATGTAAAATCTAAAATACAAAAGTTCAGTAAAATGACCCAAAAATCAAAATTGAAAGCGTCTTATGAGAAGCGTAAACTTGCCAATATGCCATTTACGACACGGAGTGGCAAGGAACGGCTGAGGCCCTGGCCTATTTTAATGGCTAGTGGTTCAGACTCACATGAGGATGGTAGCACTCATCCTCTCGCTAGAAAAATAAAAAGACTAAAGCTGGCAAAAGCACAGCAAAGAACTGTGCGTTCTTCTAAATCACAAATCCCCAAGGAGAGTCCAATTGTGTCGGTTGCGATGCCTGACCTTCCCAACACTGGACGGGAAGAGCTTGCACCTTCCACCATTTGCACGCCCCCTGCAAGTGCTGGAAGGAGCACCCGCAGTCCAGTTCCTGATAGTCAAATTGAAGATGTCACTGTTGAAGTACACCAGGATGAGGATATGGGTGTTGCTGGGGGTTCACTACGGCTGGCCGGCGGTCGGGCTCCCGGCGACCAGCATCCCGGCGCCGGGAGCCCGACCGCCGGCTTACCGACAGCTTGGCGAGCGCAAATGAGCCCCTTGCGGGCTCGCTGCGCTCGCCACGCTACGGGCACGGTGGCGCGCTACGCGCGCCACACTATTTTATTCTCCCTCTATGGGGGTCGTGGACCCCCACGAGGGAAAATAAGTGTCGGTATGCCGGCTGTCGGGCTACCGGCGCCGGTATACTGAGCGCCGGGAGCCCGACCGCCGGCAAACAGAAGACCACCCGTTGCTGGCACTGGGGAGGAAATTGACAAGGAGGATTCTGATGGTGAGGTGGTTTGTTTAAGTCAGGCACCCAGGGAGACACCTGTTGTCCGTGGGATGAATATGGCCTTTGACATGCCTGGTCAAAATACAAAAAAAATCAGCTCTTCGGTGTGGAATTATTTCAACACAAATGCGGACAACAGGTGTCAAGCCGTGTGTTGCCTTTGTCAAGCTGTAATAAGTAGGGGTAAGGACGTTAACCACCTCGGAACATCCTCCTTTATACGTCACCTGCAGCGCGTTCATCATAAGTCAGTGACAAGTTTAAAAACTTTGGGTGACAGCGGAAGCAGTCCACTGACCAGTAAATCCCTTCCTCTTGTAACCAAGCTCGCGCAAACCACACCACCAACTCCCTCAGTGTCAATTTCCTCCTTACCCAGGAAAGCCAATAATCCTGCAGGCCATGTCACTGGCAAGTCTGACGAGTTCTCTCCTGCCTGGGATTCCTCCGATGCATCCTTCAGTGTAACGCCTACTGCTGCTGGCGCTGCTGTTGTAGCTGCTGGGAGTCGATAGTCATCCCAGAGGGGAAGTCTGAAGACCACTTGTACTACTTCCAGTAAGCAATTGACTGTCCAACAGTCCTTTGCGAGGAAGATGAAATATCACAGCAGTCATCCTGCTGCAAAGCAGATAACTCAGGCCTTGGCAGCCTTGGCGGTGAGAAACGTGGTTCCGGTATCCACCGTTAATTCAGAGGCAACTAGAGACTTGATTGAGGTACTGTGTCTCCGGTACCAAATACCATCTAGGTTCCATTTCTCTAGGCAGGCGATACCGAAAATGTACACAGATGTCAGAAAAAGAGTCACCAGTGTCCTAAAAAATGCAGTTGTACCCAATGTCCACTTAACCACGGACATGTGGACAAGTGGAGCAGGGCAGAATCAGGACTATATGACTGTGACAGCCCATTGGGTAGATGTATTGCCTCCCGCAGCAAGAACAGCAGCGGCGGCACCAGTAGCAGCATCTCGCAAATGCCAACTCGTTCCTAGGCAGGCTACGCTTTGTATCACCGCTTTCCAGAAGAGGCACACAGCTGACAACCTCTTACGGAAACTGAGGAAGATCATCGCAGAATGGCTTACCCCAATTGGACTCTCCTGGGGATTTGTGATATTGGACAACGCCAGCAATATTGTGCGTGCATTACATCTGGGCAAATTCCAGCACGTCCAATGTTTTGCACATACATTGAATTTGGTGGTGCAGAATTATTTAAAAAACGACAGGGGCGTGCAAGAGATGCTGTCGGTGGCCCGAAGAATTGCGGGCCACTTTCAGCATTCAGCCACCGTGTACAGAAGACTGGAGCACCACCAAACAATCCTGAACCTGCCCTGCCATCATCTGAAGCAAGAGGTGGTAACGAGGTGGAATTCAACCCTCTATATGCTTCAGAGGATGGAGGAGCAGCAAAAGGCCATTCAAGCCTATACATCTGCCCATGATATAGTCAAAGGAGGGGGAATGCACCTGACTCAAGCGCAGTGGAGAATAATTTCAACGTTGTGCAAGGTTCTGCAACCCTTTGAACTTGCCACACGTGAAGTCAGTTCAGACACTGCCAGCCTGACTCAGGTCATTCCCCTCATCAGGCTTTTGCAGAAGAAGCTGGAGACACTGAAGGAGGAGCTAAAACAGAGCGATTCCGCTAGGCATGTGGGACTTGTGGATGGAGCCCTTAATTCGCTTAACCAGGATTCACGGGTGGTCAATCTGTTGAAATCAGAGCACTACATTTTGGCCACCGTGCTCGATCCTAGATTTAAAACCTACGTTGTATCTCTCTTTCCAGCAGACACAAGTCTGCAGAGGTTCAAAGACCTGCTGGTGAGAAAATTGTCAAGTCAAGCGGAACGTGACCCATCAACATCTCCTCCTTCACATTCTCCCGCAACTGGGGGTGCGAGGAAAAGGCTAAGAATTCCGAGCCCACCCGCTGGCGGTGATGCAGGGCAGTCTGGAGCGAGTGCTGACATCTGGTCCGGACTGAAGGACCTGCCAACGATTACTGACATGTCGTCTACTGTCACTGCATATGATTCTCTCACCATTGAAAGAATGGTGGAGGATTATATGAGTGACCGCATCCAAGTAGGCACGTCAGACAGTCCGTACGTATACTGGCAGGAAAAAGAGGCGATTTGGAGGCCCTTGCACAAACTGGCTTTATTCTACCTAAGTTGCCCTCCCTCCAGTATGTACTCCGAAAGAGTGTTTAGTGCAGCCGCTCTCCTTGTCAGCAATCGGCGTATGAGGTTACTTCCAGAAAATGTGGAGAAGATGATGTTCATGAAAATGAATTATAATCAATTCCTCCGTGGAGACATTCACCAGCAATTGCCTCCAGAAAGTACACAGGGATCTGAGATGGTGGATTCCAGTGAGGACGAATTAATAATCTGTGAGGAGGGGGATGTATACAGTGAAAGGGGTGAGGAATCGGAGGATGATGATGAGGAGGACATCTTGCCTCTGTAGAGCCAGTTTGTGCAAGGAGAGATTGATTGCTTCTTTTTTGGTGGGGGCCCAAACCAACCAGTCATTTCAGTCACAGTCGTGTGGCAGACCCTGTCGCTGAAATGATGGGTTCGTTAGAGTGTGCATGTCCTATTTATACAACATAAGGGTGGGTGGGAGGGCCCAAGGACAATTCCATCTTGCACCTCTTTTTTCTTTCATTTTTCTTTGCATCATGTGCTGTTTGGGGACAATTTTTTTGAAGTGCCATCCTGTCTGACACTGCAGTGCCACTCCTAGATGGGCCAGGTGTTTGTGTCGGCCACTTGTGTCGCTTAGCTTAGTCACACAGCGACCTTGGTGCGCCTCTTTTTTTCTTTGCATCATGTGCTGTTTGGGGACTATTTTTTTGAAATGCCATCCTGTCTGACACTGCAGTGCCACTCCTAGATGGGCCAGGTGTTTGTGTCAGCCACTTGTGTCGCTTAGCTTAGCCATCCAGCGACCTCGGTGCAAATTTTAGGACTAAAAATAATATTGTGAGGTGTAAGGTGTTCAGAATAGACTGGAAATGAATGGAAATTATGGTTATTGAGGTTAATAATACTATGGGATCAAAATGACCCACAAATTCTATGATTTAAGCTGTTTTTTAGGGTTTTTTTAAAAAAACACCCGAATCCAAAACACACCCGAATCCGACAAAAAAATTTCGGTGAGGTTTTGCCAAAACGCGTCCGAATCCAAAACGCGGACGCGGAACTGAATCCAAAACCAAAACACAAAACCTGAAAAATATCCGGTGCACATCACTAATATATGACAGATGTTTTTTCTGTCTCTACCTCTTATTTTCCTAGTCTTTCATCACCCCTTACTCAATCTGTTTGCCTCTCTTTCCTGCCTGTTTCTCGTACCAGCACTTGTTTTTATTACATAGATTAATCATACAATTACCTTTTTCCTTTTCATTGTTACTTTTGTACTTTTCTCTACTACTACTACTACTACTAATAATAATAATTATAATAATAACAACACTTTATTGACATCAATGTTCACAAAAGTGGACAATGAACAAAATTAAAGCATGAGCAAAAATAAAGACATCAAAGATAAAGAACACTTACTTAATTTCCAAATTTGAAACACTTATCGCCTCCAGAAAAAACTTCCTCTTAACCGACTGGTCCTACACAAGATGGATTGATACCTCCTATTTGATGGCAATATAGAGAACATCTCGCAACTTGGGTGCGACGGGTCTCTCAGGATACTTTTCACCTTGGAAAGAAATACATTGGGGATAAACCCCTGGTGTCCCCCAGCACACCGAGCTGTACCTGTACCAAGACATGAAAGACTATATATATATATATATATATATATATACATATATATATATACATATAATAGAAATCCAGAGGTCTTAGTTACATACAGTTTGCAAACGTATGATAAGCCACCTGGCCCTGACAAGGCTCCTCTGATGCTGGTGGTCCCTAATTCTAGGTCTGGGCTCGGGGTGCAGAACCCCACAAACCGGCAAAGGCCTGCTACCCCAGGGCAGCACAACGCGAGAAGGTAAAGTGTTAGTATGTGTTAATAAAAGGAAAACAAAATCTATATACAAAAATTAATATACTAGTGAGAGTGTAATTAAAAGACCAGAAGGAATAATAAATGTGTTAAGGGGGTGCTAAATAAGATCTCGCAGTATGCTAACCCAGAGCAGCCCAGCCCCACCAATCCAGGGGGAACCGCACCCCAGACCCACCCCAGGTACTAATAATAATAATAATAACAACCCTTCCGGGTAATATAACATAATGCCACATGATAATGGCATCTGAGCAAATGTATCTGAATTGAGAGCTAACTTACCTGAAGATACCCCCGGGATCTCCAAATGGCAATACAGAGACCAGCATGCCCTCCAAACACTGGTCCCAACCATGCCCCTCATACTGACAGAACAAAATGTAAGTTGCTCAAATCAATTAGGAAGTACAATTCAGGTACATGAAAGGGAGGGGTAGTCTGGCTAGAAATACATTGTGGATAAACCCCTGGTGTCCCCCAGCACACCGAGCTGTACCTGTACCAAGATATGAAAGACTATATATATACATAAAATAGAAATCCAGAGGTCTTAGTTACATACAGTTTGCAAATGTATGATAAGCCACTAGGCCCCGACAAGGCTCCTCTGATGCTGGTGGTCCCTAACTCTAGGTCTGGGCCCAGGGTGCAGAACCCCACAAACCGGCAAAGGCCAGCTACCCCAGGGCAGCACAACGCAAGAAGGTAAAGTGTTAGTATGTGTTAATAAAAGGAAAACAAAATCTATATACAAAAATTAATATACTAGTGAGAGTGTAATTAAAAGACCAGAAGGAATAATAAATGTGTTAAGGGGGTGCTAAATAAGATCTCGCAGTATGCTAACCCAGAGCAGCCCAGCCACACCAATCCAGGGGGAACCGCACCCCAGACCCACCCCAGGTACTAATAATAATAATAATAACAACCCTTCCGGGTAATATAACATAATGCCACATGATAATGGCATCTGAGCAAATGTATCTGAATTGAGAGCTAACTTACCTGAAGATACCCCCGGGATCTCCAAATGGCAATACAGAGACCAGCATGCCCTCCAAACACTGGTCCCAACCATGCCCCTCATACTGACAGAACAAAATGTAAGTTGCTCAAATCAATTAGGAAGTACAATTCAGGTACATGAAAGGGAGGGGTAGTCTGGCTAGAAATACATTGTGGATAAACCCCTGGTGTCCCCCAGCACACCGAGCTGTACCTGTACCAAGACATGAAAGCCTATATATATACATAAAATAGAAATCCAGAGGTCTTAGTTACATACAGTTTGCAAATGTATGATAAGCCACTAGACCCCGACAAGGCTCCTCTGATGCTGGTGGTCCCTAACTCTAGGTCTGGGCCCAGGGTGCAGAACCCCACAAACCGGCAAAGGCCAGCTACCCCAGGGCAGCACAACGCGAGAAGGTAAAGTGTTAGTATGTGTTAATAAAAGGAAAACAAAATCTATATACAAAAATTAATATACTAGTGAGAGTGTAATTAAAAGACCAGAATGATTAATAAATGTGTTAAGGGGGTGCTAAATAAGATCTCGCAGTATGCTAACCCAGAGCAGCCCAGCCCCACCAATCCAGGGGGAACCGCACCCCAGACCCACCCCAGGTACTAATAATAATAACAATAACAACCCTTCCGGCTAATATAACATAATGCCACATGATAATGGCATCTGAGCAAATGTATCTGAATTGAGAGCTAACTTACCTGAAGATACCCCCGCTATCTCCAAATGGCAATACAGAGACCAGCATTCCCTTTAAACACTGGTCCCATCCTTGCCCCTCATACTGACAGAACAAAATGTAAGTTGCTCAAATCAATTAGGAAGTACAATTCAGGTGCATGAAAGGGAGGGGGTAGTCTGGCTAGAAAAACATTGTGGATAAACCCCTGGTGTCCCCCAGCACACCGAGCTGTACCTGTACCAAGACATGAAAGTCTATATATATACATATAATAGCAATCCAGAGGTCTTAGTTACATACAATTTGCAAACGTATGATAAGCCACTAGGCCCCGGCAAGGCTCCTCTGATGCTGGTGGTCCCTAACTCTAGGTCTGGGCCCAGGGTGCAGAACCCCACAAACCGGCAAAGGCCAGCTACCCCAGGGCAGCACAACACGAGAAGGTAAAGTGTTAGTATGTGTTAATAAAAGGAAAACAAAATCTATATACAAAAATTAATATACTAGTGAGAGTGTAATTAAAAGACCAGAAGGATTAATAAATGTGTTAAGGGGGTGCTAAATAAGATCTCGCAGTATGCTAACCCAGAGCAGCCCAGCCCCACCAATCCAGGGGGAACCGCACCTCAGACCCACCCCAGGTACTAATAATAATAATAACAACCCTTCCGGGTAATATAATATAATGCCACATGATAATGGCATCTGAGCAAATGTATCCGAATTGAGAGCTGACTTACCTGAAGATACCCCCGGGATCTCCAAATGGCAATACAGAGACCAGCATACCCTCCAAACACTGGTCCCATCCATGCCCCTCATACTGACAGAACAAAATGTAAGTTGCTCAAATCAATCAGGAAGTACAATTCAGGTGCATGAAAGGGAGGGGGTAGTCTGGCTAGAAATACATTGGGTATAAACCCCTGGTGTCCCCCAGCACACCGAGCTGTACCTGTACCAAGACATGAAAGACTATATATATACATATAATAGAAATACAGAGGTCTTAGTTACATACAGTTTGCAAACGTATGATAAGCCACCAGGCCCTGACAAGGCTCCTCTGATGCTGGTGGCCCCTAATTCTAGGTCTGGGCCTGGGGTACAGAACCCCACAAACCGGCAAAGGCCAGCTACCCCAGGGCAGCACAACGCGAGAAGGTAAAGTGTTAGTATGTGTTAATAAAAGGAAAACAAAATCTATATACAAAAATTAATATACTAGTGAGACTGTAATTAAAAGACCAGAAGGATTAATAAATGTGTTAAGGGGGTGCTAAATAAGATCTCGCAGTATGCTAACCCAGAGCAGCCCAGCCCCACCAATCCAGGGGGAACCGCACCCCAGACCCACCCCAGGTACTAATAATAATAATAACAACCCTTCCGGGTAATATAACATAATGCCACATGATAATGGCATCTGAGCAAATGTATCTGAATTGAGAGCTAACTTACCTGAAGATACCCCCGGGATCTCCAAATGGCAATACAGAGACCAGCATGCCCTCCAAACACTGGTCCTATCCATGCCCCTCATACTGACAGAACAAAATGTAAGTTGCTCAAATCAATTTTTGTATATAGATTTTTTTTCCTTTTATTAACACATACTAACACTTTACCTTCTCGCGTTATGCTGCCCTGGGGTAGCTGGCCTTTGCCGGTTTGTGGGGTTCTGCACCCCGGGTCCAGACCTAGAGTTAGGGACCACCAGCATCAGAGGAGCCTTGTCGGGGCCTGGTGGCTTATCATACGTTTGCAAACTGTATGTAACTAAGACCTCTGGATATCTATTATATGTATATATATATAGGCTTTCATGTCTTGGTATAGGTACAGCTCGGTGTGCTGGGGGACACCAGGGGTTTATCCACAATGTATTTCTAGCCAGACTACCCCCTCCCCTTCATGCACCTGAATTGTACTTCCTGATTGATTTGAGCAACTTACATTTTGTTCTGTCAGTTTGAGGGGCATGGATGGGACCAGTGTTTGGAGTGTATGCTGGTCTCTGTATTGCCATTTGGAGATCCCGGGGGTATCTTCAGGTAAGTTAGCTCTCAATTCGGATACATTTGCTCAGATGCCATTATCATGTGGCATCATGTTATATTACCCGGAAGGGTTGTTATTATTATTATTAGTACCTGTGGTGGGTCTGGGGTGCGGTTCCCCCAGGATTGGTGGGGCTGGGCTGCTCTGGGTTAGCATACTGCGAGATCTTATTTAGCACCCCCTTAACACATTTATTAATCCTTCTGGTCTTTTAATTACAGTCTCACTAGTATATTAATTTTTGTATATAGATTTTGTTTTCCTTTTATTAACACATACTAACACTTTACCTTCTCGCGTTGTGCTGCCCTGGGGTAGCTGGCCTTTGCCGGTTTGTGGGGTTCTACATCCAGGGCCCAGACCTAGAGTTAGGGATCACCAGCATCCATAGGCGTGCGCAGGGGGGGTGCCTGTGCGCACCAGGCACCCCCCCTAATGTCGGTCACCCCCTCACACACACCTGCTGCTGCTGCAGTATCGGCGATCGCCGAGTGTGCTCATTTCTGTCCTCCCGCCCATTGCGCCCGCCACCCCCTCCGCTCAGTCTGGCTGTCATTCATTTGTATGGTGCAGCATCACTGACGTAATCTTACTCCCAGTTCCTCTAACCTGTGGGATGTGTCGCGATGATGTCATGCCGAGTGCATGCACGCTCATGCTCCCACCACGCTCTCTCTCTCCTCATCATGTGCCAACACCATAGAATACAGCGTTCCTCTTGGAGGAGGACAAGTTCAAATTCAATATCAATATAAATTTCGGGAGATTATAAGGATATAATGTATGGTATTAAAATATACAAATTTAACATTTATTAAACAGATTTTATTTATATATATATATATATATATATATATACGGGAGAAGATATCTGCACTGAGCTGCCCATCAGAGTCCACATGAGATGGTGCTCCACTCCAAGGAAAGGTTAATTCCAATAAACTGTAAATTTGTAAAGTAGGGCACTCACCAATTTTTTTGTAAAAAAGTTGCTGTAGTTTGAATTCTCAAATCATCAAGACTTGATGATTTGAGAATTAAAACTACAGCAACTTTTTTACAAAAAAATTGGTGAGTGCCCTCCTTTACAAATGACTATACATATATACCTGTCTATATATATATATATATATATATATATCTGTGCATCAATTCTCTATATTATTTAGTTTGCAAATATGTGGTGGTAGACACGCCTAACACGCCCATTAGGTGGTGTTAGACATGCCCAATAGGCGGTGCTAAACACGCCCTTCTAATCGTGCACCCCCTAATAAAATGTCCTGCGCACGACTATGCCAGCATCAGAGGAGCCTTGTCGGGGCCTGGTGGCTTATCATACGTTTGCAAACTGTATGTAACTAAGACCTCTGGATTTCTATTATATGTATATATATAGTCTTTCATGTCTTGGTACAGATACAGCTCGGTGTGCTGGGGGACACCAGGGGTTTATCCACAATGTATTTCTAGCCAGACTACCCCCTCCCTTTCATGCACCTGAATTGTACTTCCTAATTGATTTGAGCAACTTACATTTTGTTCTGTCAGTATGAGGGGCATGGATGGGACCAGTGTTTGGAGGGCATGCTGGTCTCTGTATTGCCATTTGGAGATCCCGGGGGTATCTTCAGGTAAGTTAGCTCTCAATTCGGATACATTTGCTCAGATGTCATTATCATGTGTCATTATGTTATATTAGCCGGAAGGGTTGTTATTATTATTATTAGTACCTGGGGTGGGTCTGGGGTGCGGTTCCCCCTGGATTGGTGGGTCTGGGCTGCTCTGGGGTAGCACACTGCGAGATCTTATTTAGCACCCCCTTAACACATTTATTAATCCTTCTGGTCTTTTAATTACACTCTCACTAGTATATTTATTTTTGTATATAGATTTTGTTTTCCTTTTATTAACACATACTAACACTTTACCTTCTCGCGTTGTGCTGCCCTGGGGTAGCTGGCCTTTGCCGGTTTGTGGGGTTCTGCACCCCGGGCCCAGACCTAAAGTTAGGGACCACCAGCATCAGAGGAGCCTTGTCAGGGCCTGGTGGCTTATCATACGTTTGCAAACTGTATGTAACTAAGACCTCTGGATTTCTATTACATGTATATATATAGTCTTTCATGTCTTGGTACAGGTACAGCTCGGTGTGCTGGGGGACACCAGGGGTTTATACCCAATGTATTTCTAGCCAGACTACCCCCTCCCTTTCATGCACCTGAATTGTACTTCCTAATTGATTTGAGCAACTTACATTTTGTTCTGTCACCTTGGAAAGAAGCCTTTTTTCATACACATTGTAGATGCTAGACAAACTAATGCCAATTATTTTACTCACGGAGGATAACACTCTATGAGGAGATTTATGCTCAGCAGCGGAGCAAGAACCAAACCAGACCAAGGGGCTAATTCAGACCTGATCGCCACTGTGCGTTTTTGCACAGCAGCGATCACGCCGCAGTGTGCAGGCGCATGGCAGACAGCCGACGACTGTCTTAGCTCTGGGATAGCCTCTGCCTGATTGACAGGGGGTTGGCCAGCTGCGTTTAGCTGCCGTTTAGTGGGCGCAGTGCGGGCAACGCAGGCATGTCCGTACCGTTGGGGTGGCGGCCCTCGGCAGCTGCGTGACATCACACGCAGCTCCTGCGACCCGGGCTGCGATGAGTAGCTACCTGCCAGTGCACAGGAGCTGTGCTGGCTGGGAGCTACTCTTCCAATACAAAAGCATTGCCACTGTGCGATGCTTTTGTACTTGTGCGGGGGGTCAGCCCTGACATGTGGGGTGGACTAGCCCTGTACTGGGTGTCCCCTCGTATGTCAGGGAAGCTGATCGTAGATGGGCTAAATTTAGCACATCTACGATCAGGTCTGAATTACCCCCCAAGATTCCAAATGTGAGGACACTCTCAATGGCACAAGAGTAGAACTTTACTAGTGTTTGCCTAAACATACCACACATATGTAATTTTCTCACAAAAAACATACACTGATGAGCCTTTTTTCTAACACGTTGAGTGTGCAAACTCCAAGACAGGTCCCTCGATATACTGTATTTATGCCTAGAAATTTAAAGGACTCAGTCACCTCTACCTCCTGGCCATTTAGGCCCAATGGGCAGTATACTTACAGTACTGTACATATGTAATTTCCTAAAATCCACAATCATTTCTTTAGACTTATCTACATGAAGAACTGGACATTTGTCCTGGCTCCAAGTCTCTAATCTAGATACCTCAAATCTATACCACGACTCATCATTATTAGCAATAAAACCAATAATTGCACTGTTGTTTGCAAACTTTATAGTATGAGCTTAGTCCGAGTTTCAGGAACAGTTGTAGGTGAACAGAGAGTACAACAGGAGACTCAAAATGCACCCCTTAGGTACACCTGTGCTCACTAACAAATGATTTTGTACGCTAACAACCTGTGGGTTATTTGTCAAGAAATCCAAGATCCACCTGCAAATACAATTGCTAAGACCCAGGTTGGACAGTTTACCTGCTAATGATGTTGGGAAACAGTATTAAATGTAGAACTATAGTTTACATATAACATTTGTGCAAAAGAACATTTGGATTCTAAATAGACAAGTAAGTGCAACATCATCTGTGGATCTATTAGCCTTATAGGCAAACTGAAAGAATCAAGGCCCGGTGGAATACTTTCCTTGATGTACCCCAATACTAATCACTCAAAGGTCTCCATTATAAGGGACATCAGTACAATTGGGCAATAATCATTCAGCCCATGGGTCTTACCTTGTTTAGGGACTGGGACAATAATAGATGATTTACAGAGAGGCTTTTCTTTCTGATATTACTGAATCAGGTGGGAGGAACCATAGTTCTTACCAATTGTCATTATATTATTTTTAATATATATATATATATATATATATAGAAATAGAAAAAATTACTGCGCCACTTGTGTTCACCAACGTTAGACGTAAACAAAATTAAAACAAAATTAATCTGACACTCCCTAGAAATTTAAAAGGGCGTCTGCTTACCCCCTAACAGGGATGGCGGTTCCCTGTATAAGAAAATTAAATATAGTTGGGGGGGAGGGGGTTTAGCGACCAATGGTGTCTAAAAGAATCACACTTTAGGTGAATAATTTAAGAATACAATACAATTTATTAATGTGTAAAATTTAAAAATGACAAGAAACTTTTTCTAAAAAAACGGGATAAAAACTATACATACAGAAATATAAAATACCAGTTAAAAATGAATAAATAGTAAAAAAGATTCCTTAACTTGGTATGTAGTCACTGCCAGATAGCCCAACGCGTTTCGTCCTTAAGACTTCATGAAGTCTTAAGGACGAAACGCGTTGGGCTATCTGGCAGTGACTACATACCAAGTTAAGGAATCTTTTTTACTATTTATTCATTTTTAACTGGTATTTTATATTTCTGTATGTATAGTTTTTATCCCATTTTTTTTAGAAAAAGTTTCTTGTCATTTTTAAATTTTACACATTAATAAATTGTATTTTATTCTTAAATTATTCACCTAAAGTGTGATTCTTTTAGACACCATTGGTCGCTAAACCCCCTCCCCCCCAACTATATATATATATATATATATATATATATATTCATCATCCAATCCCTGCTCTATACTTACCACATTCCTGGCACAGGGTGGTTTTCTGTGCTCTATGACTGGTCTGTCCCATCACAGTAGTTGGAGCCATTGGGAGAAGGGCTTCTGACATGGCCGGGCTCCTGCCGCGCATGACGGAGATTGGACAGATACCATATTATTAGTACACCAATATAATTTATTGTGAAAGTTCCAAAGCAGTATTCATGTCTTTTGAGGGTGATTGCGGGGCTGATTAAGGTTTGAGAGCAAAGTAAATAAAAACAGTAACTTTGCACTTCACCAAATCATATTGAACTGCAAATATATTGCACGTAGCCCACAAATGTTGGACAGAATTTAGATTTCAGTTAGGACACACTCCTCTGTAATCTACATCTTGACACATTTAAAATATGCCCCACCTGCAATGCAAAATGCTAAGTTTTCCTTTTGTTGCCTTTGCTCTCAACTTTGAATATGCCCCGTATCTCTAAAAAAGTTATTAAAATCATTACCCAATGTTTGTTCCCCATGTAGAAAACTATAGATGAGTGAGCTCGGTTCTCTGACAACCGAACCCACCCAAATTACTGGGATCCAAGGGAATCTGAGTCCTGCCTTGGGTTTTCCCGCCAGGCTCGGATTTCTACTTGAGGCAAAACGTCATCATCATCATGGTTCACAATCAATCGATAGAAGAGCAGGAGCAGCAATCAAGTACTAGTGCTGTGGCTGCTGCCAGAAATGATAGTACTACAACATCTACTAAAGCTGGTCCATGTAAAAGAAAGTTTAGGAAAGAGCACTTGAAATCAAAATCTTTCACAATGTTCAAAAAAGGGATAGAGGTCACATTTATAAATGCAGTGGGTAAAAGCACCAACTGGGCTACATTGAATGCACAAGTTGTACAAGAAAATAAAACAATAGTTTTTTTTTCTCCAAATGACAAATTCACACTGCGGACTCACAGTGCTTATATTTATTATTGCAGTGGGGCATGGCACCTACTGAATACACAAGTTGTACAAGAAAAAAATAACATTTTTTTTTGTATTTTTCACAAATGACAAACTCACACTACTCACGGAGGGTGCAAGATGTTTTGCCTATATAGGCTAACCCGTACATCCAAGTACGTAATATATATTATCAAATGTCCCTGTGGGTTAGCCTATATAGGCAAAACATCTTGCACCTTCTATGAGCATGCGGCTCAACATAGGTCAGCCATAAGACAATCTTTGGAAGGAATGTAAATTGACCAGCCCATGGCGAGGCACTTGAAAGAAGCACGGCATACCATGGCCTCGCTTCGGTATAAATTAATAAACCATGTCCCCTCGATGATAAGAGGAGGTGATCGCAATAAGATGCTGCTTCAGGTGGAAGCCAAATGGATTTTTGACTTCAACACTATGGCCCCAACTGTACTTAATGAAAATAATTTTTTTTGCTGTGCTTTTTATAACCTAACTATGTTGACATAGGGTACACTTAGACACCTTTTCTCTCTTGCTAATTTTTCTTCTACTAAGGCAAGATTGAGTAAACTGTGGTAATATTAATTCTTTTGATTTGTAATACAGTGTGCATAGTCCTGTTCCGTGGTTTAAACACCAGTATCGATTGTAGATGTGCAGTGTCTATGCCTTTATCTATTATTTATTAGTATCCATCTAATCTGTTGCTAGCAGCAAGTTATATGATCAAGCTGTATATAAAGTAGCAGCTGAGTAGTTACCACTATGAAATGTTTAGCATGTCCTTTGTTTTTGTTTAGATGCTCACTATGGTAACTGGACCCTCCCCTCCTGCCTCCAACCCAGTGCGAGATGACGGCGCCGCTTTGTTCCCGGGCATGTACATTGAGAGCGCTCAGAGCTGTCACCACATGCAATAGGAGCTAGACAGCGTTAGGTACGTTTCTATGACAATAGGCTTGCATCCAGCCGAAAGTGACGTCATTGCACTGGTCACCGGAGGCACAGGGAAGCAGGAGCGCACTCACATACTGGTGTTATTTAAGATAAGATTTGTATGTTATCTCTTGTATCCTGATGAAAGGTGTATATTAAACACCTGAAATGTTGATGTAATGCTGTTGTAGCAGTCCTTTTCTTCTATTGAGAATCCGGGGAGTGTATATATAGTAGAGATGAGCGGGTTCGGTTCTCAGAGAACCAAACTGTACCGGACTTTACAATCCGACCCCGGATCCGAGCCAGGCTCAGGTTTTCCTGCCTGACTCGGAAACCAGAACAAGACAAAACGTCATCATCCTGCTGTCGGATTCCTGCAGGTTTGGATTCCATATAAGGACCCATGCGTCGCCGCCATTTTCACTCCGGCATTGGAGAGTGTAGAGAGAGGACGTGTCTCCTTTCTCTCAGTGTCCTCAGTGTCCATGTCTTGTGCTGCATCTGTCCAGTCACAGTGGTTGTGTCCTCTGCTGCCATATGTCCAGTGCTGTCTTGTTGTGTTGCATCAGTTCAGTGGTGGTGTATTGTGCTGAATCAGTCCATCACAGTGGTGGTGGTGTCCTCTGCTGCCATATGTCCAGTGCTGCTGTATAATAAATCCCTTACAGTGTTGCTGTGTTGTCCTGCATCAGACCAGTGGTAGTGTCCTGTGCATCAGTCCGTCCAGTGACCAGTCACAGTGGTGTCCTCTGCTAGCATATGTCCAGTGCAGCTGTATAAATCCAGTCCATTGCAGTGGTGCTGTGTTGTCCTGCATCAGTCCAGTGGTGGTGTCCCGGTGCTGCCGTATATGTCCAGTGGTACTGCTTTATATGTCCATTGATCATGCCGTATAATTCCAGTAATACTGCCGTATAATTCCAGTAATACTGCCGTATAATTCCAATGATCCTGCCGTATAATTCCAGTGATCCTGCCATATAATTCCAGTGATCGCCACCCACGGGGGAGTATATTTTCGCTTTGCAGGAGTGCGAACGCCTGTGCAGCAGAGCACCTGCAAACACATTTTGTGCAAAACAAGACCAGCCCTGTAGTTACTTATTCTTTGCGATGATTGCTGCGACGAATGACACGGTAATGACGTCAGATACCAGCCCAGCAAACGCCCGGCCATGCCTGCGTTTTTCCAAACACTCCCAGAAAACAGTCAGTTGACACACAGAAACTCCCACTTCTTGTCAATCTCCTTGCATCCGCCAGTGCGACTGAAATCGTCGCTAGAACCAGTGCAAAACCACAATGTTCTTTGTACACATATGCCGCACATATGCATGCGCAGATTTGCCGTTTTTTAAATGATCACTACGCAACGAACAATGGCAGCTAGCGATCAACTCGGAATGATGGCCATTGTGTTATATAACTCCAGAAAAATAATGGAGAACAAAAATTTGGAGGATAAAATAGGGAAAAATCAAGAACCACTTCCTCCTAGTGCTGAAGCTGCTGTCACTAGTCATGACATAGACGATGAAATGCCATCAACGTCGTCTGCCAAGGCTGATGCCAAATGTGATATTAGAGGGCATGTAAAATCCAAAAAGCCAAAGTTCAGTAAAAAGACCCAAAAAAAGAAACTTAACTTGTATGAGGAGAAGCGTAAACTTGCCAATATGCCATTTATGACATGGAGTGGCAAGGAAAGGCTAAGGCCCTGGCCTATGTTCATGACTAGTGGTTCAGCATCACATGACAATGGAAGCCCTCATCCTCCTTCTAGAAAAATGAAAAAAGTTAAGCTGGAAAAGCACAGAAAAGAACTGTGCGTTCTAAGATGCTATCACAAATCCCCAAGTAGAGTCCAATTGTGTCGGTGGTTGCGATGCCTGACCTTCCCAACACTGGACAGGAAGAGGTGGCTCCTTCCACCATTTGCACGCCCACTGCAAGTAAAGGAAGGAGCACCCACAGTCCATTTTCTGATATTCAAATTGAAGATGTCACTGTTGAAGTACACCAGGATGAGGATATGGGTGTTGCTGGCACTGAGGAGGAAGTTGACGATGAGCATTCTGATGGTGATGTGGTTTGTTTAAATCAGGCACCAGGGGAGATTGTTGTCCATGGGATGTAGAAGCCCATTGCAATGGCTCGGAAAAATACCAAAAAAGCCACATCTTCGGTGTGGAATTATTTCTCCACAAATCCAGACAACAGGCGTCAAGCCGTGTGTTACTTCTGTCAATCCATAATAAGTAGGGGTAAGGAAGTGAACCGCCTGTGAACAACCTCCCTTATACGTCACCTGCAGTGCATTAATCAGAAGTTAGTGTCAAGTTGTGAAACTTTGGGTAAGAGCATAAGCAGTCCACTGATGCCTAAATCCGTTCTTCCTCTTGTACCCAAGCTTCTGCAAGCCACACCACCAACTCCCTCAACGTCAACTTCCTCCTCAGTCAGGAACGTCAGTAGTCCTGCAGGCCATGTCACTGTCAAAACTGAGGAGTCCTTTGCTAACTGGGATTCCTCCAGAGTGGACCACTTGTACTACTTCAACTAAGCAATTGACTGTCCAACAGTCCTTTGTGAGGAAGATGAAATATGACAGCAGTCATCCTTTTGCAAAGCGGATAACTGAGGCCTTGACAGCTATGTTGGTGTTAGACGTGCGTCTGGTATCCACCATTATTTTAGTGGGACTTAGGGAATTATTTGAGGTACTGTGTCCTGGTATCAAATCCCATCTAGGTTCCACATCTCTAGGCAGACGATACCGAGAATGTACAGAGACTTTAGAAAAAGAGTCCTCAGTGTCCTAAAAAATGCAGTTGTACCCACTGTCCACTTAACTACGGACATGTGGACAAGTGGAACAGGGCAGACTAAGGACTATATGACAGTGACAGCCCACTGGGTAGATGTATGGCCTCCCGCAGCAACAACAGCGGCGGCACCAGTAGCAGCATCTTGCAAATGCCAACTCATTCCTAGGCAGGCTACACTATGTATCACCGCTTTCCATAAGAGGCACACAGCTGGCAACCTCTTACGGAAACTGAGGGACATCATTGCACACTTTCTTACCCCATTTAGACTCTCCTGGGGATTTGTGATATCGGACAACGCCACCAATTTTGTGTGTGCATTACACATCTGGGCAAAATCCTGCACGTCCCATGTTTTGCACATACAATTCATTTTTGTGGTGCAGAATTTTTTGAAAAATGTCAGGGGCGTGCAGTTTTCGGGCCACTGGTGGCCAGTTGGTTTTCGGGCCACTCTCGGCATTCAGCCACCATGTGCCGAAGACTGGAGCACCATCAAACACGCCTGAACCTGCGCTGCCATCACCTGAAGCAAGAGGTGGTAACGAGGTGGAATTCAACACTCTGTATGCTTCAGAGGATGGAGGAGCAGCAAAAGGCCATTTAAGCCTATACATCCACCTACGATATAGGCAAAGGAGGGGGAATGCATCTGAATCAAGTCAGTGGAGAATGATTTCCGTCTTGTGCAAGGTTCTCCAACCCTTCGAACTTGCCACACATGAAGTCAGTTCAGACACTGCCAGCTTGAGTCAGGTCATTCCCCTCATCAGGCTTTTGCAGAAGCAGCTGAAGAAATTGAAGGAGGCGCTAAGACGGAGCGATTCCGCAAAGTATGTGGGACTTGTTGATGGAGCCCTTCATTCGCTTTGCCAGGATTCAAGGGTGGTCAATCTGTTGAAATCAGAGCACTACATTTTGGCCACCATGCTCGATCCTAGTTTTAAAGCCTACGTTGTATCTCTCTTTCCAGCAGACACAAGTCTGCGGAGGTTCAAAGACCTGCTGGTGAGAAAATTGTCAACTCAAGCGGAACGTGACCCGTCAACAGCTCCTACTTCACTTTATCCGGTAACCTTGTCAACGATCAGCGTAGGAGGTTACTTCCACAAAATGTGGAGAAGATGTTCATCAAAATGAATTATAAATTACTCCAGGAAGACCTTTACCAGCAATTGCCTACAGAAAGTACACAGGGACCTGTGATGGTGGATTCCAGTGGGGACGAATTAATACTCTGTGAAGAGGAGGATGTACACAGTGAAAGAGGTGAAGAATCGGAGGATGATGATGAGGTCGACATCTTGCCTCTGTAGAGCCAGTTTGTGCAAGAAGAGATTGATTGCTTCTTTTTTGGTGGAAGCCCAAACAAACCAGTCATTTCAGCCACAGTCGTGTGGCAGACCCTGACGCTGAAATGATTGGTTTGTTAAAGTGTGCATGTCCTGTTTATACAACATAATGGTGGGAGGGCCCAAAGACAATTCCATCTTGCACCTCTTTTTCTTCTTTGCATCATGTGCTGTTTGGGGACTTGTTTTTTAAAGTGCTATCCTGTCTGACACTGCTGTACAAGTCCAGTGGTACTGCCGTATAAGTCCAGGAGTACTGCCATATAAGTCCAGTCCAGTGGTGCTGTTTTGTGCTGCATCAGTCCAGTGGTGGTGTCCTGTGATGTATATTATTTACTCCAAATAAAAGGGTTATATACATTACTTGTATTATTATCCAAATCATTTTTACATGGTTTGCCCTGTGTGGTGTAGGGGTACGCTCGCCTGTACTGCATATTATTATAATAGCTTCAAATAAAAGGGTGTGTGTATGTGTGTTTGGTTTAGGGGTATGCTATCCTGTGCCACCAATATTGTGCGTGTATTACATCTGGGCAAATTCCAGTACGTCCCATGTTGTTTGTGCTGCACACTTGTGTCGCTTAGCTTAGTCATACAGCTACCTCATTTACCTCTTTTTCTTCTTTGCATGATGTGCTGTTTGGGGCCTAGTCTTTTTAAGTGTCATCCTGTCTGCAACTGCAGTGCCACTCCTAGATGGGCCAGGTGTTTGTGCCGCACACTTGTGTCGCTTAGCTTAGTCATCCAGCTACCCCATTGCACCTCTTTTTCTTCTTTGCATCATGTGCTGTTTGTGGCCTATTTTTTTTAAATCTGCCATCCTGTCTGCCACTGCAGTGCCACTCCTAGATGGGCCAGGTGTTTGTGCCGCACACTTGTGTCGTTTAGCTTAGTCATCCAACAACCTCGGTACAACCTTTTGGCCTAAAAACAATATTGTGAGGTGTGAGGTGTTCAGAATAGACTGGAAATGAGTGGAAATGAATGTTATTGAGGTTAATAATACAGTAGGAGCAAAATTACCCCCAAATTCTAGTGATTTTAGCTGTTTTAAAAAAAATTCAAAAATCATCCAGATCCAAAACCAATACCAAAACCAAAACACGAAAGAGTGGTTTTGGCAAAACCAAGCCAAACCCAAAACATGAGCGGGGAATTAGAACCAAAACCAAAACACAAAACACGAAAAGTGCCCTCCGCACATCTCTAACATATAGTAAGTTTGCGAGAAGGATCTCCTACCTCTTTGTCTATTTGTTAATATCCAGTCCTGTTTTAGGGGGTCATTCTGAGTTGATCGCTCGCTAGCTACTTTTAACAGCCGTTCAAACGCATAGTCGCCACCCACGGGGCAGTGTATTTTTGATTTGCAGGAGTGCGAACGCCTGTGCAGCAGAGCGTTTGCAAAAACATTTTGTGCAAAACAAGACCAGCCCTGTAGTTACTTATCCTGTGCGATGATTGCTGCGACGAGTGACATGGTAATGACATCAGATACCAGCCCAGCAAACGCCCGGCCACGCCTGCGTTTTTCCAAACACTCCCATAAAATGGTCAGTTGACACCCAGAAACTCCCACTTTCTGTCAATCTCCTTGCGTTTGGCTGTGCGATTGGAATCGTCTCTAGAATCAGTGCAAAACCACAAAGGACTTCGTACCCGTACGACGCACGTGTGCATTTGCCGTTTTTTTCACTGATCGCTACGCAGAGAACGACGGCAGCTAGCGCTCAACTCAACCCCCTTAGTACAGTGTGTTCTCAATTGTAAAGTGCAATGGAATATGGTGGCGGTATGTAAGTAAATGATAATAATAATAATAATAATAATAATAATAATAATAATAATAATAAAATATTATCATTATTAATAATTATAATAATAATAATAATAATAATAATAATAACAACAACATTTTGCAACCCTGCAATAATAAAAAGCATTATCATTGAATACACCTGGTATAAAATGTTATGTGTATGCACATCTGTACTATACAGTACATGAATAACAAACATATAATTAATTATATTATATGATCATGATCTGTTCTGTTTCTCTATGTTGTATGTCTCAGCAAATAGTCAACATTCTGTTAACTTTAAACCACAGAATGGTATTCTTTTTTTTTTTTTTTTTAATAGAAATCAGACCCACTAGGGGGCAGCAAAGTTATGACAAATGACCGAAAGTTTTTAATCTCCATGTGATGACATGTAACTTATCCACTGAATAATTTCTGATATTGTCCTGACACATAAACACCTTGAACCACATTCTCAGAGGTTATTTGGGACACTCAAATAGGAATTAAGCAAATCAGCGTATATGCCAAAAGTAATTTTGAAAAGAGCCTGCGGTTCTGTTGCAGTTTCCGTGGCTCAAAGAAGCACAAGGGCTATTGCTCATTTCAACAGCTTGGGCTATTCTACAACTTTACAAATGTTCTAAGTGATGTGGCTTTTTGGAAAAACTATTTATAGTTACAGTTTGAATTATTTCCTTTTATACTGAATATAGCAGGGTTGTTTTTAAATCAATAAATTATAGAGATGGGTTATTATAACAGTCCTGAAATTCAGACACATTTCTCACAAATATAATGCAGAGTAGTGGCAGATTCATTCAAATCTTGTGGATTAATTTCAACCCACTGGAGTATCACTAATAAAAATCTGCATCTGTAACAAAAAGCTTCACACATAAAAGAATCCAACACCAAAAAACACAATTATAATATCTTCAGTCACTCGCAATTAATTTAAACTGTAAGCACAGGTAAGTACTGTAACTGCAGACACGTAGTTTGGTTTTGATGTGACGGTTACACATTTGCACAATCTTCAGATTTTTCTGGTTTATGGCAGCATATACTGACAGCAGTGAGTACGTGTGTCCATTTTAGTCCACTGGGCAAGAGAGATAAGTGCACTTATACAAAACCAAGGAGAGTTAATTATTTATTTATTTATTTACAGTTTATTATATAGCACAGCATATGCCGTTGCGATTTACAATTGAAAACAACACTGATAAGACAAACTGGGTAATAACAGACAGACATAGAGGTATGAAGGCCCTGCTCGCAAATTTACAATCTATAAGGATGAGGAAGGATACATAAGGATAGGCACTATCTATAGCATAGCGGTCCCTCCAGATAGCAGAGACAGTCCTGATGGGATGTATTTAGATATGAATTCTTCTGAAGGTCATGTGGGCGGTTCAGGAATTTGTAGGCTTGCCTGAGGAGGTGAGTTTTCAGGGAACGCTTGCAAGTTTGGAGGCTAGAAGAGAGTCTTATTGTGCATGGGAGGACATTACATAGGGTTGTAGTGTGTCCTCAGTGTACTTTGTAAAGGAACCCCAGTATTTGGTACATAGGTCTCTGAACAGCAAAGTACTGCAGCATCAACTACTTTGTCTCCATGCTTTTTTATTTCAACATTACAGAATACAAACTTTCCATACTGTATCTTCCCCAGTTCCTTCCTTCAGTACTGTAACAGACACAAAAAACACATTGGATTCAGAGTTGCATGTACTGTGTACAGTTACTTGGCAGCAATTACACTCACATACCACTCAGGGCCTAATTCAGCATGGATCGTTATTTTGCGAAATTGCAGTTGTCTGCGAGTAGAAAGGTGCCGCCCCGACAGGAAGAAAAAATGCCCCGTGCAAGTTTGCGAATGCATCGCAGATCGCTACCCATTCGCAGATGCATACGCAATTCCGTAACATCAAAGTTTTTTTGCCGTCTGAGGAAATGTAAGTAGGTCTGAGGCTGCCATTAATCTGCGACTGAGATGGGCTTGAAGTGGTCTGACGTCAGAGACCCACCCCAAAACCTACTTGGGCACGCTGGCATTTTTTCTGACACACCCAGAAAATGTGAGGTTTCTGCCCAGAAATGCCAAGTTCCTGTCAAACAGTGACTACATTGCGATTACAATATGTACGCATTTTCTGAAACTATTACCCCTCGCGCATGCGCAATGCGAATGCTACGCATGCGCAGTTGTTCAATAATCGCTCAATTTGTGATTTCTCTGCATAGCGATCCATACTGAATTAGGCCCTAAATGCATACCTCCCAACTGTCCCAATTCCAGCGGCATCTAACAGTGCAGAGAGGGGAGCCGGAAGCTGCCTAGCAGCTCAGGGAGCGCTGGGCATGTCCCAAAAATGACGTAAACAGGGGACGTCCGGCAAGCCAACACTTCTCCTGCGATAATCTCGCAACAGTGGTCGCAGTGAGGATTATTTGCAAAGTGATTGACAGTCTGGGACAAGGAGCTCAACCTCTGTAGTTGGCACTACAGGCTCACACTTGGCCATGTCCCCCAAGTACTAGGGCTGAACCATTTCTTGGTGGCCATGGAAATACCTAATCCATATTTAACATTGTGAGCCTCATTTAGGGGCTTGTGCTGAGTTTGGGCATATTTGTGACCAATACATAGACTTAAGAAAAGGTATGCCAAGTTGAATGAACAGTCCACCTCACCACTCATAAAACTAGAGCAATTAGGATGTGGCCAGCTCTGCTTATAGATGTAATCAGGGACAGATTCAAAAGAAAATTATATGGGGGGCACCATGACAGGGGAAGGGACACTGTTATCTGCACACACCTGAGGCCTGCATGCTCCTGGAAAAGTAGGCATGTCCTTGCAACAAGGGTGTGTCTTCAAAGGGAATGCCATATCTATTTGGGAGAGGGTGATGCCTTAGAGGGTAACAGGAGAGAGAATTTGATGAGGAGATAGTGATGCAGGGGAGAGGCAGAGGGTAAGGAAGTAGGTGACAGGGAGGGATTCTGGGAGATAAAGAGAAAGTGGGTAACAGGGAGAGGCAGAGGGTGACAGGATAGGGTGACAGTGAGAGGCAGTGGATTATGCCACGGAATGGGTGATTGGGAGGCAGTGGATGATACCAAGGAATGAGTGAAAGGGGGATGCTAGGGGGAGACAGTGGGTATCACCATGGGGAGGTAGTGGGTATCAAAGGGATGATATGGAGAGGCAGTGGTTACAGGGAGAGGGTGAAATAGAGAGGAGACAGATAGTGGGAGACAAAGGCAGTGGGTGACAGTAAAGCGTAACAGGGAAAGGCAGTGGGTGACAGGGACAAAGTGACAGGGAGAGGCAGTGGGTGACAGAGAGAAGCAGAGGGTGACGGGCAGAGGGTGATGCTTTGGAGAGGCAGTGGGTGACAGGAGAGGGTGATGGGGAGATCATGACATCAGTGGGATGCAGTGGGTGAAAGGCTAGGTAGTGGGTGGCAGGGAGAGGCAGTGACTGACAGTGGGCAACAGCAGGAGGCAGTGGGTGACAGAGAGGTAGCAGGTGACCACAGGAGGCAATGGGTGGTAAAAGGTAACAAAGAGAGGCAGTAGATGACTGGGAGAAACAGTGGATTACTGGGAGAGGCAGTGAGTGACTGTGGAAACAGAGAGTTACGGGAGAACAAGCACACAATGCTTATAACTGGTGCTACCCCATCACCACTCACTTCACCCCCCCCCTTGCAGAAAACAGTGACAGCATGGGCTCCCCCGATCCTTGCAGAACAGTGACAGTGTTGCCCCCTCCCCTTGTAAAACACAGTGACAGCATCAGCTCCTCCCTTCCCTTTTCAGAACACAGTGACTCTCCCCCGTCCCTGTAGAACACTGTGACAGCATTTCCCCCTCCCTTTGCAGAACACAATGACAGCTTCACCCCACCCCCTCCTTTTGCAGAACAAAGTGACAGCATCAGCTCTCCCCCCATTCTTCCCTCTTCTCCCAAATCACAGCAGCAGGAGGTGGATCAGAGAACAGAGCTCTGTAGGAGGATCCACCCACCCAGCCATAGCATACAGTATGCTTTCTGCCAACAGGGTTCTCTCTCAAACTATGCTACAGTAGCTATACCCTACAATATGTGTGTGGGGTTATTGTTGCATTATTATTTTTTTCATTTGTCATTTTGCAGACTTCCTTTTTTATTCCATAATACAAGTATTTGTCTACATGACAAACAGTCTACATCAGTGGTTCTCAACCTCGGTCCTCAAGTACCCCCAACAGTTCATGTTTTCCACGTCACCTAGCAGTTGACCAGGTGTATTCATTACTCACTGACACATTTTAAAAGACCCACAGGTGGAGCAAATTATTTCACTTGCAATCAGGTTGAGAACCATTGGTCTACATGAAAAACAGTATGTCCTCAAACAACTAGCCTCAATACACCATGCAGGCAAGGTGAGCTGCCAGGTCCCGTGCAACTCTGCTGACATTGGGTGTCTTTTTTTACAGACAAAATACATCTTTGGGCAGCATGGATGGTGTAATGGTAAGCATTACTGCCTCACAGCACAGAGGTCATGGGTTCAAATCCCACCATGGTCCTAACTGTTTGGAGTTTGTATATTCTCCCCAGACTTGTGTGGGTTTCCTCCAGGTACTCCAGTTTCATCCCACAATCCAAAAATATACTGATAGGTTAATTGGGTCCCAACAAAATTAACCCTAGTGTGAATGTGTGTGCATGTACATGTGGTAGGGAATATAGATTGTAAGCCTCAGTGGGGTGGGGACTGATATGAATGTCCAAATATTCTCTGTAAAACACAGCTGAATATGTGTGTACTATATAAATAACTGATAAATAATAAAATAAATCTTTGTTGCAACTCAATGCAAATATGACACATGAGGAGACTGTGCTGATTAATTTGATATACCGTATAACACTTGTATATCGTGTGTGACTGAGTATGTATACAGAACAGAACTTGTATTGGAAATAGTCGCAGCTGCTACATTGTAGCACTTTGTATACATATTTAGAGACTCTTTCGCACTCAGATATACAAGTGTCATACATCAAATTAATAAGCACAGTCTCTTTGTGCATCCTAGTTGCATTGCGTTGTGATTAAGATACATTTTTGGCAAAAAAGACGCCCAATGCTAGAAGAGTCTCACGTGACCTGGCGTGCCAAGAGGTGCTGTGTAGCGTGACTGCAGCAAAGATGTATGAGGACAAATCTGTAGATAATCTTAAAAATATTTCAAATAATATCATTAATCACATTAGTTGCATTTGTATTTTTTCTAATAAATATTAAACATACAGTATATAAAGTTATTACAAAATAGTAGTTTTAGCAATTTTTTTTTTTTTTAAGTGAACAGTTATTAAACTCATGGACATTGGGGACAAATTGCCTACCTTTGAATTCAATTGTTTTACTTTTATAGTTAGATTTAGTTCTCAAAAGCAGAAAATTAGTTAAATCCAATGACATTTTACTTTCACAGCTTTAGCAAGAACCCAATTTGTATTATCACGGTTTCAAATAACTTCCATTTACATAGCTTCACCAGCAAACTGACATTTTAATTTAATTATACTTTTTGCTAATGGTCTTTATTTTTCAGTGTCTATGTGTAAAATGCCGTGGGTTTCATTATTTTCCCCTCTTGGTGACATTGTGGTGCAAATTTATAAACTGACAATATTCAGTGTAAAAATCAGGGAGGTGAAATTGGGGATTTTGTAAAGAAATCCTGCCTAAATGATTAAGTATCTCCACACCTCAAGAATGTGACTCTTGCATATATTGAATATCATGAATTGCTAATTAGGAATACAATGAGATATCGTAAATATGAGGATTAATGGGAGATGTACCACAACATGCAATCTGTTTATTAATGGGAAGTGAAATGTGAAGAAATAAAAAAGAAAAGTAAAGGATTATTATCATTATTTATTATTGTTATTATTATCAATAAA